>NC_047671.1:50873580-51187152 GCF_011762505.2 Arvicanthis niloticus | reverse complement strand
CAAACACATATACCAAGTAAAAATAAATCATTCCTGGGGGGTGACAATAAAGTGGGCTAGTTGATGGGTTAAAGTCTTCGGCAGCCACATTGCAGGCAGAATGACACAGAAGAATGGCCAGCATGTTTACAGCCTCCATCCAGCTGGAGGGAAACCCATCCTGAGCCCTCCCTCTGGCAGCTTTGGGCCTCTCTACTCTTTGCTGTGCAAAGAGGACCCTGTCTCTGACCCTGACATACATACAGCTATGTACTGGATCACATTTGGAGCTTCCCACTTTGTGTCTGTGTTCTAGGCCTAGGCTGTCAGAGACTTCCTGGCTGGAGTAGAGGGAAGTGCATAAGCAGAATGTGGCCTTGGTTTAGGGACTCTGCTTCATTCTGGATTCAGTAGCTCTGCCATCTGCCAAGGTGTGGGATGACTGGAGGTCAACGTTGAATATTAATTTGCCTGTTGGACATCTAAGCTAGCAACTAATCATCCCCAGAAGCGGCTCTGAAGTGAGGGGAATTGGATTTACCATGGCCAAGAACATTCTAGTCCCGAATCGTTCTAGAAATTTTACACACGATTAGACCTGCAAGGATAATGTACATTTTTCTGATAGAATAATCCTTGGTTTTCATTAAAACAAAACAAAAACCCTCAAAGGAAGCCACAGCTCAAGTAGTTTCAGAATCACTGGTCCTACACTGACCATAGGTGACTAAAAGCCTGTCTTTCAGCATGACTGATGGTCAGGACTCTTAGCCACAGAGCAGCAAGGGAGGAGAGCCACTCCCCTTGGTAGACCTTTCCTGGCTAGCTGGAGCCCCTCATATGTGTATGGGAAGTTGGAAATTCTTAAGCTCAGTATGCCCATTTCCCTCAAAATGTGGGCACAATGATAGCAAACATTCAGCCATGCCCATATTTGCCTGAGAGGACTTCTGTGATGTCATGTCAGAGGTAGGAGGCAGGGTTGGCTGACTTTGTTAGGTAGATATGTTGGTTGTAGGACTGGTGCTGGTGTGACAGTCTCTTCTTCATGCTACCCTCAGGTGAATGTCTGACCCATGATTGGCCCACAGCAGTGGTTTATGAGTAATAGGAAGGAGTTGTTTCTTTTCTTTCTGAATACAATGAACCTAAGCTAATCTAAGTCTAGTGTCTTCTTGTTGTTGTTTAGTTTTTTTTGTTTTAAGTTTCCCAGGGGCCAGGACTTCTCTTCACCTTACCTCTGGAATATCCTTTCATGAGGAATCAGATGTCTTGGTTTTATCTCAACTGCGTGTATTCACTCCTTGTATTTCTCTTGAAATCCTATAATATTGCTGGGCTGTGATGGCACACACCTTTAATTCACCATTCAGGAGGCAGGGGCAGGCAGATCACTTAGTAGGTCAGCCTGGTCTACAGGGTAAGTTCCAGGACAGCCAGGGCTACACAGACAGATTCTGTCTTGAAAACAAACAAACAAATCCTACAACATATCTCTAAAATCTAAATTGGGGCCCGAGAGATTATCTGATGCTTCTAGGAGTATGCTCCATCATAGAGGCTATCCAACTCTGGCTGGTCCTGATACCTGTCTCTGTTCCTCTCAGTGAATTTAATTCTTTGTAACTCAGGTCATGTTCTGCATCTGTTCATGAAACTGCACCAACTCCCTTGATAAGAACATCTCCCTTTCTCTTCAAACGCCAGGTACATGTATTCAACCCATTTTGCCTATTGGCACTGAATACCACGAGATCCCTAAGAGTTGAACGTGGCTGAACCTAAACTTATATTAGCTTACCAGTGAGAAACGAGAGCTAGGAAGAGCCTAGCACAGTGGTTCCTGACTCCAAGAGCAGACTCTGATCTCCACAGAGTGCCTAAGTGTATTGGCTGGGGGAAGCGCCATAGGATATTATTTTTTCCTTTGAGGATCTTGTCTGAGTGTTCTGTAGACATGATATCGAGGGAACTCTGCAAAACATAAGCCTCATAGACTCAGCTCTCAGACTATACACAGTACCCAACTCAACCAAGAATTTCAGATTATCCGACGGGGTACCACAAGAGGCAGGGGCCATGATCCCAGAACTAAGGAAATCTGAGGGGTCTCTTGGAGAAAAAGCCCACACAGAGTGACGTTTTCTTTTTATGCTTTTCCAAAGCATCTTTCTTTGCAAGGGAAATGAGGACTAGTTTTGCCTTTGATGTAATCAAATATATCAGTCTTTCTCCACAGCTTTGTGTCCTATGGTTCTTAAAGGCTCCCCTGTCAATTTTCAGGGTTGGTTTTGTTTGTTTGTTTGTTTGTTTGGTTGGTTGGTTGGTTGGTTGGTTTTTTGTTTGTTTGTTTTGGTTTTTGGTTTTTGGTTCTTGTTGTTTCTTTTGCTTTTCTTTTCTTTCTTTTTTCTTTTCTTTTTTTTTTTTTTTTTTGCTTCTTTCAGAATTGGATTTCCTCTTAGATCCTTAATTCATCTGGGATTAACTTGTATAACTCTTCTTGGAGGTTTGCTTGTTGGCTAGTGCTTGTGGTTTCAAGAGACATCCTCTGCCCAGGCCTTCAAATATTGCGTTCATTCTGGAACTCCCAAAGTTACATGCGGTAATTCTTGATTCCTTGTTGCTTTAAACTTTTTCTCCTTCCTGGTCCTGAACTCTAACATTTTAATTACTGTAGGGCTGGGGTATGGCTTGATGGTACTGTATTTCTCTCTGTCCTCCCAGGTCCATGTTGCTGCTTTTCATCCCACATGTACTTACTAATCAGCTTCATGTCTTTTTTTCCATTCCAGGCACTTTCTTGTTTTTGTTTGTTCAGGTTGTTTCCTTGTTACCAACAGAGTGTTTTTTTTTTTTTTTTAGAAAACAAGTTTGATTTGCTATAGCGCATAGCTAATCACAAGAGTGTCAGTTAACAGAAGCAGCCCTGCCTCCAGGCATACTCTCTAAATAGTTGATCAAGTTTTATTGAGCAAATTCTTTTGGGATTCTGGTTGAAATTTTACTGATTGTATGTATTTCCAGGGGGAGAGTTGGTACATTTACAATTATAAGACCTCTTACCCAGAAACAGACTGTCCCAGCCTAGTTCTCAGAGGTCTTCAGGGGAGACCTAGTCTCTCATGCCACCTCCTATCCCTCCTCATCTTCCCTGGGCTGGTGCCCTGAGCCACCAAATCCAGTGGTGCTTCATCCAAAGTCTCCAGTGGGTGCACCCCCTCATTCCCGTCAGAGGTAGCCAAGCATTTACTTTTGCTCAGGAATTCTGAGTTTTTAATCTTTCTGAGAACTGCAGAGAGATTGGGCCTGCTTTTCTCTCTCACACTCTGGCGTGCCATTCTCAGCATCTCCGTTTCATGGCTTGTGAAGTCCAGTATTTGTAAGCTGGAGTAGATTAGCATAGTGTCTAGCCTAAGCTTCCCTAAGAACCCAAAGGACTTGAAACACAGCTCTTTCTTCCTGACCTCCCCTCTTCATGTTGTCCTGTGTTGTTTCTGAGCTCTGTGGAGATGAGATGGCATCTTGAAAGAAGAGTGCTTACAGGGTGTTTCAGGGGAAGGAACACTGTGTGGTGCCCACCCTAAAGACATAACCTAAAAACATAACCTAAAAACATAACACCCTAAAGACATAACACCTAAAGACAAAACCTAGGCCCATGAGCCTAGGTTTGCCAGCAGGTAGCAGCCTATGATTAGTGCCAGCCTGAGCTCCACAGAGTTTCTAAGAATTCCTAGCCATTTTTGATCCCTAGTTCTGTTTCTACAACAAGCTGCTCCACCAGGCCAACTGCCAGAGGCTTTGGGGTAAAGGAACAAGGCTCTAGACCCTCCACTTAAATCCCTCTCTGGGAGAACAGCCATTGTCTTATTGCCAGGATGACTACTAAAAGAGCCAAAACCAAAGTTGTACAGCTTTTCATACCAGATATGGCCACCAAGTAATAGAACACAGGAGCCCATCATGAGTCAGAGCGCCCTAGAAGATATGAATGGACTTTAGGAACAGGTAACAGTGAAGCCAGGGATGGTGGTGCATGCGCATGCCTTTAATCCCAGAACTTGGGAGGCAGAGGCAGGCCGATCTCTGTCTCAACAACAACAACAACAACAAAGGATATATACAATGGCAGTATGAAGGCACAGGCTAGTTGCCAAAGCCACAGAGTCCCAACACATAGACACCTTTTGCCTAGCCATGTTTCTCTCTGTCTGCACCTTCTTGGTTTCCCTATACCAGGCTCCTCTGGGATCAAATCAGCACAGGTTTCCACTATACAGTCACACACCGTCATGAGGCATCTTCATCCACTGCTTGCCCAGGGAATACAGTTTAAAAGTGAGCACTGTGGAATACATAACAGTAATTAGAAGACTTTCCTAACTTAACACTATCACCAAAAATGTTTCCTTAAGACATTCATGTTTTGAAAGCCAGAGAATAAAAGGAAGGCATGGTGGCACTCACCAGTAATGACTTCAGAGACTGAGATGGAAGCTCAGGTTTGAAACCAGTGTGGGCAACATAGCAAGACCCTTCCTAAATAAATAACCAAACAAATTTTTTTTTTTTTTTTTAAGGCAGAAAGAACCATTCTCCTACCAGAATGATCAATGCAGAGTCAGGAATCTTCCACAGGGTCTGAAAAGTTTTGCTAACACAAACAACACTTCAACCTCTCATTCTTGGAGATCCCCTCTTCCAAAGGCACCAGCTACAAAGATCCTTCCCCAGCCTGTCCTCACCCAGCCCCCAAGTGGCTCAAGGCCCAGCCAGCCACCCAGTTTTACACGTCTAAATCTGAAATCAAAGTCCCCGGCAGGGAAAGGGATTGTCACAAGTAATTACAACATCCCACAAGAATTTGGGAGTTAAAGGGAGCCAAACCTGGGCCTTCTCCAAAGCTTGCAAGTCTGAGCTTTTTGAGAATCACATTTGATCCTTCCAAAGTGTTAAATGTAAATGTCTATCTTGGGTCTTCCTGGAAGCTCGAGGGGACTATGCATGGGCCCCTGCTAGCCCACAGTGGTAACAGGTGCAATATTTCCTTGAAAGAGGACAGAGTAAGGAATGGCCTGCCATGAGCCACATGCCCTCAGAAGTGGCCTCTGAACGCCACCCATGGGAGGAGAGATCAAGAAATCAGTGAGAGTCAGGTCCCGGATGGATGCAGGGAGAGACGTGGATGGGAAGAAAAAGGCCTGGCATTCTGATTCACCTATACATCCTTTCTCAATAGCTTATATACTAGCTGCCCTTTCCCTAGCCCCTGCCTTATCTCATTTATTTCCACATTTTGCCTTTAAAGGCATCATTTTGAGATTATACCTACCCTCTGTTTTCACATATAGGGGTAAAAAAGGAGCTATCTTAAAAAACAAAACACTGTAGCTGAGTGTGGTGGCATTTACATGTAACCCAGGCACTAGACAGGCTGAGGCAAGTGGATCAAGACTTTGAGGACTTAGTAGTCAAATCCTGTCTTTACAACTGGAGATGAGGGTACTGGAGACCTGGTGCAGTGATTAAGAGCACTGGCTGCTTTTTTAGAGGACCCAGATTCTATTCTGAACACATATATGATGTCAAAACCACCTATAACTCCAGTTTTAGGGTATATGACACCCTTTTCTGGCTTCCCTGGGTATCAGACACACACATGGTACATAGATGTACATGTAAACAAACACCCATACACATAAAAAATTTCAAAGGTAGCCTGTCGATGCAGATACTATCTTCTTCATATAAAATAGTAGCACTTGGCCCTTTGTGCAGGACAATGAACAACATTAATTTTGTGACTCCTCTCAACAATGTTTTTGTTTGGTTGGTTGATTTTTTGTTTTTTTGTAGACAAGGTCTCTCTATGTAGTACTGGAACTTGCTGTGTAGACTAGGTTGGCCTTGAACTCACAGAGATCCTCCTTCCTCTGACTCCTGAATGTTGGGACTAAAGGCATGCACCACCACTGCCTAGTGAGACCAATATTACTATTCCCCATCAAACAAAGAAGAGACCAGGCCTGGCAAGATGAAGTAGCCTGCTCTCGGCATCCCAGTTGTTTGTCTATCAGAGGACCTGGGGAAACATCACCATGGCACATTTTTCTTCCTCACAGCAAAAAGGAAGGACAAAGCAGTGTTCTCAGCCTCAGCAGTTTAAAATATCCAGGCATGGTTGGAAGGGATGTTCATGTCACATCTTTTCAGTCTTCCCAGGCTTCCCCTAGGTAATCCAGAGGTATTGATGTATGATGCCTTAGCAGTGGGGATTAAGAGGAGAGTAGATGGCCTGTAGGTTGTATGGTGGTATCTTGTAGTTTAGAACTACATTGCTACAAGCATGTGGTACCTAAGAGACCTCTGAACTCTATTCCTAGTTCTTCAGGCTGTTTCAGAGGAGTGACATAATTTCTCACTGACACTACTTTAGCCCTGGCTTCAAAAACTTTTTGAAGAAGTCCAGATTAGACAAAGCAAGATTTTCTGCTTGGAAGCCAAGAGTATAACTGACCCTCAGCCCAGTTTCTTTTCAGCATAAACTAACTAATACCTCTGTCCCCTGTGCTAATTTACATGGTAGGTTTATTTAATTAGTCAGAGGTAAAGTCAAAGTGCAGCTTGTCCTCAGAGTCAATTAATATTTACGGAGTCACCCCACAGTGCATGACGCCAAGGCTGCTGTGTGTTATCTCTATCAGCTTAGGGAGCAGACTTCAACCCCTCAAACCTGGCATGAGCAGGAAACAAGAGCAGCCGAGGAGGAGGAGTGCTTGATGTGTCTCTGAGCCACTGTGAGGAATAAGTAAGGTCATGACCCTAACTCAGTGATCATGCTAACCACGGCCCTGGTACTTTCTAAGGGGACTTAGAAATTGATGGCTGTGTTCATAATTTAAAAAAAAAAAAAAAAAAAAAAAAGAGTGTCAGAGGAAGGTAGCTGGTAGCTGGAAGATCATGTCCCTCTCTGGGGCCGATTCGAGGGGACAGAGGTGTAATGGGAACAGAAGCTACAGGGGACACATTCCCTTAGCTGTGCTCACCAAGCATCACACATGAGTAAATGAGTCGAGCATCCTCCTACTTCTCACTTAGTCCTTCCCAGGAAAAGGAGCAGGACCAAGTGACTGGTGCCGGAGGAATTCAAGCATCACGAGCTAATGAACTCACCTTTAGCTGTGGCTCGGTTGCAAAAGAAAGAAAACCTGGCCTGGGCAAAAGAGCACTAGACTCTGTGGTCTCATTAGGCCAGGCCTTTCTCTCCTCTCGCCCTCTTCTGTGTATGTGAGAATCACACTCTTACCCTGAAGCCTTTTTGCCTGCCTCTTTTCCTAGATGGTACTTCATTGGGCTCTTAGCCAGAGCTAGCCCTCTCTCATGGAGAGTGTCTGAACAAAGCCATTACTGGGACAAGATCTTGCCATAGTGCTTGCCCTCTACCCTTGATGTCCTCCTGGACTGCCATACCTGACAAGTATCTCACAGCTTCCCCTAACTTTCAGTGTTGGGTGGCATGGGAATTCCATGCTCCAAGCTGCCTTTATGGGTGTTAGTTCAGAAATGCCAGCTCTTGACTCTTCTGGAGTCTCCACTCCCTCCCCCATGGAAGTGACAGCGCAGCCAGATGTGTCTGGCATTTTCAGATGAACTGCTGGGCTTGACCTATCAGGGCCTGCCATAGGGTCAGGTTGTAGGGGTTACCATGAGGCAGCCCCACCCCCAGGCATGGACAGGCCCTTCAGGAAGCCACGATCAAGTAAGTAGACATGCCACTGAAATAAGACTCGGTGGTCAGCCTGTCTCCAGCTGCCAGAAAAAAAAAATGACTTTTATAAGTCAAAGAATGGAGCGTGAGTAGCCAGAGACCTTCCCCACCCAGATTTGGACAGGAAGACATAGGAAAGCCTGCAAGTGTCATTCCAGGTTTGTTGTCTCTGTGCAAAATCAGAGGCTGTATGGGATGTGAACTGCTCAGCCACCTGAATGACTGGCTGATGGGGAAATACAATGGGTGATGGGGTAGAAACTGACATAGCCAGATTGTCAGCTATGGTCAGCTCTGATGGGTCTAAGGGTCAGAAACTCCTGCGCCCCCTGCTGGTCCCGCAGTCAGGCTTTTGGCTTCCTCCCCAGGAAGCTTCCTGGTCTTCCTTTCTTGCTGCCCTGTACTGGAATGGCTGCTTCATGGTTTGCAGCATTCTTGCCTTTGAACCTAATGGGGAGCTGCTTTCCTGCCCCACCCCAAGTGTTTCTTCCTTTCCTTCAGGTACTCCTGAGTCTCACCAGATTCTAAAAGAAGCCCTGGACTTGTACTTCCCAGTATATGCTGCCCAGGATAGTTAAGTGGCAGCCTTTCCAGAATGCTTGCCTGCTTCCCCTAGAGAGGCTTCCTTCCCCGCATTTCTCAATGCTGAACCATACCCTCATTGGGCCTCTGAATTTGGCCACCCCCCCCCTTTCCCAATCAGCCCTCCATTCCACTTCAGACAGACCAGGAGTAGTCTCAATTTCTCTCTACAAATCCTGTCCAGTTGGGGCATTTTGATTGCTCAGTGTTCATTATCCACCCTCAGCATACTTCCCCCGCCCCCCAAGGCACCTGCTGCTAGGCCTTTTGCTGTGTCTCCAGTTGTATTGGCCTTATGAGACTGGAAGTACCCATAGGTCGAAAGCTTTAGCTCCCATAAAGCCAGGACAGTGCCATTCTCCCTGGGGGCACTCAAGAACCTTTCTGAACGCTGAGCCTCTCCTGAGGAAACTCCTCACACCCACTCTCCTGGGTGTGGCAGGCCCAACTTGGAGCCGAGGAAGCTGTCATTGTCAGGTCACCGCAGGAGAGAAGGAGGCTTTGATTTCCCAGGAGGTTGGGTGAAAGATAAGACCCCTAGGTGTTCTCCATCACACCGCTGGAGAGGCTCACACGGGATTTGGAGACAACCTCAAGTCTCATGATGGTTCTGTCCCATCATCTGCCCTTATTCCTCCCCAAGGCCGCTTGCCTCCCCTGTTCCCAGTCCGGCGCCAGATTCTGGCGTGACCTCGGGCGGCGCCCAGTGCTGCTGTGGACAGCTCATTCCGCTGCGAAGGCGGCCGCGCCCTTCGTGTCCCCGCGCCGCCAGGGGGCGAATGCGGTGCCCGGCGGCTCCTGGGCCCCCAGAGCGGCCGCACGGCGCTGGGGAGGGGTCCGGCGGGGTAACACGCTGTCTTTGGCGACCTCCAACCCGACCCTCCGGCGCGCCTCACGGCTTGGGGCTCCCCGGCCGGGGTATGGGATACGGCCAGGTCTCCCGGGTATCGGGGCTGAGCGGGCTCTTGGCGCTACCTCCCGCCATCCGGGGCCCCTTGGCTGCCTGGGCTCAGCCTCGCGGTCGCCCACACCTCGAAGCCGGCGGCCGAGTAGGCCGCATCCGGGGCGCCGGGAGCCGAGGACGCTGGAATGTCAGGAGGGGTGAAGAAAGACGCCGTTTGCATTCCCGCTCTCTTCTCACCCCTCGAAAGAGGCCGGGCGAGAGCCAGTCTCTGCCCGGTGCGAGGAGCGGCCCCCGCGCCCGCCGCTGGCAGCTCTGCGGCTCCCGGGCGCGGCGAGCACCTGTTAGCGCGGGTCTCCGCCTGCAGCCCCCGAGCGCGCGCGGCCTCCTGCGGCACAGGCCACCCGGGCGGCGGCATGGAAACGATCAGCTTTAGAATGTAAAGGAAAACAACCCGGGGGGGGGGGGGGGAGAAGGGTAGGTAGGGGTGGAGGGGGTGAGTTTACAATTACATTCCAGGGCTGCTTCCTGAATCAACTGGATGCTGCAGCTCACAACAGTTCCAGGCCCGCAGTAGACAGACTGGTAAGAGGTTCTTCCCATAGAGAAATACTCTGGGATCACAATCAACCGTTATGAAAACTGCCAGAATAGGAGGTGGAGAGCGGGAGGAGCTCTCTGTGTGTCCACACTAACCTTCATCCTTTCTAGGTATTTCTATTGATGAAGAAATCCTTCCTTTCCAAAAATGATGTCAAGTTGAGATTTCATGTTAAAGAGACTCCTTAAAGTAGTACATCTCTGCTTGTGTACTGATCCATCCCTCGAGTTTTGGGTTCAGTTGGTTTAGATAAGACCTGAGGGTTTTGTAATTTCTCAAGTTAAAGGATGAATCAACTCTCAAGTCTCCCATAAGCATCGGGTTTATGTCCAAGCGTTCAGAATAGCTTTCCATCTTGGCAATATCAGGTCAAACCTGAATTCATGGCTGATCAAGTAGACACTCAAATCCTTCAGGGAGGGAGAGGATCCTGAATAAAACAGGATCCTGAAGTGTACTGCACTCCAGGATGTCAGGATGCCCACAAGAGGCCTGCCTCCCAAGCAGCTCTGAGACAGTACTAAATTAAAGACAAGTATAGCCCCTGACGTTCTAAAAGCACCACTTTGTATGTTTATAGGACTATGACAGGTACAGACATCAGTAGAGAATTACAAACAATGATAAAGAATTCTAGAATGTATAGAGCACATGGGGGGGGGGGGGCACCGAGAGGAGAAGGGAATTTGGTGGAAGGGAGCATCCCTGACAGAAGCTTTCCTGAACCTGTGTCTCCACGGGAGACTGCAGTGCCCTTAATGGTCACTCAGGTTTACTGGCCAGCTTAGTGGTGACATACCTCATCTTGTCCTCCATCAGGAGAGGTTAGGGTTTAGAACTTGTAATAAAAACTTCTAAGACAGGAGCCTAGGTTTTTGTATGCTAATATTTGCACACTGCCCTTCTCAGGTAGCCTCCATACTCCTGGCCCTCTGGCTGACTCATTTTCAAGGTCTAGCTGGGATAGATACCCCCTCCCCCATCCCTGAGTAGAGTGTCAGGACTTAGGCAGCAGAGCTCCAGGCCTGGAGCCCTTCTAACAACACAGGCATCCTAGATGCAGGGGTCTGCTTGGATTGTGTTTCTCTAGCTTGGATCTGGGTGGTGTGGGCTGTCCTGCTTCCAGGTAAAGATCACACTGCCTGGACAACCAGAAGACTGCTGTGTTAAAGACTAGTACAGAGATGCCAGCAGCAGACCTTGGTAGTCCAGCCCTCCACAGACTGGCTTGGGTAAAGTTGAGAATCCCTCTGCTCCCCTGAGCCTGAGGGCAAGAATCCTCAGAAAGGTGAGCTCCTCGTTAAGGTGGGAACAGCATCCATGGCTGGAGGATGGGAAGGTGTTCTATAGAGCACTGGGAACTTGACATAGGCCTTAAAGAGCAACAGTGTAGCCAGAATCACCAAGTCTTTGTGTATAGTCTTGTATTCTCCCTAGGAGACAGCTCCAGAGTGGTCTGCCAGGGGATGGGAGTCCCTCTGCAGATGGCAGAGTCCCCATGCCAGTACAATGGCTATGTTGCAGCAGCCTGCACTTGATGAGGCAGCCTGTAAACTTAGTTCGCTTCTTTTTCTCGTTACAGCCCAGTCATCCCTCCTGAGCCATCCCTCCTGCTCCTCAGCATCTGGAAGTGGTGTGCAAAAAGAAAAGGCAGTGCCTGCCGTGGACAAGGGGTCTGTCACTCCCTTATCTTAGTACATTGACATCTATAAGGTACTGTAGGCGTTAAAAAGATTCATTGTCAGGCTGCACAGCACTGAAGAATCCTGAGTAGATGCTGGGAAGACAACAAAACCAACCAACCAACCAACCAACCAACCAACCAAACCTTAATGTGCATACTCAGAGTTAAATGCATGAATCTTATTATTTAATCCTTTTAAATTAGTTATTTAATCCTTTTTTTTTTTTTTTTTTTTTTTTTTTTTTTTTTTTTTTTTTTTGCCCTTGCAAGTCTCTAAGAGACATGTACTGTTGTTACTCGACTTTTCATAGCTTAGAAATAAAGTTTAGTGTGGTGACACACGCCTTTAATCCCAGCACTCAGGAGGCAGAGGCAGGTAGATCCCTGAGTTTGGACCAGCCTGGTCTATAAGTCAAGTTAAAGGAAACCCAGGGCCATACAGGGAAACTCAGTCTTTAAATGGGAGTGGGGTGTTGTTCAAGATCAACTAGGTTGTTCACTTCTGGGTTTCATGGTTTCTATTTCTCCATCATCCTAACCCCCAGGTCCTTGGGCATGGGAAGAGCATTGGAGAAAAGGAATGGGTATATTGGCATCCTTGGCCTTTTCCCACATCCCTTCCACTCCCACGGAATCGGCCTCCCTGGCTCTGAATATGGTTACTTAAAAGTGGACAATGGGTCCTCCAGGTGTTGGGCAGAGCAGTGATGGCTCATCAGCTCTCAGTTTCCGTGTGCTTCTGGTGTCTGACTCCCCCCACCCCCACCTGGGCGACATGCCTCCACTCCCACCCTGGGCCTAATTAGTGACCTCCCAAAGCCGTGGCACCTAGCAGACAAGCACCAGAGGACGGTAAGCCTGGGGCTCAGCACAGCCATGTGGAGACTCCCCAGCCCCAGGATTTCTCCTACAAACCACACACACAACCACAGCATAGCAAAGAGCGGCCCAGAGTTGGGGGTTGGGCATGGGGGTGGGCTTTTCAGAGCTGCTACAACTGGAATACTCCAGAGTTACTTCCCCCACCCCCTTCTCAGAAGGCCTCCTTCTGTGAGAACAAGGAGAGGGAAGAGTATCCTGTGGGAGAGACTGCTCACCATGCTTACAGCCACCCTCCAGCTTGTGACAAAGGGATGGGGGAAAGGGAGGGAAAAGAAGCCTTGCGCGGGGGGGGGGGGGGGCAATGTCAGCTGTGGGAAAGGGGTCCCCCCTGTACCTGTTCCCCCCCCCAACACCCACAGCTCAACTGCGTGTTCTTAAAGGCTCCAGATTTGACCACTGTTCTCTTGGGGCACCCACTCTTCGGGGGTCTTACATATTAGGACCAAAGATGAAACCGCCTTATCTTGGCCAGTAGCAGTTGTAAGATGAACCGTACTTGAGAAGGCAAGTATGCTGGAAACAGCATAATGACGGCCACTTGAAGTAAAAGTCCCGGTACTTAGGACAGATGCCTGGGATAGTCAGACCATTTGAAGGAGGGGAGGAGAGGGAGAGAAATCAGCAGGACTGTCTTAGGGAGTCAAGGGAAAGAGTAATGAGCAAGACAGGGACCATGGATTGATAGGCACAGGTTTCCCCACAGAAGGGCCCCTTTAAGCATGAGTCTTTTGAGGCTACTGTAATAGGGTCGGTGCGGTAGACAGTCAAAAAGAGAGATGAGTAGGTAAGAAGTCAAGGCCCCGGGGCAGGACCTGTGGGTTTCCAAGCCTGAGGAAACAGAGACAGCCAGAACCTCCCACGGTCTCCCGGACCTAGCTGCGAACCAGCCGGGGAACATTCCAGCCTAATCGCAGCTCAGATCGGCAGCTGCAGAGGACTTGGCGCCTGCCGGCCCGTGAGTTCGCTAGGGGCAACCCAGCTGACCCAAGTGGGGACTTAGGAAACCCTCCAATAGCTGGAGGCCCAGGGGTTTTCCCTGTCTTCAGGTCAGGGGAACTGAGTAAAACTGGAGGGAAGGGCGGGCTTGGAGCCAAAAGCCCTCGGTTGGGGAGAAATTCAAAGATCCTGTCATGAACGAACGGACCTCGGGACTTCAGAGTCACCACGGCTCCGGCTCCGGCTCCGGGAGGTCCTGCTCTGGCCTCTATTTCTGAAAAGATCGCTGTTATCCTCTACAGGAGGGGAGGAGAACATCCCGCCCCAAAGGCGGGGTCACAGGGCCAGCGGGACAGATTTAACCGACAGAAATGGCCCCTTTTTTCCTGGCATTCCAGAGGGAACCTCCGTCATCATCCCAACTCAAGGCCTTGTCTTTTACCTTGTTTCAGGGAAGCAGGCTCTCTGGCATTGGTGGAGACAAAAGTTAAAGGCAGACACCTCAGGCTAAGGGGTCCCCACGCCACTTCTCAGGCCAGCCAGGATACCTAGCTTTCTGGAGCGCTTGTAGCATGAAACTGGGACCGTGACTCTCCAGAGACCTCTGAGTTTCTGGTATGAAGCCCAAAGATGGGCTGCCTGCTACCCCAACACAAGATCCAGACACACCCCCACCCTTTCCGGAACCACAGGTCACCTCAGTCCTATCTCCAGCAACAGCTGCCTCAGTGACATCGTCCTAGGCTGTCATTTCCCTAATACTTGCTGTGTCCCAGCTTTGCACCACAATTTTTCATTCATTACCTTTAAAAAAAATATTTACTTCATGTGCATTGGTGTTTTGCCTGCATCTATGTCTTTGTGAAGGGTTTGGATCCTGGAGTTACACATAGCTGTGAGCCTCCATGTGGGTGCTGGGAATTGAACCTGAATCCTCTGGAAAAGCAGCCAGTGCTCTTGACCACTGAGCCATCTCTCCAGCCCCACCTTTTTTTTTTTTTTTTTTAATTTAAATCCCTCACCAACTTCATGAGAGTTTAGTCCTGTTTTACAGATGAGTTTCGAGAAAGTGTAGTTGGTCCCCCAAGCTTGACCTGCCTGACTCCAGAAGATACAAAAGCACTCAAGCACCTCCCCCAGGAAATAAGCTATGCCCTCCCTCCCCCACCCCCAAACCCAAAGCTTCCCAGGCAACTTTCTCACACTGCAAAGCCACCTGTCCTTCACCACCCTAGAAATGTCCAGAGGTGGGCCATCCAGAGCTGGTGAGAAATAACAGTGGGTTCAGAAAGATTCCACTGTTCCCACACCCCTAACCTCTGCTCCCAGGATTGTTTAATTCTAGTGTCTCAAAAGTGAGAGCCACTTAAGTTTTCATGAGGGGTGGGCAGGCAGCAAGCCAAGATGTCCTGGCACATGAGAAGAGACCGAGCTCAGCTTGGCACACTGGCCGGGCACAGCCTGGCCAGCATCGCAGGACACGTGGGTGTGTCAGAGTAGCCATAGTTGCTTTTGTTAGTTGGGAATGACTGCTTTCAGAAGTGGGGAGGAAAGGCCCAGACCGAAAGAGTGAGGGAGCTTCCCAAACTCCTGGAGTTAGAATGCAGTGATCTGCAGCTGAACCTGCCAAAGAAGGCATGCTCGGGGATCTGGGTCCCTTCCCCTCCCCCAGCACAACCCCCAGTCCTGGGACTCAGTGTCTACCTGCCCTTATCATTCTGGGTACTCTCAGGGGTTGCATGACTCTTGTGCTGGAGAAAAGGAGAATGGGACATTCCACCCTTACTCTAGAAGATCTGTGCACATCATTGGCATCCACGAATGTATGGCTTAATAGGACTCAGTTTCCCTCCAGGCAACCCCAGGATCTGCCTTCGACTCCCAAAAAGGAGTCCAGATTTTAGGACCATAGCAAGTTGGGTTAAAATGTCAATGCCTTTGCTTTTAGGTGTGGGACTCTAAGCCTCCCTGGGTCTCATATTTCTAGTCTCTGAACTGGCAGGAAGTTGTGGCAAAAGTGCCCATCACGGGCCTGGAAGGATCGTGCAGTGAGGACGTGCATACTGCTCTTGCAGAGGATTCAAGTTTGGTTTCCAGAATCCACACCAGACAACTCCCAAGCACCTATAATGCAACTCCAGTCCCAGGAGGATCTGATGCCTCTGACCTGCTAGAGCACCTGCATTTCCATGCACATAACCACACATGCATGTTTCTAAAACTGCTCTTAAAAATAACCACTGCCTATCAAGTGCCTACTGCACACCAGTCTATTTCATGGATTATTGTACTAAACCTTCAAAAGAATTCTGTGAGCCGGGGGAAGTGAATTCATTGTGCACACACACACACACACACACAGAGAGAGAGAGAGAGAGAGAGAGAGAGAGAGAGAGAGAGAGAGAGAGAGAGAGAGAGAGAGAGAGAGAGAATGAATCCAAATGTGGCAGCGCGTGCCTGTAACCCAAGGACCAGGGAGGCAGACACATGGGATCCCTGGAGCTTGCTGGTCAGTCAATTTAGCAGAATTGGTGAGCTTCAGGTTGAGAAACCTTGTTTTAAGAAAGGAAATGGAGAGTGAGTGAGGAAGATGCTCAGAATCAACCTTTGTCCTCCATGCACACTCAGATTTGCACGTGCATGTGCACACACACAAACTCTCTGTGAGATTGGTGCTATTAACTGCCCCACCTTATAGACAGACCACAGCTTGGGTTAAGCTGCAAGCTGCGTAGCTGGGATGTAGATCCTGCACCCTGACTCTATGGTTCTCTGTATGGTCAGCTACTCCTGTGTGCTCCCGACTGGTGCTGCTAGATAGCCACACCTGGGTGGCTCCCTACCCCTGCAGTAACAACCGGAAATGCTGAGCTCACCCCCTGCGCCTGCCCTTTGAACTTGTGACAAGCTTTTCCTGGCCACCTCCCTGAAAGTCCTTACTCCTTCCCCAGGGCCCAGCTGTGGCCTAACATCCTGTGGGTGTGTGCGGGGACGCAGCAGCAAGGGCAGTGGGTTCCGGTTCCGGGCAGCCTGTGTCCTCTACTGTGTTTGCGTTTGCCTTCTCCCATAAGACCACTCTCTAGGCCCAGGAAAGCTCAGGTCCATTGGGTCGTCATAGTGCTTCCCAGGAAGGACTTTTCCTGGACAGCCCTTCTTGCTCATCTGCAACGCTCAAGCCTTCATCTCACTCCCTCAGGAAATGTCCCAGGCCAGACCCTCCCCACAATGCAGTCAAAACTACTACTCAGGTTCACAATGGCTCTGCTAACCGGGATCTCCCTGCCCAGCACAGAACTCCCCTATGTTAAATGAGTGACGGAAATGGAAGCTTGCCTAGGCCCCATGTCCTAAGGAAGCTGAGAAGCTGCAGGATGCCCCGCACCCCAAACAGAGACAGATCTATATTCAAGCAGAAGGTAAGACCTGTCCCCATCCTACCTTCCTGAACCAATTCACAGCAGAAACCAAACCAGAAGAACAGCCTGCTCAGCTCTGACCCGCCTCTCAGCTCGGCAGCCTGGCAGCCTGTTACTAGAGCATCAAGGCTACAGCCTGGATTGCCAGTTTCTTCTTCAGAAGCAGCACCCCCACCCCCATGACAACAGCTGGTGTCACTCAGGCCTTATGTCCCAAGCCCTGTGCTTTCAGCACCTCACAATAACCCTTGGAAATAGTATTTCTGTTTCCATTATACACTAGAGGAAGCTAAATGTAAGAAAAGCCCCATCTGCAAAGTTCTCCAGCACAAATCCAGTGAGTGACACTACATGGTCAGGGCTGGCATATCTAAGTCCCAAACTTTTGCTCCTCTGAGACATGCAGTCCAAGGTGAAAATCTGGATGTGTTGCTACCTAGTAGGCTACGTGTATTCAAGCATGCTAAGTTCTCTGAATCCTGAAGGCAGTCTCCACCCTCACTGTCTAATTAGGGTACTGATTAAGTTGACAAGTATTTACAGACTACCTACAGTACATAAGATACTTCAGCAAAAAAAAACAGCCCAGAGTCTGTTCTCGTAGAGTCTACGCTAGTAGGAAATAGGTAAATGTGTGTCCTATTACAAATAGCCATAACGTAAAGGAAAACTAGAGCAGACACCAAGTGATAACCAGCAGTAGAATTTAGACTAGGGTGAGGGAGTGGTCAGAGATAACATTTATACAGTAATACAACAGGCTAATTAGCCAGTTGGTTAGTCTAGACCAGAGAGGTAGGCGGGGCCTCCTGCCAGGACTGCAGAGAACCCGGGCTTTTCCGCATTTTCTTTTCCGTGCCCGGTAGGAGTGGGGGATTGTGGGGAAAGAATGCTACAGCCCACGGCCATTTTGCTATTTTCTGAAGTAAAGAGCTCCTGAGATTGTGACTTCAGAATAAGGGCGACAGAAGTCATACTTTTTTTTTTTTTTTTCCCGTCCCTCTGGGCTAAAACAGGAAGGGTAGGGTCTTTCACGCCCTGATGCATTGGAGCAGCTAGCTGGCGTCTTACCTCCCTCCCCAACCCAGAGTGTGGTGCTTTGTCGCCACCTGGTGGTTGTGGCGGATACTGCATGGGGTGGCCGGACCCTGCCGCTTAGGGTAGGATACTGAATGCTGCTCTTTTGGCGCAGAAGCTAATGAACCCGCAGGAGGTTTGGGTGACTTCCCGACAGGGGGCAGAGGTGGGGAGAGGGAGCGAGGGTGGTGCTTGGGGAACCGCTGCTTGAAAGTCAACTGACTGGGGACCGACAATGGCTTCATTGTGTCCGGGGCCTTGACCTTGATTTCCTGCCACTCTCATCCCTGGAGTATGGCATCACCAGGGTCTGATTGGCCAGAAATCCTCTTGGCGACAGTGGGCGGGCTGGAGGGTTGGACACTTGTCCTTCGGCTCCCTAAAGACCGAGACGGTGCTGGCCCTGCCCCCCAGGAAACCCACGGGGCGGGGCAGCTTGTGGCTCTTGACTCTTGGGAGTCAGCTGGAGGTCCTTCACCAGCAGGAGGCAGACGCTGTGGATCCTGAAAGGCAGTGAGGCCTCAGACCCGGGATCTGCAGCTTGTGCCACCAGGCTTCGTCCAGCTTCACCTCCAGATTTGTTTTGTCTTTTAATTGTTCACACATAGTTATACATTTCTAATATAAAAGGCTTTACACAATGCAATTAAAACTAAAGCGGCTGCCTTTGGTCAGCACTCCTCAAGTAGCTTATTCCTTTACTGTGTAACCTTCCTGATCCCATTCAATGTATTTATACCCCAGGTTGTGCATATAAAAATGTTTGGTCAGGGCAGAGCCTAGTGACACAGGCCGGAAACCCAACTCTGGAAGCTAAAACTCGATGATGGTTCAAGACCAACCAAGGCATCTTAAGGAAACCCTGTTTCAAATGTTTTCCTCTTCTTCCTCCTCTTTCTCTTCTTCCTCCTTCTCCACCTCCTCCTCTTCTCCTTTCCTTCTTCCTTTTTCTTTTTAACCTGAAAAGAAGGCCAGTGATATAGCTGAGTGACAGAGAGTTTGCCTAGCCATGTGGTGAGCTTCTAGATTCAAAGGGTAGCACCACGAAATGAGGAAAGACAGACAGACAGGGTGTTCAGTTGGAGGGATAACCCAGCCGTGGAGAACAAGCTGAGCATGTGCAAGGTTCAGGGTCAATCCCATTCACTTATGTTCTAACTCTGAAGATGGGAATGAAATTAATGACTAGAGAGGTTACCTGGGATAATTAGCATGGTACTTGGCACACAGTGTCTCAATTTTCTTCTCGTCATTGTCTTCAGACCCCGGAGCCCAGCCACTCTTTCCACCCTCCATACACACACAGCCTGCTCACCCCTCCCTCCATCTCCCTCCTAGTGAACCAGACTGATAAAAATCTGTGTCCCTAATGCCTGTGTTTTTGAAAAGCTAGAAAGAGCAGCTGGTGTTTTTACAGAATGTTCTCCCCCTCCCCTCCCATATTTGACCTAGATGCGACCACTCACTGCAGAAAGAACATTCCTATTCTGTGACAGAAGAAGAAATGTCGGTGGCCCACTGTGGGTCTCCGTGGTGACACTACATACAGAACGGCCCCGGAAGAATGCTGAAGAGAAGGCCAAGAGCTCTACCAGCTCCCTGGAATGCAGCCAAAGGCACACTGCTTAACCTCAAAATACTTAGGTCCTTACCTGTCCAACCTGTACAGTGGCTACCACGCTCAGGGTGTGTGAGGATAACAGATGGAGCAGTGCCTGGAGGGACCTGGTATTGAGAAAGCCCCTAATAAACAGTGGGTTTTGTTGTGTTGTAAAGCAATATAGTGTGTTTACTCCACACTTGAAGTATGCAAAGGCATATAACCACAGCAGTTGGGAGGCTGAGGCAAGAGGACTGAGTTCCAGGCCAACCTGTGCTAAACAGTAAAGACTTCTTCCTTCTCTCTAAAGACTCTGACTCTCTCTCTCTCTCTCTCTCTCTCTCTCTCTCTCTCTCTCTCTCTCTCTCTCTCTCTCTCACACACACACACACACACACACACACCTCTGAAGCATGTAGGAGAAAATTTGGTTTTGACCCAAGAGTAACTGAAGAAAGGAAAATGACCTGGAGTCCCTGTTAGAACATCTGTTGTCACCTGTTGAAGCTGATGCTGGTCCCCCAAATGTCCTCCACCCAGAGACCACAGGACACTGAAGAATGCTATTCCAGAGGATGCAGTGGGAAATACACAAAACCGCACAGGAATGGCACAGGGCCAACCCCCAGGTTGAACAAGCACCCTTTGGCCACCTGCTGTGAGCCCAGGTGGCCTCTACAGTGATTCACAGTCAGCGGTCCCGACGACGACACAGCAATTTTATTTGGGAATTGGGAAAAACACGTGCTGTGAATACTGACTAATATTTTTCTGAGTTTTCTAGGTGCCCACGGTTTTAGAAGGCATTAAACAGGACGATCAGATTTTTGCCTTCAAGCAACTTGTCTTTCCGTGACTTTCCTACATATGGTGTGTTCTCTACTTACTGTTTTTTTCTTTACTTATTATTTTTTAAAGGCACAATTTCCAGGCAGTCACCCTTTTAAGGATATAGCCTTGTGAGCGTTGACAAATGCGGCTGTATAACCATCACCATAACCAAGATATAGCAGTGCACTTCCACTGTCTCTACCACCTTTCTCTGCGCTTTGGCACGAATCTATCCTTCAGCTCTAACCACTGACCAGCACTGCTCCCATTTCTATTCTTGTAGCTCCTCCTCCTTCAATCTGAATGAAATCTTACAGTGGGTAGCCTTTTTAAAACAGTAGTGTGTGTGTGTGTGTGTGTGTGTGTGTGTGTGTGTGTGTGTGTGTGTAAGAGAGAAACAGACCGGCAGACACAGAGACACAGAGAGAGCCAGAGTGCACATGCCTGTAGAAATCAGAAGACAGCTCTTTCTTTCGGGAGCCAGTTTGCTCCTTCCACAGTGGGTTCCAGATCTCCAACACAGGTCATCAGGCATGTGTGACAAGTGCTTTTGTCCCCTGGGCCTTGCTGACCCCAGCGTGTAGCTTTCTGTGTAGTTGTTTTGATTTTTGTTTGTTTTCTTGGTGCTGAGGGTTGACTCTGGCCCTTGTGCCAGCTAGGCACATGCTCTACCGCTGAGCTATGCCCTACCCACAGCAGCCTTTTGCCACCACCATTTTGACTTGCTTTGGGGCTCCATCTTTATTAATGTGCATATCATTGGCTTATTTTTTCCTTCAACTTTATATTATGAACATTTCCAATATATAGTTAAGACAATAATACAAGGAACTTACAGGCCTATCACCTAGATTAAATAATTGATTGCATTGTGCAATGTTTCTTTAAAAATCTCTAAATATAAACATACATTTGCTGAACCATTTGAAAGTAATTTATTAGGGCTGGAGAGATGGCTCAGTGGTTAAGAGTGCTTGCTGCTATTGTAGAGGACATGGGTTTGGTTCCTAGCACCCATATCCGAAAGCTACCTATAATTCCAGTCCCAGAGAACTGACACCCTCCTCTGGCTTTCTTGGGCACCTACAGACATATACTCTCACACACATACACATAAATAAAAAGAAAATATAAATCATTAAGTCTTTTATTGCTTTTAACTCATCTACTGGGACTGTCTTCTTCTTTTTCTTTGTTGTTGTTGTTGTTTGAGACAGTGTTTCTCTGTATAGCCCTGGCTGTTCTAGAACTCACTCTGAGATCCACCTGTCTCTGTCTCCTGAATGCTAAATGTGTGTGCCACCACCACCTGGCTGGTTTTTTATTGTTGCTTTTGGTTTTGTTTTTGTTTTTAAGAATTATTTATTTTATATATGTGAGTACACTGTAGCTGTCCTCAGACACACCAGAAGAGGGCATCGTATCCCATTACAGATGGTTGTGAGCCACCATGTGGTTGCTGGGAATTGGATTCGGAACCTCTGGAAGCGCAGTCAGCGGCTCATAACTGCTGAGCCATCTCTCCAGCCCATGGCTGTTTTATTTGTAAACTTTTGAAACTGGAAGCTTTTTGATGTGAGTGTTGAAAATTGAACCCAGGTCCTTTGCAATAGCAGTAAGCACCCTTAACCACTGAGCCATCTCTCCAGTCCTTATAAATTACTTTCAACTCATCCATACAATGTATTTTATATAATTTTGAAATAATTATTCTCACTGGAAGTTGCGAAGCCAGTAGGTTCCTAACCTTTCCCCAGTTTCCCCCAATAGTGACATAGTATATAACTGTAATATAAGACCAAACCCAGAAAATTAATATTAGTACATTATTTATAAGTTGAAAATGTGTGTGTGTGTGTGTGTGTGTGTGTATGTGTGTGTGTGTGTATGTGTGTGTGTGTGTGTGTATGTGTGTGTGTGTGTGTGTGTGTGTGTGTGTGTATGTGTGTGTGTGTGTGTGTATGTGTGTGTGTGTGTATGTGTGTGTGTGTGTGTGTATGTGTGTATGTGTGTGTGTGTGTATGTGTGTGTGTGTATGTGTGTGTGTGTGTGTGTATGTGTGTGTGTGTGTGTGTATGTGTGTGTGTGTGTGTGTGTGTGTGTGTGTGTGTGTGTGTATACTACTGAGCCATCTGTCTAGTGCCCTTATGAACATCTGTGTATAGGGTTTTGTGTGACCGTGAACTGCATGTCACTTGAGATAGGTAGGAGTAAGATTGGTGTGTCACACGGGGGTGGGGTGGATGTTGGTCTTTTTGAGAAGCAGCTGCACTCTTAGAAACTATACTCATTCTCACCAGCAGTGTGTAAGTTGCAGTTGCTCTGGGTAGCATCTTTCTGGTTTTGTTATTGATACGAGGTTTTGCTATGTAGCCCAGACTGGCCTGAAACTCATATACAGCCCAAGCTAAGCTCGGACTCTAGGGTTTCCTGCCTCAGTGGACTGCATGCTGAGATTACAAACATCCACCATCATATCTGGCTTATAATGCTTACTGGTCTTAACCCACCCCCAAAGATAGAGCTTGGCTTTCCAACAAGGATCTCCAGTGTTTAAGATGGTGCATGGTGCACAAAAAGCATTAGTGCTTGTGGGGTGAGTGTGTCTAGGAAACCTCTTGTGACCCTCCACTAATCCTGTGCCTCTCATTTTTCCCTGCTGTCACTGTGGCAACCAACTTGCAGTAAGTAGGGCTGTTTGGCCTGTCCACCCCTCTCAGGGGTCGCCTCCCTTCCTACCCCTCCCCCTCCCCCCCCCCCCCCCGATTTCTACTGTGCAGCCCAGAAGCCTGGCGCATGGCACTGGAAGCCGATGAAACATAATCTTTTCTCCAATGCTCACTGGACACTCGGATGCGTTCTACACTGCTCTGAGGTTTATTCCCACTGGGTCAGGCCCCAGGTGTCCCACATAGATGATCATTTGCTCTCCAGACCCTTACTATTGCTCTCCAGTGTCACAGTATCTTAAAGGCACCAAGCAACCCCTGTCCTATCTTTCCCTGCTTGCAATGAAGTAGCAGAGATGGAAAAGAAACTAGAACAAATATGTGGAACTTACAGACCAGTGGGAGAGGTCAGTAATAATTCAAAGATGGACATTTGAATAATTTGAAGTGGTACTTCATAAAATTTTAATCTATTCTCTGAATTTTTTTATACATATATAGAATTCATCTTAACCATATCTCTTATTTTCCACCTCCTCCCAGGTCGCTGTGTAGTCCTGGATGGACTGGAACTTATTGTGTGGACCAATTGGCCTTGAACTCACAGAGATCCACCTGCCTCTGCTTCTCAAGTGCTAGGATTAAAGGTGTGAGCCTCCATGCCCTACCAGCTACTTACTTTTTAACAGTGTTAGAATAGTTGAGTATCTGGCTGGATAAGATAGTTCAAGTGGGTACAAGATAGTTCAAGCTGTACAAGCCCAAAGGCCTGTGTTGGTTCCCAGAACTCATGTAAAGATGGAAGGTGAGACTTGACTCCTCAGAGTAGTCCTCTGACCTCCACAGAGTATTGTGGCAAAAGCACACACACACACACACACACACACACACACACACACACACACACAAACATACACAGAGAGAGAAAGAGAGAGAGCACATCATAATACACCACACACATACATCATACATTAATAAATACAATTTTAAAAGAATTATTAAATATCCATAGGGAGGGGCTGGAGAGATGGCTCAGCAGTTATGAGCACTGACTGCTCTTCCAGAGGACCTGAGTTCAATTTCCAGCAACCACATGGTGGCTCACAACCATCTGTAATGGGATCTGATGCCCTCTTCTGGTGTGTCTGAAGACAGCTACAGTGGACTCACATACATAAAATAAATCTTTAAAATAAATCTATATGGAAAACATTGCAATTCAATCTTAACTTCACACAATGCTTAAAATAGACCCAACAACTGATTGTTTTTTGAAGGAGTTTTTGAATGGGCCCCAGCTTAGTAACTACTGGAGCATGTGGGAAACCTTGTTTGGATTCTTAGCAGAGAGAAAAAGACAGGGAAATGAACACATAGTGGCTACACACTAGAAACAACTTTGTACTATCTATTTGCACATAGTTGTGGGTGTGTGCAAATGCAGTGTAAGTGTGCATGCACATGGAGGCCGAAGGAAGCCGCTCTGCTTTATTCCTTTGAGACGGGACCTCTCATTTAAAATTTTCTGTTTGTTTGTTATCTATATACAGTGTTCTGCCTGCAGGCCAAAGGAGGGCACCCAGTCTCTTTACAGAGGGTTGTGAACCACCATATGGTTGCTGGGACTTGAACTCAGGACCTCTAGAAGAGCAGTCATTGCTCTTAACTGCTAAGCCATCATCTCTCCAGCCCCTCCATATAGATATTTAATCATTCTTTTAAAATTGTATTTATTAATGTATGATATATGCAGAAGAGCAGCCAGTGCTCTTAACCTCTGAGCCATCTCTCCAGCTCTTCTTTCTTACTTATTTTTGAGACACACTCTTACTATGTAGATTAGTCTGGCCTTGAAGTAACAGAGGCAGCTTGGATCTCCAGTGAGTGATGTACGTTTGTTTGTTTGTTTGTTTGTTTGTTTTTGGCTAGCTGGGCAGTTGGCAAGCCTGAGCAATGCTCTGGCCTCTGCCCTCTCTAGAGCTGTAATTACAGGCGTGTGAGGGACCAGGCAGTCGTTGTGTGGGTGCTGGGACCAGAACTCAGTCTTCATGCTTCTGCAGTGCGCATCCTTAACTGCTGAGCCCTAACTATATATTTTTTCACAACAGATTTTTATTTAGTAAGAAATCTTACAATTCAGAGTACTACGACAATCACATTAAAATATGGATGAAAGAGTTTAACAAGTCCTCAGACTATAGTAAACACATGGAAAGTTTCTCAACATCATTGGCCATCAGGGACCTATACATTAAAATTCCAGTGGAGTAACTATGTAATACCATGCACCAATTAGAATGGGTAAGTTTATTGTTGTTGTTTGTTTGTTTTTAGGCAAGGTCTCACTGTGTAGTCTTGGCTGACTCACAGATGTCCCTGTCCCAGCCTTCCAAATACTGGGGTTTAAAGGCAACCTCCAAGTTTGGAATAGCTAAACTTTGAAAGACTGAAAATGTCGCATGCTTCTAAGCCCAGCAATCAGGAGGCAGAAACAAGTGGATCTCAGTGACTTGAAAGCCAGCCTGGTCTACATAGTGATATCTAGACCAGCCAGGATGACATAGTGAGTTCATGTCTCAAAGAAAACAAACAACAACAACAATAATTCTAAAAAGAACTAGAAATAACACGTGTTGGTGAAAATATGGAACAATTAAAACTCTAGCATGGTGGCTGGAGTGATAGCACTTGCGGCTTTGCCAGAGGACCAGAGTTAAGTTCCCAGCACCCATTTAGGGTTGTTGACAGCTACCTGTAACTCCAGCTCTAGGGGATCCAATGCCTCCAGCCTCTGAGGGTAACTGTACTCAGGTGCACATACCCACATAGATACACATACATACACATAATTAAAAATAAATATTAAAGTTAAAAAAAAAAAAAAAAACAAGAAAGCTTGCGTGTCGCTAACAAGAGAGTGAACTAACGCAGGAAGGCCAGGGCTACACAGAAAAACCCTGTCTGCAAAAAACAAAAAAGGAGTACAAACTAGAAAAATTACTTTGGGAAAAAGTTAGGATTCCTTATAAAACTGAACATACTCTTTTCATGAGCCCAGCAAGCTCCATAATAAACATTCACTAAAAGAAGAAAGAAAATATCTGGTTGAACAAAGACAAGGATTGTCAAAGCAGCTTTGCTTATAATACCCAAAGCTGGGAAGGGCCCAGGTATCCATCAATGGTGGATAAATTGCGGTAGATTCCAACAATGGCTTATCATTCACTAATAAAAAGGAACAACGGACTGTTGAATGCTACGACATGAGTTTGTGAGTATGCTGATTAATTTTGTCAAGTTGACTTCTGGGAAGAAGAAATCTCAATAGAGGAATTGCCTCTGATTGCTTCTATCAGATTGGCTTGTGGGCATGTCTGGAAGATATTTTTTTCCCCCTTTGATTAATGACCAGTGTGGGAGGCTACAGCCCACTGTGGGTGGTGTCACTCCTAGGCAGGTGGTCCTGGGTTCTATAAGAAAGCAGGCCGAGCAAGTGGTGAGGAACAAGCCATACACAGCACCCTCCATGGCCTCTGCATTAATTCTGGTCTCCAGGTTCCTGCTTGAGTCCCTGCCCTGACTTCCCTTAATGATGGACTCTGACATGATAACATAAGCCAAATAAAACCCTTCCTCCTCAAGTTGGTATTGGTCAGAGTTTTATTACAGAAACAGAAAGCAACTAATATAATGAGTGAACCACAATCAAAAACATGCTACCTCAAAGAAGCTAGGCAGAAGACTGTCTGGTATGCATGTTTCAACCAACATCCTAAAACAAGCCGACCTGAGGAAGGGAGACAGAAAACAGCTCAGGAGACCCTATCTCAACAAACAAAGCAACAAAATGAATGAGCTGTATCATGTAATAAGTCCTAGTGGGAAAGAGATGCATAATAAGAGGCACTGAAGAAAGGACTGTGGTTGGCCAGCCAGGGAGAGAGAGGGGTGACATCTGAGCAGTGGGTGTCAGGAGGGAGCCACCCATACAAAAACAAGGTGAAGGGCATCCCAGCCAAAGGGTATTTAACAAAGGCCTGAGCTGGAAGTGGCACACATGTCTTTAATCCCAGCACTCAGGAGGCAGAGGCAGGTGGATCTCCGTGAGTTCGAGGCCAGCCTGGTCTACAGAGCAAGTCCCAGGACATCCAGGGCTACACAGAGAAACCCTGTCTCAAAAACCAAAACCAAACCAAATAAAAAAGGACAAAGTCCTGGGATCAGGAATAAGTCTGGTGAGTCTGGGAACAGTCTGAAGGCTGTGGTAACTGACCAGGCGGATCAAGCAGAGCCGGTAGAGAGAGAGCAAAAGCCAGACCCTACAAGAACTCATCAGCCCTGATAAAGACTTAGAATTTGAAAATGTAAATCCCTCACAGTCTAATGAGCAGAAACAGATGGGTACATATAAGAGTCATGGGTGCCGGTCAGTGGTGGCGCACGCCTTTAATCCCAGCACTTGGGAGGCAGAGGCAGGTGGATTTCTGAGTTCGAGGCCAGCCTGGTCTACAGAGTGACTTCCAGGACAGCCAGGGATACACAGAGAAACCCTGTCTCGGGGGAAAAAAAAAAAAGAGTCATGAGTGATAGCAGAGAGTAGGCTTAAAGCTAGATCTCCAGCCTAGGCTCTCATAGAATAGGAACCAGGGTGTAGTGTGAGATCATGGAGAAGGCCTGAAGGGGTGGAGGCGGGGCCTCGGGGAGTGATGAACTGCCAATCATAAGTCCATCTAGGTTGAGGAAAAGAGCCGCTGAGGAGTTGGAGGACCTTGACGGTATAACTGCCAGAGTTGATTTTCACCAGGAGATCCATAGGCTGCAAGCTCCGGATTCAGATACTTTGGATGGAACCCAAGAATCTACATACATAAAAGTGTGCCAGAAAAATTGGCAGGCTATGGAAATATTACTTAAGTGGTGTGATGGATACAGGGGATTTGTCAAAATCCATTTAACTGTGCACCTTAAAAAGTGTGCAACTTACAGAACAAAGATCTGCCTAGGGAAGAAAGAAGTGACTCCCCCAAGTGTGGTGGTTCGTGCCTACTCTGATACAGGTAGGCTCCATATCTTGTGGCTGCCAATTCAGCCTCTCCGGGCTCCTGGAGTTGGAGGGCAGAATGGAGGGCAGAATGGGCACACTCTCACCTGCATCAAGGCTGAAGTAGCCAGAGAGCCAGGTAAAGGCAGCATATATAAGGCTCTGGACGTGACATGAACAAAGGTAGCAGCTTGTGTCTCTACCGCTGCAGCTGAAGAATAGCAATTGATTGGCCCTGGCTACCCCACAACACAACGGCTCCTGATCATCTTGTATAAAACAATCATGGTGGTCTATTCCTGCACTTGGAAGGTGGAGGCAGAAGAATCAGAACTTCAAGGTGTGAGTTTTAAGATCAGCCTGGACACATGAGAGCCTGTCTCAAAAACAAACCAAGAGACCCAGCAATTAAGTACTACAGCCTTTTAACTTGTGTGGTGTGAGTGGACAGAGCAGAAGGTTCCTGGGACAGTGGTGGCTGAACCTGAGCCTTAACGGTGGTTGGTCCTTTTGCTATTCCCAGTTAACAGATGAGGAAATTGAGGCTCAAAAAGATGAAGTTAATGGTTCTGGTCCCAAAGTGAGAATGTAGGCGAATACAGCCCCCTGGATACTCTTAGCCCCACATAGCACTGTGCTCTCTCCCTCAGAATAAGAGAAGCCACAGGGTAATCAAATGATTTTCACAGCAGAAGGGGTGGCTGTGTGTATAAGCTATGCTCCTGCCTCCCGGAAGGTATGGAAGTCCTCCTTGTGTGTAGTTTGAGTGGCTTCCTAGGAGAAGATTCCAGAGAAGTTGGAATTTGGAGCCTCATGGTGCAAACAGAAGTAGAAGGCTCCAGCCAGCAGCACTTGTCTGGATCTTCTAAGAATCTCACAGCAGTGCCACATGCCGCTGCTTTATCCAAGCAACAGGAGGAGGTGGTGGAGGCAGCAGCAGCAGCAGCAGCAGAGCTGTCCCCCTGCTCAACAGTGCTGTTTTGCTCTGATGAGACACACTGGCAGATGGCTGTAAAGTTACTATCTTGAGACTTGATAGAACTGGGATTTTTTTTTTTCTGTGCCAGATCTCATTTCCTTCTGAAACAATTCTTGTAGTAAACAGAGGTTTTCTGATCTTGTTAAGATCCAAGGATGGGATTCCTTTATACGTTTTAAGTATGAATATTTTCTTGTGGAGTAATGATTCATTGTGTTTTGTTGCTTTGTTGTTGTTTTGTTTTTGAGAGTGTTTCTCTCTGTAGCTCAGGCTGACCTGGAACTATGTAGCCTTGGCTGGCCTTGAGTGCTGCTTGCTGGGTATTTCTCCTGTCTCGGCTTCTATAAAGCTGGGCTTACAGGCATGGGTCAACACACTTGGCTTGTTGCAAATGTGCAGATAGATGATAGATAGATAGATAGATAGATAGATAGATAGATAGATAGATAGACACATAGTATATATGTGTGCACCTGTCTGTATGTATGTACACTTTGTGCATGGAGGAGTCCTCAGAGAGCAGAAGAGGGCATCAGATTCCCTGGAACTGGAATTACAGGCAGCTGTGAGCCACTGTGTGGATGCTGGTAACTGAGCCTGGGTCTTCTGCAAGAACAGCCAGTGTTATTAAACCCTGGCCCATCTCTCCAGTCCAAGGTGTTGTTTTTTTGAAGCAGAGTCTCTTCATGGAGTCAAAGTTAGCCTTAAACTCCATATATATAGCCAAGGCTGATGTTGATCTCATGACCCTTCTGCACCCACCTCCCATGGTGCTAGGATTACAGGTGTTTTCCAGCAAGGCCAGCTGGAGGTATTCTATTGGTGGTAGAAGCTATTCTGTGTCTCCCTCCCCTTTTTTCTCCAAAGGCCAGGATGCCGAGGCACCCCAGAGACCAACTCCAGTTACAGGCCACCCTGGATAAACCTTTCCTATGTTTCCCTGTTGCTACCATCTCTTGACAAATGGACCAACAGGAATGAAAAGCTTGCTGGGTGTGGGAGGCCCCAGGCAGAGGCAACATGGAAGGACCAAGAAGTGGGTAGATTGTGACTTGCAGGAGGAGAATTATTTTGAACCAAGTCTTGCGTGCTGACAGCTTAATGATCATTATTAGGGCCTCAGATATAACATGAAGCCCGCCCTAAAGTTAAATTTTCCCTTTCAGATAAGCATGGCCTGTCAGCCTTGTGTAAAATGGTTCTATGCCAACCTCCTCCACGACATGGGGTTGGAATGTTCCAGCTACTCCCTCCCAGTTACCATTCCCAAAGGTTTTTGCTTCTTTCTTACCTTAGTCTTTAAAAAAATCAACCTAAGAGACTGGGTGGTGGTATGCATGCCTTTAATCCTAGCACTCAAGAAACAGAAGCAGGCAGATCTCTGTGAGTTCAAGGCCAGCCTGGTCTACACAGAGAAACCCTGTCTCAAAACAAAACAAAACCAACCTAAGAGATGTAAGCAGCACATATACAGGTTTCTTATATTTAGATTTAGGCTTTCACAGGAACAGGTCTGTGGCCAGGATTATACTTAGCAGGTTTTGTTTGCCTATTATAGTATTTTGAAACTGGGTTTTGCTTTATTTTTGTTTTTCCATTAAATACTATTTACTGAGTTTTGTTGAAAAAAAAAAAAGAAAGAAAGAAAGAAAATGGGAGGTGGTGAGACGTTTCAGTGTAAAGAAAGCGCTTGCTACACAAGCACGAAGATGAACTTGTACCCACAAAGATGAACAGAGTGGCACATGTTGGTAATTCTAGCCCTCCTACGGTGAGATGGGAGGCAGAGATAGAAGCTCATGGGCCAGCCAGCCTGGTGTGCGTAGGCAAACACCAGCAACCCCTGTCTCAAACAAGGTGAAAGATAGGGACTGACAGTGGAGGTTTTTCTCTGATCTGAACTACACACACACACACACACACACACACAGAGGGAGGGGGAAGGGGAGGGGGAGGGAGAGGGGAACACACACACACACACACACAGAGAGAGAGAGAGAGAGAGAGAGAGAGAGAGAGAGAGAGAGAGAGAGAGAGAGAGAGAACAAAACCTGAGTACTTGCGAGACAGAGACAAGAAAATCAGCATGAGTTCGAGACCAGCCTGGTACACAGACTGAGTCCAAAGCCAGCTAGGGCTGAATAGCAAGACCCTATCTCAAAACTACTGTAACAGATCAGAGAGCCTGGCCACACTGAGCCATGTTCCCCTGGACAGATCGCTGCTACTTGGATAGAGTAGTTGCCTCCTTTTAGTAAAGTTTGTTCTCCAGTTTACTGTAGTCCCCTCCACCTCCAATCGCCTCCCATTCACCAGCTAGAAGAAAGTAAAAGCTAAAGGCAGGTAAGAGTCTATGGATCTCAGCCTCAGCTCTGCCACTTAATTTCCATGTTCCTTTGAACAGATAGATATTTGCCTCTCTGTCTTTTAAGACAGGGTCACAGGTATCCCGGGCTGTTTCCAACTCAGTATGTAGCCGAGGATGGCCTTGAACTCCTGATTTTCCTGTCTCCACTTCCTCAGTGCTAACAGTCCATTTTAGCCACTGTATCTGGCTAAAATATGTTCCTTATTGCTACATTTCCAGAGCCTGATATAACTCCTGGCACATGGTTGTCTCTCTGCAAACGTGTTGGATATCTGGAGTTTAGTGTCTCCCTGACTTTACCCTTAGTGTATCCCATTTTAAATTATCCTTGGCTTATTTTTTAGATAGAAGTTCAAAGGAACTGATGGGTTTACCATTTCCAAATTATATGTGCTGGTTTTCTTTTTTGCTTCTTTAAAAGGTTAAAAAAGCAGGAAGAAGTTTCAGAGTTGTTGGAACTTTATTGTAGTCAGCTGAGACCCAGCCCAGGAGAAAAATGCACGCTCCTCCGGGACTGGCTCCTCTAAGATCACTATCACGATGCCCAGCCACATCAGAAATCAATGCTTCAGAGGGTTACAATTTGAAATGCATGCATTTATGTGCTGCCCCCTGAGAGCCCTGGATGCTGTACAAACGCACTTAGGGTATTAAGTGCTCCTTGAAGTGCCTTCCTCAGAAACTATGCTTTCAGAGAAGGATACATTTCCGTAAAAAACAAACGCCAGTCCATTGCTCTCAGTGGCTGGACTCTGAGTGCTGGAGTTGCCTCCCCATTGGTGTCCCATTGCTGGAACACCAGAGAAGCTGAGTGATTCTCAACTGAATCGAAGCCTATTAGAATAGTCTATGACATAAGCCTTCTAGAATTTTCAATGGGCTGATGCTCATAGTGTGGGCAGCCTGTAGGGGTCAGCTCCTACTTTTGGCTACTGAACTTCTGCTTTCCTTGGGAAGCCATTTCTTCCTCCTGTGGAATTTAAGGAGAATGAGTTTATGTTTAGCTCCAGAGAACACAGAACCAGCCAAGGCTTCACACCCCGCCTACAGAATTCAGAAGAAAGCCAGTTCCATATGCCATTCAAACCCAAGATTTCATCCTGGAGCTTTCCAGGTGCTGTTGAAAGCCTTTAGTCTCCTGAGACTTTCAGCTGGGAGAAAGTCCTCAGACATTGGGGGACTGCCTGCCTGGGTAGTCCTGAGTGAAGACAGGGAGGAAACAGGGAGAGAACCAGAGAGGAGATTCCTGCTGTCAGGGTTTCACCACAGCTGTCAATCAGATGGATGTTTGGACTTTGAATTTCCTGAATTCACATGTTATCACTTGGGCTTAAGGTGATTTGACTAGTCCTTCAGCACTTGCAGTAAAGGCAGTTGTGACTAGAAGATCGGAATTGGCAAATATAGACAATAGGAAGGCATGAAACTGAGATCCATTGCTCAGATGAAGACCCACAGGCAGAGGCTGACAAGCAACTTTGCAATGCACTTTCCTTCACATGCACTTTAAATTCCATGAGAGCACTGGAGGAGGAAGCAGTAGTTTTGGTTAGTCACAGACTGTATAGCGCAGGCTAGACTCAAATTCTGTAGCTCTGGTCCTCCTGCCCTCACCTCCAAGTGCTGGGTTTACAGGTGTGTGTTACTAGATTAGAAGTGATCCCCTCCCCCCCCCCCCCCCCCATTTCTTTAATCCTACTTCATAGAAGGAGACTCTGGCCATTCTCCCCTGGGTTTTGAACATGTCTGGTCACATTCACATCTGTTTTTTGTCTCCCTTGGGAGTGGGAATAGCACTGAAATGAGCCAGGTCTTGGGTGATTTCTCCTGGACTTTAAAATTTGCTGTGCTTGACTGAATAGAATTTTTCCAGCAGTTCCTGCTAGCCTGGTAAGTTCCCAAAAGATGTTCAATTTATGTACCTACTTACACTCACTAATAGGGTTACTGAAGATGCCTTGTGCCAGGATCCGACTCCTATACAGGGACCACCAGGGTGGGGACGAGCTTTCTTTCTTGGGCATGGTAGCTTCTAGCTACTAGTCAGTCCTTGATCTTTTGAGGCTCTGCCTTTGCCATGGCACAAAGGACCCAACCTGCATTCTGCTCTCAAATGTTTCTTCACAAAACAGTGCATTCTGTTCCCATTTCCCAGTTCCTTCTCATTTCTTCACTCTGAATAGCCTCTTCTGCTTAGCTCTTAATAAAACTTTGATTCCAGAGGTTTCTCAATCAGTCCTCATGGTTGCTGTAAAGCAATTAACAATCTTATCTCCATTTTTACAACCTAGGGAACAATTGCACAGCAGTTAAGTCAACTTGTTCTAGGTCACATGGCCAGTAAGTCTCGGTGTCCCACTAAAATCCTGTCCTTCCAGATCCACACCCCATGTGCCTAACAGAAGAATCCATTATTTCGAAAACTCCTCTGCTATCTGTTCTATCTCTCTTTTCCAGAACTTCCTGGTTTTCATAGCCTGCTTAGGTTAGTCTTCTGGCTGTCTACCATTCTTATGTCATCTTTACTTATGTGCTGAATCACTCATCCACTCCTTCCCTCAATAAAGGATTCACCAGTCTGAACTTACATCATCGTAATTCAGTTACCTTTGCGTATTCCTGCATCCGTTCACTCATTGAGCCCCTGGTGCAGATGCGCTGAGACCCAGAATACCCACTTTTGCCGAGGCTTTGGTCTAGACTCTTCCTTTCTTAGAGTGTACCTTCTCCAATGGAACTGGCGGTGCTCTTTCCATGAATGACGAGAGTTTACAATTCAGTTTCACTATGGCTGGGGAATCCCCACACTGCTGGGTCTTCCAGTAGGTGTTGGATGTCTGGAAGACCCAGCCAGGGTAATTAGAAGCTAGCTCTCTTCCTTCTCCTTTGGAGATGGGGTCTAATGTATTCCAGGATGCTTTGGAACTTGCTTTGTAGCTGAAGACAACCTTGAACAAGAGTTCGTTCCTATGTTCCTGCGTCTACTTCTCAATTCCTAGGACTATGGGTATGTACCACCACTCCCAGTTTTATATGGTATTATTTATTGTTTATGTGGTACAGTTTTATGTGGAGTCTAACCCAGGGCTTCATGCATGCCAGGCAAAGCACTCCACCAGCTTAACCACATCCCCTAGTCCAAGAAGCAGTTTAATTAAAAAAAAAAAAGTTCACTGTGAATTCTCTATAGCCTAGGATGAACTTCGAGTCCTTCTGTCTTTATAGCCTAACTGCTGTGATTACAGGTATGCAACACCATGCCTGGTTTATGTGGTTTTAGGTCCAATACTGGGCCTCATGTATGTTAGCCAAGCATTCTATCCACCAAACTACATCCATAACTCCCAGAATGGCTTTTGTAATAGGCTTTTAAAAGTGTGAAGGCTCGCCAGGCAGTGGTGGTACATGCCTTTCATCCCAGCACTTGGGAGTCAGAGACTAGTGGATTTCTGAGTTTAAGGCCAGCCTGGTCTACAGAGTGAGTTCCAGGACAGCCAGGGCTACACAGAGAAACCCTGTCTCAAAAAACAAAACAAAACAAACAAACAAACAAAAAGTGTGAAGGCTCTGGGAGTGTAGTTGAGTGATAGATCACTTGCCTAGCCTGTGAGAAGAATCAGATTTGATCCCTGAAAGCACAAAAGCAAAAAGTTATGAATCTGGGTTTTCTGTGCCCTGAGAGTCACTTAGAATTTACAATAGTCTTGTGAGGTAAGTGGTGTCATCATTTGGCTCTTGACTGGAGACTTGCCCAAGTTCACAAATGAACAAACCTCAGAGTGTAGATTCTTTTCACTGACCCATGCTGCCTGCATAGTCTTTGGATGACTGCTGTAGATGAACACATGTTGAAATTTCTGTGGTTAGTGGACTTCCCAAGACATAGGCTTTACCACACTTTTTTTTTTTCCAGGAACAGAAACACACCCACTGCTATTGTGAAGAAATCTGATGACAGTCCAGCAACTTCTACACAAGGCCTAATGTTTATCCTGGGACATGGTCAAATCTGAGAAGAAAGGCATGCAGCTGTGCCAGCCTCTGGCCACATCTCTGGTTCTTGGAACCTGACAGCAGCAATGCTAACTTTTCTACTCATGTGCTAGCAGCTCCTTCCATCATCGATGGAGGTAGGGTAGTGAATGTTTTGATTTTTCTTTGATAATGGTTCCTTCACTGTGACCCTACCTACTCAGAAAAGGGGAGTAATAAGAGGCCATATTGAAAAGATGCCCTTTTCTTCCCCAGAACAGCTCTCCTATGTCCCAGCCTTAAGCAGATGCCATAAAGCTCTTCAAGGCAATTACACTTCTTCATCTCCCTCCACCTTGCTCACCAGACAGGAGACATGTTAGCAAGGGCCTAGAAATATTCCAGACAAAAAGAAAAAGCCTGTTATTAGTCTGGGTTCTCTAGACAAACAGAATCGACAGGACTATGTCTTGATGAATACTGTCGGATGCAGTTATGGATCTACCCACATCTGCTTTTCCCCCTGCTTCATAGTTCTGCAGAGTGGCTCAAACCACATGATGTCCCAGAGATAGTTTTGGGGGTACACTTGGGTGACCTTCAGTCCTCAGTGGCTAATGCACAATGCTGCTCTTTGTCAGCCTATCATGTGGCCCCGAAGGCACATCAGCTGCCAAAGGTGTATGTTGTCATCTCCCCAGCCCTGTTTCTTCCTTTCTTTCAGGCCTTCCTCTTGCAGCCTCTCAGCTGTCCTGTGATGTCCTTAGCCTGCCTTCACCTCCTCTTCCCTTTCAGCACTACAAAAAAACCACTGCCTGCTTCTCCCTTCTGCTAGCCCCCAGGATCCCTCAAACCTCACTCTGGCCCAACTCTCTCCTCTCATCTCGGCTCTGACTTGTTGTCTAGTTGGAGGTCTCCTTGGTTCTGCCAGATACCCCAGGTCTGCCTCTGCCATGTACCCATGTTCCTTCTTCTTCCTTCTCACTGTTCTCCTGGACTCAAGTTTTCTTTCTCTTCCTTCCTTCCTTCCTTTCTTCCTTCCTTCCTTCCTTCCTTCCTTCCTTCCTTCCTTCCCTCCTTCCTTCCTTCCTATACAAACAAACAAACAAACAAACAAACTAGAGTCTCATTCCATAGCCCAGGCTGACCTTGAACCTGTAAAGACCCTCTTATCTGACACCCTTTCATGCTGGAATTATAGTCCAGGCCTCCTGGTTTTTTTTTTTTTTTGTTTGTTTGTTTGTTTTGTTTTTTGAGACAGGGTTTCTCTGTGTAGCCCTGGATGTCCTGTAATTCACTCTGTAGACCAGGCTGTCCTCAAACTCAGAAATCTGTCTGCCTATGCTCCCAAGTGGCGGGATTAAAGTTGTGCGCCATCACTGCCCTGGCAGGCCTCCTGTTTTCAATCTCTTTTCTCCTTTAGCTCTTTCTCAGTAAAGCCATGGTGCTTCTCTGCTTTCTGCAGCTGTCTTTCTTCCATGTATGTGCTACTAACAAAACAAAACATACAACCTAAATGTAGAAGCTAGGACGTACTAGTTGGTAGGGTTATTGCCCAGCATGGGTTTGATCCTCAGCGAATAAAAGCAAGTACAATGTCACTCACCTGTAATCCTAGCACTCGGGGTAGAGGCAAGAGGATCAGAAATTTGTCATCCTCAGCTACATAGGAAGTTCAGAGCCAGCCTGGGAAACATGAGATCCTGTTTCAAGATTAATGCGTAATAAATAAAATAAGCTGAGAAAATGGTCGGGTGTAGTGGTGCATGCTTTTAATCCCAGCACTCTGGAGGCAGAGGAGGGTGGATCTTGAGTTTGAAGCCAGCCTGGTCTACAGAGCAAGTTCCAGGCCAGCCAGGGTTCTTGCTCTTTTACACAAAGAAACCCTGTTGTGAAAAACAAAACAAAAAGATATGAACTATGGTCAGGCTCCCTATGTATTTTTGATTTTCCAATGCTATATATCTTAATCAGCCTGGCCTTTAATACTCAGTAGAAGTTAGTTGTAAATTAACTTCTTGGTCAAAGATCCTATTGTGTGAAAGGCAGGGAGGACAGACAGACAACCTCTTTTAGAGGTTCAGGGAGTGGGAGAGTAAAGCTGAAGTGGAAGTCAGCAACAGTGAGGCCCTCTTCCGATTTTCATCTCATTTGTTTACATTTTCACAGTCTATTTATTAAGACTGGGTAGTGACAAAGGTGTAAAGATACTAGTATAGCAATCAACACGAGGAATTTGGACCACTTCCCCCTTTCTAGGCAGGTTTAGGGAGTCAGTCTAGGTTTGTACATGCTTTACAAGCACGCAACCTCTGAAATACGCATTTCACCCCAGCCCAGAACAATCAGTTTCCAAAATGAAAATTAAGCTTTTTTTTTTTCTTTTCTTTTCCCAAGTAGAACTAGAAAGGTTGTTATGGGTTGTTCTCTGGGACCGGTTTAAAAATTTCTCTTCCTGTGACAATAGGGGATTTGAGGAACTAGAGGTCCTGGTCTGGACACTGGCCCTATCCTGCGGATTCTTGCAATTAGTCTCGTTACATTCTCATGCATTGGTCACACTACTGCAGCAAAGTTTATGGGAGGTAGCCAAAGTGCAATTTAGTTATCAGCCTCAGCTCTCAAGTGCAGCTGGCTAGTAGGCCCCTGTGACCCTAGCAGAGAAGAGGCCAAGCAGCAGCAGCAGCAGCAGCAGCAGCAGCAGCAGCAGCAGCAGCAGCAGCAGCAGCAGCAGCAGCAGCAGCAGCAGCAGCAGCAGCAGCAGTCCTACATGCTGTGTACTGAGCTGCTCCTCAGAGCTCCTGCCCTTTTCCCCAAGCTCCGTTCTTAGCGATGTGGGGCGGGGTGCTCGCAAGGACCCGGAGAGAAACTCTAGATACAGCCCGGGGACCACAGGGAGCTAAGGGACAGGTTGAAGTCCCCTGTGTGGTGTGGAAACACAGAGACGCGGAGGGGGCGGGGCTCGCGCTATGACGCCGCCCTCGCTTGGTTCCGCCCCCTCGCGCGTTGCCAGGGAGATCAGGTGACTCCGGGCTTCCAGCGCTTGAGGCTCGGGTGACGTCAGGCGCGCCGCTGCGGCTCAGTGGCTCGCGGCAGGTGCGGCGCTGTTAGCGTAGTCGGGTCCAGTCTTCTTCAGTCCAGACCGGGTCAGCCGGCGGCTGCTTCTTGGAGTAGAGAGGTGAGGGCTCTGGGATTGGAGCGGGGCGGCCAGCCTGGGCTAGGGCACAGTGAGACGCGGGTGGCTGCGCGGGGAGAGCTGGCGGGACTCGCGGAGCGGCGGATTGGGGCGCGCGGCTCTTAAGGAGAGAAGACCCCGCTGCTGCCATCGCCCTGTGGCGGCCTGGGGCGGACTGAGTGTCTCCCGCAGTCTGCTGCGGCCCGCTGGGTTAGGGAGTCTGCGGGCTGGGTGCGGAGCGGGGCTCGCCCCACCCTGTCTCCAGGGATGTCGGCCGGAAGCTGCTGGATTTCTTCGCCTTAGGCTGCGGTTTCTGAGGCTCTGCGACGCATGTAGGGTCGAGCTTGCTTGGGAGTGGGAGCTCGGTGGCCGGGTGAGCCGGTGTTAAGAAGGTGTAGGCGCAGGGAACCCCGGCCGCTTGCTAAAGGGCGCAGGATCCGAGTGTACACCTGTTGAGATAAAACCGGAGAGGGCTTTGAGTGAGGACAGGGAAAGAGGGACCTCTGAGGAAAAAGACCCGAGCCTTGAACTCTATGGAGTGTTTACTGGGCCTATCTGGGATGAAGAGTTTGGAGCAAGAAGTTGTGACCTGTTGGAAAACGGCTTGAGCGTCTAGCTGAGGCATTGTATGCTCTAGGGAGCCATTAAGACGTCGACTGGTTTGGGGAAGTGGGAACACTATGATAAGGATACACTGAAGTGGTTGGCGTTATATTCTGGGAGAGAAATGACAACAGTTGAACTCTGATATATTTATAGTAAAATACCGGTAACATTTTATCAGGTTTTTGTTTTTATTCTAGAAGGGACATATCCAACTGTGTTTTATTTCTTGTATTGACTGGATAGAATGACAGGTTGAGAGATATATGCTTCCTTTTATTTGCTTGGAGACTGGAATGTTCTCAGCACATTGCCCTTCAGAGATCTCAGAATGTTTTGCAAAAAAAGTTCCTAACCCTAGGGTGAAATCCAAACTAAACTGATTGAAAGGAATTTTAATGTGGTAAGTTTACTAAAGAGAATTAGCACCAAACTATGATATGGATTGTTGAGTAAGATGTAAATTTTAGGATGGATTTTTTTCTACCCAACTTCCCTCAGAATAAGATTGTTTAACTATGCTGCGCGTGGAGGGTGTGTTTGTGTTTCTGGTTTTGATTTTGAGGAGATAGTCTCGAATGTAGTCCGGGCTGGCTTCTGCCCTCATACAGCTGAGTCCAAGGCTTTAAACACTTCATCCTCCTGTCTCTACTTTCCAAGTACTGGGTTTACAGGCAAACACCATAAACGAAGCACTTAAGCTTTGTTTAAATATTAGGCTATTTTATTTTGATTTCCTGAGAAACCAGGAAGGTGTATTTTGGGTTTATAAGGAGGAATGATTTGGTGATTTTTATTTTTGTATTCCTTAAAATATATTGATGCTGTTGAGACATCAAATCTTTTGTTTTCTGTAAAGAATTGAAGTGACCAAACCGATTTGCATTGTATTTGTTTGACTTCAGGAAACAAAATTGGACCTCTGGGGATGCTGTACAGTACAAGGCAGTTTAGGGAATTGTTGAGAACTTAGGAAGGTGTCCTCAGCTGGTTTATGTGTAAATGTAGAAACTGGTACAGCACTCTGGAGAGACTATCTAGAGTGGTTGAGACGGTAAAAAGAACTGCTTCAGTCAGCTCAGTTAAATCAGTCTCTGTAAAGGAAGTCCTGAGAGGTGATTTTAAAACAAATTCAACCACAGAACTGCAATGTGCCATAAGGCCACAGGGCTTCTTGTTTGTTTGTTTGTTTGTTTGTTTATTTTGAGACAGGGTTTTTCTATGTAGTCCTGGCTATTCTGGAACTTGCTTTGTAGACCAGACCAGACTAGACTGACCTGGAACTCACAGAGATCTGCCTGCCTCTGCCTCCAAGTGCTGGGATTACAGGTGAGTGCCACCACCACAGGGTGGCACGGTTCTTAAGTGTCTCTGCAGGAACCTAAGAATTTTTGCAAATTAGGTGCCTTGGGGTACATCAACTTTTTTTTTCCCTGTTAAATGGTTTTCCAAACTTCTGATCATATTTCAGTTGGTGAACTAATTTTGCCTCCTCTGGAAAGAAACAGGTTTCCCTCCTCCCCTCCCCCTTCCAGACAGTCACTGGGAGCTGTAAGGACAGTTAAGTAGGCTGAGAGGTTTCTTGGAAATTTTCCACTTTCATTCACACTCGCCACCCCCATATGTTTTTCTCATTGGTAGAGAACTTAAGAGTTCATTGTCAGGGGAAAAAATGTTAGTGTGTTTTCCTAAACACAGGCTGTGGTAAACACCAGGGCTGGCCTTCCGGCATTCAAGATCCAAGGTTTTCCTTACATGGAATGGAGCCAAAGACTAGTGATGTAGCTCACTGTCAGACTGCTTGCCAGGTATACACATGACCCACATGGGGGTCCATCCCAGCACCAAAGTGGAAAACATTGTTTGCTGTTGTGTTGTGGTAATAATTTAATCTCAGTCCTGGGTTTCTACCCCACATTAGATTTTATTTTGTTCCCAGATGAAAGACACAAAGCTTTTATATTTATAATAAGCCTTAAAAGCACTAGAGCTGGGAAGAGATCAAACCCCAAAGCTATTATGTCTACTTCCCTATGAATAACCCTGAGTTATACCTTGCCATGTTTCATCTGGGCAGGTCTTAAGTTCAGTTGGCCAGCCCTCATCACCAAGTTTTCATAACTCACCTACCCCATGGCCCCCTTTTCTCTCTCTACCTTCTTCTCTTTCTCTCAGTCTGGTCTAGCCTCAGACCCCAAGCCCAGGAACCAAAACTCCACCTCTTTCTCTTTTGCCCAGCTGTAGGCTGTAAGCATCTTTATTCAACCAATAGTTTTAAATTAATGAGCAAGGTTACGCCATTTTGCTTACAGGAAGATTTCCTCGTTCCTGGGTCAAACCATGGCCAATATTTAGCAGTACAATATATAGCAACAGACCCAATCTCAGCATGTTGTAATTCCAGTGATAAGGGAAATTGCTAGTTCCAGGTGGGTTACTTATTGAATTTGAGCCAAGCTTGGTCCATGTAGTAACACTGTCTCCAAAATAAAATAAAATAAATCAAAAGAATTGGGCTAAGGTGAGAGGCTCAGACTGGTATATCTTGAGGCCTTCATCTTTGTCAGTCTCTTCTTGTCATTGTCTATACCCTCTTCACAGAGATGTAATGTATAAGAAGCTGTATGATATTTGAACTGCTCCAAAGCAAGACATGTCAATTTCAATTTCTGGATAAGTGGTGTATTTTGAGATGTAGCAATTTAAAAAAAAAAAAAGGTGAAAGTTACAACCTTTTGCTGACATACCATTTATACCTAGAGGCCTTTTACTCCACCCCCCACCCCCCACCCCATTTCAACCCCTGGAGTTTTTAGAATTAGTTACTAATCAACCTATGATCAAAATCTAGAGTCCTGAGATTACACACCTGTTTTTATTTCATGTGCAAATAAATACACTTTTCCTTTTCTTATACTCTATTAACACATGTTGATTCCCTCAAGCATTTGCAGTAAGCCAATAACAGGGTATGCTGTGGGGCCGGCAGCTTCCTACCCAGGATCCTTTGATGCAAGATTGTTACTGGAAACTGTCTTAGCCCTTAAGGCAGAGGTAGAAGCTGACATTACTGCTCACTAAATTGGATGAAAATCGAATAGTTATCTTTGACATTTTGCTATCTTGTTCAGCCATGGGTCTGGCTATAGTGAGATTCAGGCTTTGCTGTTGTTGCAGGGTCTCTCTGGAGCTATGAAGGTCAGCCCTCATATTCTGACATTTGTTGCCCGAGTAAAGCCTTCTTACTTGAGAGAAATTTAGAACGAAGAGACTTCCTGTTCTCCTCAAGCTAAGCTGAGTGCTATGTCCCAGTCCTCAAAGCTCCCTACATTTGTCCAAGGCAAATAATTGGTTTGGCTATAAAATGGAGGTCAGCAATTAAAGACAGCAGGGTAGGAGCACTGGATAGGAGTCAACTCTCTAGCCTCAGATACAAAAGTTCATGCCACCTTAAGAACTGGATAAAATGGGCTCCAGAGCAGGAAGGTTTTAGGAAATGTGGAATATCAGTACCCCATCTACCAGGGTTCTAGTTAACATTTTTCTATTTTATAGTGGGACAAAATTTTACCCATATAACCATTCTTGTCTTTTTTTTTTCTTAGTATAATGTTCAGTAAATTACAAGAGATTTTCAATTCCCCTCTCCCCTGCATGTACCTCCCCCCCCCCTTTTTTTTTTTTAAAGGAATGAGATCTTTTAAAAGATGGCAGGCCTAACAGACTGGCCTCAAGTTGCCATATAGCTGAGGCTAGGCTTGAACATCTGGTCTTCCTGCTTCTACTTCCTAAGTGCCGGGATTATAGCCATGTGACAACTCTACCCAGCTCTCAATATTTTATCGTAGAATGTGCTTTTTGAATGATTTTGTACAACTTCTGTCTAATGGTAATTTAAATACATTTAAGGTAGGTTGAGCTAAGCTATGGTATTTACTATAGTAACTGCATTTTAAAATTTATATTTCCATTTCATTGGTTTGTCAGGGTGTAACTCCATCATAAGTAGAGGAACACTGAGGCTGATTTAGGCCTCATAGCCAAATATGTACAACTACTAGGATCTTCACATCAAAAACAAGGGAGACAAATGATTTAAGTCTGACCTTTGAGCAGCAGACAGCAGGAGTGATTGATAGTTTTCTGAACTCTTAATTAGATGGTTGGTAGTCATGGTGGGAGGATAGTTTACCTGAATGTGCTCATTAGGGAGTAAACACTTTCTTTATTCAAAGATGCCTATCATTAGTTAGTTCCCTGATGACTTGTGCTTAAGAATTGTTACCTAGTCCCAAGAACATTGGCTAGAAAACATACCACATTTGAAAACTATCTAGACATGCTCAGTGGCCTGAGAAGGGCAGGAATAGTGAACAGTTGAGCAGTAGAAATTTCTGGGGGTGGGTGGGAACCTGGGGATGTTCTAGGTGTCTCAGCATCAGGACAGGAGGCAGAGAGCAGTTGGTGAGATGTGTGAGGAACAGACGCTTGTAGGAACATGCCTGTCTCAGGTCATTAAGTCTTTGATGTTTCCCTGATGCCCATAGTAGCCTCCTGGATGCTCCAGCTGTTCTGAATCCTCAGCAGTTCCAGCAAAGCCCACTGTCAAGCTAATGGCAGATCCCAGTCAGAAGGCAACCTCAGCCTTCTGGCTCTGCTGACTCCTGAATTAGGATTGTTGATCATCAGTGTCTGACAGTGGCTATGAAAATACTAGGACAGAGTTTTTCAAGTGAAAAAAAGGAACCCCAGATGTTTCTTTGTGGCACAGATGATTCATCTGTGTTCCGTATGTCTGATTGATTTCTGTCCTATCTATGTGCTTTCCTTGCTGTTTTTTTAAAAGATATTTTTCATTAAAGATTTTTTTCCCTGTGTATGGCTGTTTTGCCTGTATGTATGTCTTGTGTATCATATGCATGCCTGGTGCCCATGGAGTGCAGAGAGGGCATTGGATCCCCTGGAACTGAATTTAAAGACTGTTGGGAGCTGCCTTGTGGGTGCTGGGAATCTTCTAATTTGGACCCTCTGGAAGAGTGGCCAGTGCTCTTAACCACTGAGCCATCTCTCCAGCCCCCTAAAAGTGACTCTGAAGTGACTAAGGTAACCACATCTTGTCCTGTTTTGTGCATGCCTAGACATTCCTCAGCCTTCCACCCTCCAATAACCACATTCACCTTGACTTTGGGACCGCCCATGACCCTGACCATGGTCCAAATGTTAACCAAAATAATTAATGGTTGTGCAAGCTGAAACATAAAACTAAAATGAGTAGAGGAAGTGTAAATCAAATTAATTGTTGTATATTGTATGGAAAATACTGCCTAAGCTCCGCAAAAGGACAGATTTTTTTTTGACAGATGTTATAAAGCTACTCCAACCCCCTCGAACACTGATGTAATTGTGGGTTTTGCCTTTAAAAATGCTGTACCCATAAGCTTTGGCACCAAGAGACATTTTAGAGGCATTAACCTCTTCTTGGTCTGACCATTATTAAAGGACTATTGTTATTGTTTATCATCATCATTATTTTGTTTGAGGCAGGGTTTCTTTGTGTAGCACTGGCTGTCCTAGAACTTGCTCTGTAGACCAGGCTGACCTCGAGCTCACAGAGATCCACCTGCTCTGCCCCACCCAAGTTCTAGGATTTAAAGGACGTGACTGCACCATCACAACCCAGCTTTCATCTTGGTTTTTCAAACTTGAAAATTTTGCTCTCAGACTCACATGGTAGAAAGTGAGAACTGCCCCTCACAGATTACCCTCTGGCTTCTACTGGCATATCCTGTGCTGTATGATACATGTGTGCTAGAGTGCATACACGCATACTAAATAAATGTAATAGGTTTTTAACTTGAAATTTCATTTATAAGGGAAACCATCCCTATCACTGCCTTTAAGTTGAAAACTACTGTATTAGCTGTCACAAGTAGAAGGTGAATATTATAAGCTAAAATTATGCATGATCTCTGAATCATAGTGCGTCCATATCACCCAATGAGATGACTCACACATGGTGAGCTTTCCAGGTGGCAGCAGGTGGGTGGTAGAACTAGTTTGGGTAGGCAGACCTTCAGAGAAGTCTCCTTAAACCCTGTCCTAAAATTTGTGCAACAGTCTGATACTAAGAAAGCCATAGAATAAAGAATCTAGTTACTGAGAATAAGTAGCTAGGTTTAGTAACACACAGCAAACCTACCTTAGGTAGCTAAGTTAAAAGGATTGTAAGCTCAAGGCCAGACTAGGCTACATTGCAAGACTGTGACTTAAAAAAAAAAAAAAAGAAGAAGAAGAAGAAGAAGTAGTATAATATAGAAATCTCTGTCTTATTTATTTTTTCCAATTAGAAATCTGTTTGTTTGTTTTTTTCCCCACAAAGCCAATCTAATGCTCTTGGAGGCTGGTGGAACCTGGCATTGTTGATGCTATCTATGATATAGTACTGTCCTTTCTGTGCAAGCGTGCCCCTGGAAAACTTGGGTTTTATTTATGCTATTAGTTTCTAGTTTTGCTGGTGCCACTAACTGCTTTGAACCCTCTGTCTTTTTAGAATGTTGAGTGTTCTTTGTGGGTGTTAATAGTGACAGAAAATTGTCATTTAGCATTTGTTTCTTCTAGACGTTATTATCCATAATGCTTATACCTTTAACAGTGTTAGAAGAAGGGATGGGAGACTGCTGCTGGGGTGGTACAGCTAAAATTTACTGTTGTATGTTGAGAGAGCTACCTGCTGCGTTGACAGAGCTGTGGCTCTCTGTGTGGGTTAGAAAAGTGACTTTCATGGTGTAGCAGTCAGGGCCATTTGGGTATTCATCAGGAGTCAGGAGCGCTTAGTTAAAATTGCCAGCACATTAAGCTGTAGGGGCCTTTTACTGAACCAACAAGCTCAGCTTTCCCACAAAGCCCAATCTAATGCCCTGGGAGGCTAGTGGAACCTGCCTTTCAGGGGCTGTGCTGGTAGGGGACCTGACCTGGGAAGTGGCTTTATCAGGCTTGTTGGGAGGGATGGCCCTGTCCCTTTATAGTATGTCCTCTCAACTTGGCAGGGGGCAGAGTTCTTCCCTTCTCTCTGGCTCTAACCTCTCCTTTCATTTACCTAACTCACTTTCTGTGTTAACAGCTTTCTTCCCCCTTTCCCTTCCCTTCTGTTCACTGCTGCCCCCTCTTTTGATCCTTTCTCTCACTGGGCCTCATTTTCTCTCCATTTTCACTTTGAGGGCTGACTTGTTTGAAGTTCCAGAGTTAGTGCTGTCCTGTGACTGGATGACTGGATGTTATTCAGAGGCCCCATCCTTTTTTTTTTTTTTTTTTTTTTTTTTTTTTTCCTGAGGATCAGCCTGCCATAGGCTTTCAGATAGCAGCACTGACAGCACTGACCCAGAGTCTGAGTCAAGTGACTGAGTGAGGTTCCAGATACAGCCTAGTATGAAGCTGCTGTGGGTTTCCCAGCAGTATTTGTACACTGGCCACCACCTTTTCTATTGACAGGTAATGTTTATAAGAGATTCTCTCTACAGTTCTTAGTCAGGCAAGGGTCTATGCTGGACCCCAGAGACTCCTTTTGGAAGCTCAGACAACCTGTGGGTTTTGCCACAGGACCAAACACAGTGAAGGCTGGAGCAGACTGGTGACGAGCTTGCCTGGGAACCTACTAGTCTGCTTGCAATTATGGGTCCTGCCTGGAGCCAGATATTCCCACATGGTTTCTGGAACAAATTCTATTTTCCTTGTAGTTAGAAGCATCCTTTTCTTCTCAGTAAAATAAGAAACAATTTTTCCCCTAAAAGCAGTGTGGCATTTAGTCAAGGATAATTAGCAGGAATTTGAACCTTTACTGTTAATATGCCATACAGGGCATGGTGGCATACACCTTTAATCCTAGCCTTCCAGAGGTAGAGGCAGGCAGATCTCTGTGAATTCAAAGCCAGCTTAGTTTATAAACTCATAGTGAGTCAGGACAGAGAAGCCACAAAGTGAGACCCTGTCTCAAAAAAAAAAAAAAAAAAAAAACAAAACAAAAAAAAAAACAAAAACACCCCCCCCCAAAACAAAACAAATAAACCTCAAAACCGAACCAAAACAAAACAAAAGACCTGCTTGATCTATATAGACCAGCCAGAGTTACAGAATGAGACCTTGCCTCAAAAAAGTATAACATGTATACAGTGTACTCAATAGTTGTATTCACTAATACAACCATTTCTTGTGATCTAATTTTTGTTTTTATTTTGTATAAGAGTCTTGAGTGTAACTGGATGACTTTGAATACAGTATGTAGACCAGGATGGTTTTGAACTTGTAATCTTACTGCTTAGTTCTCCTAAATGTTAGGATTATAGTCTTTGAAAATATAAATTGATTTTTACCTACTTATTGTTTGTTTGCTTGCTTGCTTGATTGATTGACTGAGAGAAGATCTCACTGTGTATTGCTGGCCACCCTGGAATTTAAATTTACTATGTAGACTAGGTTGGTCTCAAACTCACCTGCTTCTTCTTCCCAAGCACTGGGATTAATGCCTGACTTAAAACTTTAATTTTAAATCTAAGTAGCTAAGTGAATGCATGGTGCTGCAGAATGCTGCTTAGCTTTGTTGGCCGCTGCCGTCTAACTACACAGGTCCATGTAGAGAGCTACATGGTCTTATTGTTCTGAAGGGTGTCAGGTAGCAGTGTTACTTCTGTCTATGGTTTGTGAGTACCTGGGTTTATTTTGCCTTAACTAATGATAGACCTTTGAGATGCTATATATCCTTTTTGTGTGTTATAGGCCCGTTATGAATTTACAATAATAAACCTGTGCATATGTATGTGAAGTTTTAGAATCTTAGCATACTGCTGTAATATATATCTGTGGGATGAAACCCCTAGAAGTAGACCTTCCAGTTCAAAAGATAATATGTTCATTAATTATTTGAGGTATAACTTTAAATATGATCTGGGCAAAGTGACACACACTTGTAATCCCAGCACTTGGGAGGCTGAGGCAGGAGGAGTTCAAGGTTCAGACTAGCACAGGGACATAGGGAGATGTCAGGACAAAGCAAGGTAGAAGTCCTTCAGTAAACACCTTTGCTTGTGAGTTAGGGGTTGAATATGAGATATTTTCCTCAGCTAGCTGCACATTTACTGTTGTAGTCTGACTTCTGCTTGGACACCACCTTCAGTAACATTGTGTAGCCCTGAAATACAGCTCCTGGGCCTCCTAACTCTAATTTGTCCAGTCAGAGTAGCAGACTACTTTACAATACCTTTGAATTTAGAAAACTACCAGAGTTTCCTTCCTGATGCAGTAACAGACTACTGGAGAAGATTGGTAAAGCCCACACCAGTGTTAGAGAACGTCAGTAGTTACTTCACAATGTTAAGTAAGTAAGTGATTGGGCTGAGTAAGCGATTGGGTCAGCTTGTGGTACCTGGCAAGTAAATAAAAATTTTAAGATTCTCTTCAAAAACAGTGAAGAGTAACTATAAAAACACATCCTGAGCAACTGTGTTACTTTTAGCCTCTCTGTACAACAGGCCCCTGCCATAGTGACCCCTGTCCATTTCTGAAATGTACTTTTTTTTTCATATTTCCCAGATTGTTGCTTCTGACTAATGTGTGGAAGTGGAGTCATTGAATTTCTGTGTTTGCTTAGCTCTTGATAGGATGATTGTCACTTCTTAGAAACTGACCTGCCCTGACTTCTCCTTTACTTCTGTGCACATAGTACTCTGCTTCCCGCCTTGTAAGTTGGTCTGTAATGGCTGCTATCGTCGGTCTGTCTCTGTAGTCTGAACAGGAACTGACTCATGCACACATCATCTCAGCAGTGCCTGTAACTGCTAGTGCTGAGTTACAGTTGATGTTCTGGGACGGTTTCATGGTCTAAAGAAGTGACCTGTCTAAGTAGCATAAGGTGACATGCCAAAGGTACAGTTAAGTGAGAACTATAAATCATGGAGATAGATGGTTGTACAAAACTAATAATTTTAGAGCTTTTTTTTTTTCTTAAAGATCAACAATCTGTACTCAGAATTAAGGGGCAGACTCAAAAGTTGAGGGGCCTAGAATATAAAACAGTGTATTTATGAAGGTCCTGTTAGAAGAGAAGAGCAGCTGAAAGGAATGGGAGCCTTTAGGTTAAGATCTGCCCTTATGGGTTTTTAACTTTAAAGACAGTTATACAAGCTGCTAGGAAAGATTCTTAAGGCTAGAAGTATCCTGGCTTCAGGCTTCAGTAGTGTGAATGTAACCCAAAGCAATTGTATTTAACCCCCCGCCAAGTATCATCTTAGTTATGACAAAGTCATGACAAAAGCCACAGCAAAAAAGCAGCGACGAACAGATGTGCAGTAGATAGTTACTGAGGTAAAGCTGGTAATTGGGAGGGAAATTGGCTTCTCAGAAGTGGCCAAGTCTTAAGAGGTGAAGTAGACATTAAAAAGGAGCGAACCACATGAACATATCAGAAAGCACTATGAAGACTTAGTTTTCCAAGCTTACCTAGAGTGTCAGCCATCTTTAAGTATAAATAATCATATAATAATAAACTGCCTCTGATTTCAGAACTCTAAGCAAACCATTGTAGATTTTTTTCCTTATAGCTAAGTATTCTCTGTTTGCTTTACAATGTGTAGAATATGAAAACTTGACTGTTCAACCCAGTGGATTTATATTTCTTATGCAAACACGACCCAGCTCAAGATACAGACCATTTCTGGCAGTTGAAAGTTCCCTCTGTGTCTCATAGTGTCCTAAAGCCGGGGCTGCGGTTACTCCCAGGTGAACAGAATCATGAACATCATGCTGGTGCTTGATTCCAGCAGATTTTGCTTGCCTGACTCTGGAAGTCACAGGAGGAATCATTCTTTCATTGAGTATTGATAGGATATTGTTGTATGTTCCTTATAAATATACCATAGTTAATCTGTTTGGCTGCTGACTTAGTTTCCAGTCCGAGCTACTCGGTGTATCTGTGTAGGTTCTTGTGTTTCTTCCCTTCAGCATACATACTGAATACGTTTTGACCAACAACTGCTGCATATACCAGTGTCCCACTTAAACTGCTTAGTGATCTATAGTAGAATTTATAGTTTGTAAAAAGATACTCTGTAGTATTTGTATAGGCAAGTCACCAGTGACACAGTTCCTCAGAATTTGTACTGAAATTTAAATAAAGAGTGACACTGTTGCCTCCCTGATTTCTCAGAAATACCCTGCAGTTAAGTGAGGATAACCGGTTATCAGGACAAGAATTGCTAAGTCATAGGACAAATTGAACAGATGACGTGCATTTTCCTAAAAGTTTGATGCTTTAGCTGTTATTTATAGTTCTATGATGTGTTGTGTTATTTTTGTATATAAAGCTAGGAATTTCCCCACCCCCACCTTCAAGATAGCTAATGAAATCCAGACTGTTTACTGGGAACTCGATCTTTTCCTTTATCAATGGTATCGGTATCCTTATGATAAATTAAGGACTGTACTCTGTGAATTTGTTTTAGGACTTGTCATACAATTTAAAATTTTTAAAATTTAATTAGGGACTAACAAGATGGCTCAGCGGGTACAGGCACCTGCCACCAAGTCTGATGACTTGAGTTTAGTCTCTGGGACCCACATGGTAGAAGGAGAGAACCGACCCCCAAAAGTTGTCTCTCACCTTCACACAGTGTCATGGTATACTCATGCTCACAACAACAACAACAACAACACATACACACACACACAAATAAGCATAATAAATTTGGATAATTGCAACAAAAATTGAACTTTATTTACTATTAGAGAGAAAGCGAGCGAGAGAGACAGACAGACAGACAGACATGTGGAGGTCATATGCTTGCGTAGAAATTTACAAATAAGTTATGTCTTTAGCCCAGGGCTGTTCTACTACATTGATCTTTTTATTCGTATTTATTTTAACAAAACATGAGATTATGCAGGTTATATAGCTTTCTTTTTTTCTGTGTGTTTGTACATATGTATATGATATGCATGTGTGTGTGTGTACATGAGTAGGTCAGGTTGATGTCATTTTCTAGTCTCCATCTTTTGCTTTATTTTGTATGCTTTAACAGTTTTGTACTCACTCACTCACTCACACACTGAGCAGTCCTTTCTACCTCCTGTTACCCTGTCTCATATTCCCTCTCCTTTTCTCTGTTTCCATCTTATTTTTTAGTCAGGGTCTCACCCACCCTGAAACTCACACTTTGGCTAGACTAGCAGGCCAGGAAGCCCCATTATTTTCTCTCCTCATCCCAGCACTGGGATTATAAACCCATAACTATTGTGCTTAGCTTTTTACATGGGTTCTGGGACTGAACTCAGGTCTTTATGCATTCCTGATAAGCTCTTTACCAGCTGAGTCCCCTCACCAGCTCCTACATTTTCCTGCACAGCATTACATCTTATTTCAAAAGCATAGAACTGATGGCTGAGCGTGTAGATTAATGGTAGAGCACCTGCCTAGCATGTGAGGCTGTGGTTCAGTCTTCAGCACTAGACCTCATAGATACACATACAGAAATGAAAACAGAGCCCACCCACAGACAAACTAGTTATATAGACATACTGTAGTAACTTTTTTCTTGCTTAGGTGTGTAGGGTGTGATTTCTTTTCCCTGCTTTATTTAGTACCGGTATGAAGGTCAGAGAATAATGTGTTAGCCAGTGCTCTCTTTCAACCCAGTGAGTTCCAAAGATCAAATTCTGGCCATCAGGCCTGGAAGGAAGCACTTTTACATGCTGAGCAGTCTTACTGGTCCTTTTTGGTCTCTTATGTTGAAGGCCTCACCCTCCAGTGTCTGATAATTTTTATCCATTTATATATGAGGCAATAAAAAGTCAGAAGTCCTCTGTGCATGGTCTTACCGAAGTTGGCTAGGGAAGTTATTTCTTTGTTGTTTTCTCCTGTATCAGTATCTGATTTTTTTTTTTTTTTCTGATACAGGATTTCACTGTGTAGCCCTGGCTGTCCTGGAATTCACTGTGTAGACCAGGCTGGCCTCAAACTCAGAGATCTGCTTAGCTTGCCACCACCTCCTCAGTGCTGGGATTAAAGGTATGAGCCAGTATCTGATTTTTTACCATTGAGATTGTTCAGTTTTTCTGGAAGTGTATTCACCATACTTGCCACAGGAGCAGTGCCAGAAGCTACCAGGTGGATGGTAACAGTGATATTTTTCAAGGTTATTATATTTTTATTTCTTGGCTATCTATTTTGAGGAGACCTTACAGTATCTTATCTCTGAAAACAACTTTCACAAATAGTTTCTGCTCTTCTTGTTGCACTGGCGAATGACGGTAATCTTGTGACTGTGTTGTGTGTGTCTTTGTGTCTTGAACAAGATCTTGGGAGAACAGTGGGCAGTTTAGTCTGTTATGGATCCTGGCCGTTGCACCCCTTCAGGTCTTCCTTTCAAAGATCTTGTCTTTAATGCTTCATATTGTTTACATTTAACCTTTAGTACATACTCTAGCAAGGCTTATGTTTTACCAAATTCATGAGGGAAACCAGTCAAGTTACAAGTCCAGTGTCTCGCCAGGCAGTGGTGGTGCACACCTTTAATCCCAGCACTTGGGAGGCAGAGGCAGGCAGATTTCTGAGTTCGAGGCCAGCCTGGTCTACTGAGTGAGTTCCAGGACAGCCAAGGCTATACATAGAAACAAAACCAAGTCCAGTGTCTCAAATTTAAAACTCATTAGTATTTTGCTTGTGCAGTGCTTGGTGATGTTTGTCAGGCCGGTTTGTTTCTTTGCTGGCTGGAGAGCAATAGGTTTGTCCCAGGCGAAGTCCTGCTTTTCAAATCCTAGTTTTAGGACCTCTGATTTAATTCAGACTCTCTTTGTGTGGCTTTTGCTGTTCTTTTGTTGTGAGTGGGTGCCTGGGAAATGCAGGTGTGAGTGTGGAGGAAAGGGGGCTACGGTTGCTGGACCTACTGTATGGCTTCTGCTTTCTCAGAAATCCACCTGTCTCTGCCTCCCAAGTCATAGCTCTCATAGATTTTTATGTGCCCGTGTTAATGGCAAAAGGAGCTTGAGTTATTAGAACTGTCTACTGAAAGAACAGTATTACTTCAGTTAGTCCTGCTGACCAGGAAATGGCATTTACGATCAACGCAGTTCTGGGTTCCTTGAATCACTTGTGATGAAAAGGGGAGATGCTGACCTTGATTAGTGTCGCAGATTGGGTGCTTCCTCTAGAGCTGGGACGAGATGAGCTTTTCTTGAAGCACATGAACTATAACAAGAACTGATGGTATCTAGCTGGAAATCTGATACTGTTTGGGAGGAAGAATATGAAAGTTATATAAGTAATCTGTTACTTCAATCCAGAATCCCTAGGGAATCTTATGACTATTCTGGCCTTCATAAAATCACTTAAGAATTTATTGATTACATATTCTAAAGAAGAATTAATGGGATTACTAATTTGTAGTTATTAGATTCTTTCCTACTATTTAATTGGGGTTGTTAGAAGATTCTCAAAATAGGTTAAATATTAGTGCAGGAGATGGTAACAGTGAGGCAGTATGGTATCACAGGAATCATGTTGTTTAAGTGACTCATGTAGAGTATACCTTGTTCCCCAGTTATGATTTGTTTGCTTTTAATCTGGATGTCTCTGTGCCAGGCACTGTGGTGATTGTAGAGATGGTGGAAGCAATATGTTGGCCCTCAAAGCTTCAAGCCCAATCAAGAGACTATTTAATAAGCTTGGGGACCAGGAAGCATAGGCTCCCTCATAGAAACAAACCACTGAGGGCAGGAACTTGTGAACACAGTGAAGATTCCTGGTGAGTCTTTCAAAGAATCCTGGGAGTGTGGAAACTTGGAGAAAGTTTCTGTTCAGCATTCTCTATAGACACCTTACTGCTTAGAGCCATGGGTCTGGAAAGAACAACCATATTGTCCTAGAGCCCAAGACAAGGGGCACGTCTGTCACTGGTGGCAGTGCTGCCTCTCAGGAGACACCACTGTAGCCTAACGCTGTTGTTCATTGGAGGGTCTTCTAGTATTGGACCAGCATCTACTGATCTGGTTGATAGTGCTATTAGATTTCCTGCTATCTTAAAGCTAGGCAACCACATTTATGGACATTTCAGAGAATTTAAAACCAATATATCATGTTATGCATTCAGCTCATTTAGTGAGGAGACTATAGGCACTAAGCAAGCCTCTGAGGACATGATGGTGATCCAGAACTGACTTGATTGATTCTGTTGTCACAGCCTACTGTCTGGAATAGAAATGAAGATAAGCAGAAGAAGAAGCGGCAGATAGTAAGATAATAGCTGTGTGGCTGTGATGAGAGTGAACCAAGATGGACAGGGCTACAGGCTCCAGAGTCGTTGAGGCACCTTTAAGGCATTTAGTAAATGATCTTGTCAGTTGGAAATTTTTTTTCTAGTGATTTCCATATGCAAATAATTTTTATTTTTTTGTCTCTCAGGTGCATTGCCAGGTTCCTGATGAACCCAGAGAACCCTCCACCATATCCTGGCCCTGGGCCAACAGCCCCATACCCACCTTATCCACAACAACCAATGGGGCCTATGGGAGCCCCACCTCCTCAGGGGTACCCCTACCCACCGCCTCAGGGGTACCCCTATCAAGGATACCCACAGTACGGCTGGCAGGGTGGACCTCAGGAACCTCCTAAGACCACAGGTAGCTGTCTGTGAATACGTAAATGTGCATGTCTTGGTGTCACACCCCCAAAGAGAGAGAGCATTTGCATGATTCACTGGCAGAGAAGAAATTGTGACCTTTGTGATTTCTGACTGATGTTTGATGCTGGTGGCTCAGAGTGGCTTTCACTCAGGAGGCCCCAGTCAGTTCTGCCTTCTTCCTTTGTGCCTCTTGTACCCGCTGTGGGGATGACTTACTGGCCAACATGTTCTCTAGGGGATTCCTCTTAGAGCACTGGTGGGGAAAATACTTATTGGTGTCTTCCTCTTGCAGCTGCCTTGTTTGCTTTAGCTTATTGGGGTTATTTTATCTGTTAGCTCGTTGGCCCTCAAGTCATCCTTGGGCCTTGCTGCTGAGGTTGGTTTTCTTATGATTTTTATAATTCTGTTCAGTCTACTACTTGAACTTGCCCTTGTTTTCTGGGTCTGTATGCTAGAACAGTGCCACTCAAGGCAGTTGGTTTATTGAGGAGTAAACTGTTACTGGACTGTGAGAACTAAAGTGAGCAAACGTTAAGAAAAGAACAGCTTGACATTCCCGACAGTCAAGCATGTAATCACTCTTTATAAAACCACCAACCACTGCAGGATTAAAAATAAAACATGGCGAGAAGCATTGTGCTACATACATGTCTTGTGACTATTTTATAACCCTTTGGTTTACAGAATAGCTGTTTCAGCTTTTAAAAACAGTTAATTTTACCAAGTGCTTATTATACACCAAATGGTTTCCTAAAAGCTTTATATATGTCAACATTTAATCCTTGCAACAATTCTATGAGCAAAACGAGGGCCTTGTGTATGCTAGACAAGTGCTCCCTCTGAGATGGTCCTCCTGCCTATCATATTTTAGGGTTAATCTAGGTATATACACACCTCTTCAAGGTGTAGAGTTAGGGTTTTGCACTTTACTGGTTTATATGCCAATGTAAAAGGAAATTTACAGTTTAGCATCTGGCTTGTCTAATAGATTCTGCCCAAATTGAAATTCATAAATGTTCGTCTGGTGTTTCATCCTTCACCCAAAACACTCTTTGTCAATTCCAGGCTTACTCTCTAGTGTGCATTTGATGAGTTTAGAATTTTAGTCAGTTTGTCTAGAACAAGTACATCTTAGTTTATGTGGACTTCATGCAGAAAATACAGATTTGAGTTTCTTTTTGTTGGTTTAATTAATATTGATATCTGCTATAAGGTTTCTTTATTCTTAAGATTAAAAGGCTCCTTTAGTTAATGTTAGCAATCATAATTCACAAATGCATTTGGAAGGTATTTAACATGCTTTCCTGCAACTGTGAATCATTAACTACCTGCATTCATTATGTACCCAAAGAAAGCAGGCACTGGCACCTGATCAGCTGTTTTTCTCACTTAGGGCCCAAGACCTGTGGACAGAATTCTGGGGTTGACTTCCGAGCTTTGTATGGAAATTTAAGCCTTTCTCTCCAGTTAGATTTTAGAGTTATCTGCTTCTGCTCTCTCTTTCTACTGAAGTTGAAGTGTATGCTGTAGTTCTTTTGGTTAATAGCTGCACAGGTGGATTGCTCCTCCTTCAAAGCAAGGAGGCCATTCTTCAGCTATTCTTTTTTGGGATAAGAGGGGGTTTTGAGACAGGTTTTCTCTGTGTAACAGACCTGGCTGTCCTAGAACTTTGTACATCAGGCTGACTTCAAACTCCCAGAGATCCACCTGCCTCTGCCTCCCAAGTGCTAGGGGAAAGGCATATACCACCACACCCAGCTCCTTCAGCCATTCTTAATTGACTTTTGGTAATCACTAAAGGCTTAACATGGATGTGATGCATGGATGGGCAGGTAGCTAATCTAAGAGCTTTCTTTGCTCACCTACTTTTGATGCACAGTTTATTTTTTAGGCCTTGTAGTCAGTGGCCTACAAAATGGCTCAGTGGACAAAGGAACTTGCTGCCAAACCTGACAACCTGTTTGATACCCCTTAGACCCCTCATGATAAAAGGAAAGAACCTACTCCTGCATGCTGTCCTTTGACCTTCAGGTACTTGAGCTGTGGCATGAGGGTGTGTACACACAAACATACAAGCAAGTAAACAAAAATTTAGGAAGAAATTGTAGCCCAAATTAAAAAAACAAACAAAACAACCCCCTTTCATCTGTCTCAGAAACTGGCCTTTTGGAAATGACCTAAGTGGAAGTGCCTGTAGGATAAGGCTTCCCAGAGGGGATGCCTGCACCTTAGTTAAGGACCTCGTATGATTTTTCCTAGCTATAACAAGTATTTCTTGTTATATTATGCTCACCATCTGCCTCATGCAATGTTAACAGCAACCCTGTACAACAGCCCCATCCTACAGAGGTGGAGTCTGAGGCTAATCAAGATTGTATTTCAGCTATTTATTATATATATAACAGTACATCCCAAAATTCAACTACTTAAAACAATGATGATCTTATTAACATTCTGTGAGTTGGCAGGGAGATTCTTTTGCTTCATGTGAGCTCTTGTGGGGTCACGTGATTTAATCCAGCTGTTAGCCTGGATGTTAGGGGGCTGGGATGTCTAAGACTTTCATGAATAGAGTGTTGGCTTGCCTGCATGAACCTCTCTATACACATCTCCCTTCACTGAGTAGACTAACCTCCCAGTCTTAGAAGTAGATGTCTTGCTGTTTGTATCTCTCCCATGAATTAAGTAAATTCCTATCCAAGACTACCAGGTATGTTAGCCAATAACCTCATTAGCTTAAATGATCCACCATTGAGGGGTTGGAAAGTCTAGTAATTAAGAGCTCTGGCTGTTATTCTAAAGGACCCAGGTTTCATTCCCAGCAGTCATAGGGCAGCTCACAACCATTGGTAACTCCAGTTCCAGGAATCTGACACCCTGTTCTGTCCTCTGTAGACTCCAGGCATGCATGTGGTACACAGACATGCATACAGGCAAAAATTAAAACCCATCACTGAGGTAGCCTTTGTGGACCAGGCCTATTACTAATCTTTCCCATGCTGCTCTCACACTCGATCCTCACCCACTCTGCCCGCCCTGCTCTATACATCTCTGCAGATCAAATAAAATATCTGCATGACACCTGCCATCACCTAAGCCTCATTCCACAGAAGTTACTCCTCCATGGACTCCATCTGCACACTAATAGACTCAAAAGCATCTCCTCTCCCCAGATTCAGTTAATTTTCATTTTATATTTAGTCTGGCTTCTCAGTGCCCATATTCAAGTAGCCCTGCTTTTACTGTAGTAGTTTAGGCTTTGACTAAAACTGTTTTCAGTCAAGACTTGTAAGGGCACAGGTGACAGAACCTCAGCCCTTATTAATGAGCCACAGAGAACTGCCTGCTGCCTGGTGATCCAAACAGGGGAAAGGAAAAAAAAAAAAAAAAAAAAGGGAAGTGTGGGGGTAGAGGCTACTGGGAGCAGAAAGCCACCGACAACACAGAGGGGAGGAAAGCCTGGAATATGTTTAAGATGCACGGGGAGGTAAAGAAGCTGGGATACTGAATAAAGGAAGCTCAAGGCAGAAGCACTTAGCCAAGAATATGAAAGATCCCAGCGTAGGATTAAAGCTGAGGCAGATTTGGCAAACCAGAATCTTGCCAAAGCAGAATTTAAGGTTTTTACTGCCAGTAGAAGTTTGGAATACATTTGGTCATCTGAGCAATTAGAGATTATAATTGTAGTTTAGATGGGACTTTGCAGGAAGGTTGATGCATCTCTTTCTGAGTACTGCTTACTTGGTGCCACACAGATCACCATAACAGTGTGCTTGCTTCCCGGTCAACTCTTGCCTGTTTAAGACAGGGTCTTATATATAGTGCAGGCTGACTTCAGACTCACTATGTAGCAGAGGATGACCTTGAACTCCTTTGTTTGTTTATTTGTTTGTTTTTTCGAGATAGGGTTTCTCTGTGTAGCCCAGGCTGTCCTGGAACTCACTCTGTAGACCAGGCTGGCCTCAAACTCAGAAATCTGCCTGCCTCCACCTCCCAAGTGCTGGGATTAAAGGCGTGCGCCACCACTGCCTGGCTGACCTTGAACTCCTGATCCCTTGATCTCTGTCTCCCAAATACTGGTTTATAGACCTGCACTACTATGCCAGACACCAGTGCACCCTGTCTGCCGCGTAGTAAGTTTTATAAACATTGCTGCTGGCTTTGCATCAAGATCAGGCAGTGCTATTAGTTCAGTTTACCCTGCACTTTGGGGAAGAGGTGCAGCTGCTCCTCTCTGGCTGAGAAGGGAGAGACGAATGAGGGCAAACGGACTCCGGAAGTCGAAGAAGATTCTGTTGTTGGGGGGAGGGGGGGCGGCGGCGCGGACCTGAATGCCTTTATTCTTGTGTGTTTCCCACCAGCCTTGGGCTTCTCCACTCTAACTGGCTGTGTTTGGCTTTTTTTTTTTTTTTTTTGTTTCCTTAAAGGTTTCATTCAGTTGAGCCACATGCTGTCAAGATTTTTAGTTTTGGTGGGAATTTGTACTCTGGTTTATTTTAACCAGAACTCCATAAAAAATAAACAAGTTACCTATCAAACATCTTAGTTGAGTGGTTGGAGCACTTTGTGCTGAATGCTCCTCCCCCTGCCTCTTTTCTCCCTCCCTCCATCTCCCTGCCTCTCTCTCTTCCCTCCCTCCATGGACAGCTTCAGGGTGGTTAGGTTCCAAATCTTCCCATATAAACATTGCAAAAGTAATACAGATCACCCGGACTTCCTCAAGCCACGTATACTCACAGTGCAGTCATCTGTTATGTTCCTCTTACCCTCAATAATCCAAGAGTGATATTGCTCTACCATACTCTTTGAGGTGGGATGTTGCTATGTGTGTGTAGCTCAGGCTGGTCTTCAACCTAGTCCTCCCCACCTTTCCGAGCACTAGGATTCCAGGCATGCACCCCTGGCTCTCTTAGTCAGTCAGTCAGAGTTCTCTAGCATACATTCCATTCCGAGGGGGGAGGGTAAATGGACTTCCCTCCTTTGTAAGATGGTGGCATCACTTTGTAAAATGCCACATACATGGAAAGTCTTTGGAAACAGTTCTAGTAGTGGCAGGTGAATTCCTATACAGTGAGACATCCTAAGTAATAATTCTAGATTCTTATGAACATACAATAGTGGAAACGGTTAAGAGCAAAAGATTAAACATAATTGTATCCCTCTCTTCTTGTATCAGAAAACAGGTGCCAGACTTGTCTGTCATCCTGGCTACTTGAGAAGTTGAGATAGGAGGATCACATTCAAGGCCTGCCAAGGCCACAGAGAAAATAAGTAATTGGTCTTTAAGGAAAGTTTTGTAAACTGTCAGAAAGAATAAAAAGGGATTTTAATACCTTCCCCAAGTTAAAATGGCTCCCACTTAGGTACATCAGCCTGAGAGATGAAGACTCCAGGTTAATCATAGCAGCAGAGCCAGGCCACAGCAGACGTCACTGATTTGTTATCCATACTCCTGCTATGCATGGATTCTGCTTCGGACTCCTCCCCCAGGCATGCTAGGCAGCCATTACTGAGTGCATCTGAGTTTCAGATGGACCCATGTATCTTTTCATATTTTTCTTACTAAGCCAATTTCCTCTTTTTTAGAGAAACTGATGCCACAAAACCCTCAGTGATCTGCTAGGATCAGTGAGCTCTTTCATTTGGGTGAGTTTGGTTGTGTTAAGACAGGGTCTTACTTTGTAGCCAAGACTAGCCTCCTCCCGATTGAGCTTACTGGTGTGAGGCATAATTCTAGGCTAAGAGCCACGGGTGTTGACTTAAGACAGAGAGCTCTGATTTCTTGTGGTTTTTTTTTTTTTGTTTTGTTTTGTTTTTTTTTTTTTGTTGTTGTTGTTTTTTTTTGACAGGGTTTCTCTGTGTAGCTCTGGCTGTCCTGGAACTCACTCAGTAGACCAGACTGGTCTTGAACTCAGAAATCCACCTGCCTCTGCCTCCCAAGTGCTGGGATTAACAGCATGCGCCACCACTGCCTGGCACGAGAGAGCTCTGATTTCAAGCTAAGCACATTATCTCCTTGGGCTCTGCTAAAGAGATCCAGCACAGATTTGCCAGAAATTCTGAAATACCCACCAAAGGAAGATATTATTTCACCTTTTTATCTATCCCTCACAACTCAAAGAATAAAATTATCTAGTAACTATAATAGACTAGTAGTTTTCTCTTCCTCTTTCTTCTTCTCTTCCTCCTCTTCTTCCTGTTCCTCCTTTTTCTCCCAATCACCTCTCCCCCCCTTTTTCTTTGAGACAGGGTCTTACTATGTAGCCCTGGCTGGCTTTGAATTCACAGAGTCCACCTGCCTCTGCTTCCCAAGTGCCAGGATTAAAGGCATTTGCCACTATACCCAGTTTCCAGGCATGTTTCTTAGCATCCCTGGTCTTTGTGCTCTGCCACCTCTTGGAAATCTCATAAAGGCAGTTTCTTCTCTTCTGTCTCTTTTAGAACAGTGCTGAGTACATGGTATACATATATATGTATATGCACGTAGGACTGACATGCATGTACATATGTATTGGGTGGAAGTGCTTCAGAAAATGGTTGTGAATTTGTTATTTGGGTCCCTCCCCACTCTCTCTTTGATATCCTTTCCTTGCTTTTTAGCCACAAGACCTGGTTTTATACATAGTGTTCTAGGACAGGACTATGGTATCTGGCAATATACTGATTTAATATGAATTCTACTTACGGCACTGTCCTTTGGGATGCCCATGTGGAACTACAAAGCCCAGTTGGCCTTAGAATTAGGTTTCTAAGTTGGGAGCCTCCCATTGACCCCATTTTTGTTCTTTGTAATCTGAAGGAAGGAGTGGGAGTACTTTTTCAGGACTTGATTACTCTTGGCTAGTAATAATGGCGTCAGAACTGAGGGGAAGTGATGGAGACCCATGCTTCTCTTTCTGTGCTCCATTCTTGATATCTCACTGCTTTGATCATTCTGTGAGGATAGAAGGGATGGAGATGCAGTATTTCTGACTTCTCTGGATAACTGGCCCGTGTGGGACTGCAACCTGGATTGTGTAAGCCTCTCTGCCTTCCTTCATCAGAAACTCTAAAACTTTGATCATGCAGTTTTGTTCTCTGAGAAGCCTCTCCAGCATGGACAGTCTGGTGCTTCTCCCTCCCTCCCTCCCTCCTCCTACCTTCCCTCCCTTCCTTTCTCTCCCTCCCCCCACTTTGGCCAGGACACTGAAACCACCAAAACCCACATTGATTTAGTACTCTAAGTAGCACTTATGTATTCAGTTCTGTGGATGACAGCTTCCTATCCTATAAAAACGGGGTTCTAGGTCCATGGTAAAAATAGAGGAATGCTATTTGCACAGCTTATGACACATCAGTGGCAACTTTTTGTCACTGAAGATGGACAGAAGTAGGGAGAGCAGGTGCTGCAGAGGAGAGCAGACCGGCTGCTAAGGCTCAGTCCTGATTGCCGTGCAAGGCCTGCTGGCATCTCACCTGTCACCGTAACCGGTAGCTGGTCCCCCTCCTTGTGCTTGTACCCCTGTTATGTATTTCCTACCCAGACCCCTAAGAGCTTCCATTTTACTCAGGTGAAAACCAGAGTCCTTGCAGGGTACCCAGCATGGCCCTATGTGAGCTGGCCACTGCCACTCTCTCACCTCACAGCCTGCAGCTTGCTCTGCTCTTCTAGGGTCGTCCTGGGCCCCTGCCAGGACTCACTACAGGCCCTTGGCACAGGTTGTTCCCATCCCCCAGGCTTTGACCGCCTTACTGTCCTTTGGTCTTGCTTATCTGTTACCTAGCTTAGAAAGGTCTTCCAATTACTTCTTCCTCCCTTGGTCTTTTGTATACAGTACTCAAACTAGCCCCTAGTGTCCCTGTTTGTCTACCTGTTTCCCTCCCTGGCATTGGCTGCTCCTTTCCCCACTATGTAGATTAGGATGCCCTAAAAACATGTGCCATCATATGCTGCAGGCACCATTGTTACAGGCACCACTGAATTCTGAGCACTGATTGAGTAGCCCTCAGTGTCCCCTCAGGGTGATTTGTGCAGCTCTCTCTCAGGCCTTCCCTTTTCTTCCAGTGTTTCTGGAATAGAACTTACTGGGTCACTGTCACAAGTCAGCCCTAGTGCTGGGCATTACATGCATAGCCTTTATCATGACAGTTAAACCTGTAGAAGATGGAGACTAGTAAAGAAGCTGGTTTGTTCAAGATGTGAGCTAGCAGGGGGCAGAGCTGCCATCTGATAGTGGTGTTTGGCTTAGAGCCTGCTCTCTGCAGTCACTGCCTCGGCTGCCCCCACCCACTCCAGGATAGGCACCAGCTGCTTTAACTCTGCTTACTCCATTGCTGCCTTCCTACTCCAGATCTGACTGTGACTGCACTTGGTGTGCCTTGTGCCTCCAGTGCTGCTTCCTCCTCCGCCTTTGACTTCACCCTGTCCTGTTCCTCAATAGCAAGACTTGGTTGATGTGCAAAATACCCTCCTTAGTTTATCCTGTTCAGTCTCCTTAAAATTCTTCCCTTGGTCACATCCCTACTGTGTAGAAGTCTGGAAGAGGCTTTCTGTACTCTCTTCTTCCTCTTCCTCCTCTTCCTCTTCTTCTTCCTCCTCCTGATTGCTTCTTCCTCCCTTGGTCCTTTGTATAATACTCAAAACTAGTCCCTATTGTCTCTTTTTTCTTTTTTTAAAAAGATTTATTTTTGTTATCTTAATTACATATATGGCAGGGGGTGGCGGCGGTGGTGGTGGTGGTGATGTGTGCACATGAATGCAAGTGCCTACAGAGGTTAGAGGTGTCAGATCTCTCAGGAGCTGGGGTCACGGGCAGTTGTAAGCTACCTGATATGCTTGGAATTGAACTCAGGTCCTCAGGAAGAGCAGTGTATTCTCTTATATACTGAACCATCTCCAGCCCCTGCCTTTCTAGCTCTTAACTCCTATCCTGGAACATTCATTTGGATGTTCTAAAAATCCTTTGGGAAACTTCCCCCTGGGTCTTCTGCTTATTTATTTTTTAATTTATCTTTTGAGGCAGAGTTTCATTGTGTAGCCCTGGCTGTCCTAGAACTCACTCTGTAGACCAGGCTGGCCTTGAACTCATAGAGATCCTCCAACTCTGCCTCCTCAGTGCTGGGATCAAAGGCATGAGCCACCACTGCCCAGCTCCCCTGGGTCTTAGACAGGCCTGGACAGCATCTCTGTAAAATGGTATCTGGGCATGCCACAGGTGTGAGATGCTTGTGGTTCTTGACCCTGCATGTGGACCTGGACACATACTCTTGCTGGAATGGTGGCATGAAACTCTTGGTGGCCACCAGGACGGACTGTTCTGGCTTCTCATCTGGAAGAAGATAGGTTGCTTATGTGATCTTCCCAGGGTTTGTGATCCTTCTTAAGGATGCTCACTTCAGTTCATACTCATGGTCAACTCAGAAACTTCCTCTGTCCCAGAGAAACTTGCTGATCCTCAGTGTGGAAGGAAGCCCTCTCCTTCCTCCCTGCAGTATTCTGTTGCCCTCCTAAGGTGGAGGCTTCACCCACAGTATAGATTTCTTTTTCTTAAAATAATGACCAGGGGCTGGGCAGTGGTGGCACACACACACCTTTAATCCCAGCACTTGGGAGGCAGAGGCAGGCGGATTTCTGAGTTCCAGGCCAGCCTGGTCTACAGAGTGAGTTTCAGGACAGCCAGGGCTACACAGAGAAACCCTGTCTCGAAAAACCAAAAATGATGATGATGATGATGACGACGACGAAGACGACGACGACGATGGCCAGGATTCAGAAGGCCTGAGACCTGTCCTGGTCTGTCCTGCTTCCGGCTCAGTTTTTGTTCCCAGGTCTTACAAGGCACTTTTTCCTACTCATCTCTTGCAAGTGCCACCTCCTCTGTATTGCTTGAGACATTCTTCACTTCTTTCTGACTAGCTGGATACAGGTGGTCTCTGTGACTTCTTTTGTTCCTATCCAGACTGAAGCATCAAAGGAATGAAGAAAGGACAGTCATACATACAGAATGCTGGAGTCAAATGGGCTATGTACACTCAAATAGAGTGGCACCAACTGCCACACAACCTGCAACTTCAGTGACATTATTATATACAGCACAGCAGGAGGGGTTAGCTAGTCTTGGTAAGCATCTGAGAGGAAGTAGCCTCAGTTGCCAGTTTTTTTGTGCTTACTGTTCAGTTTTCCTAAATATTCACACTTGGACCAGAGAAAGGCCGTTGCCAATTCTGAGCTGGGGATGGGGAAGGCTTGGCATTTCTCAGTAGCATTGGTCTTTAACATGGCTGTGCCCATCTCCATGTTGGGGTTAAGTTTCTGTCCTTCACTCTGTTGTCTTCATTCAGAATTTTATAGCATTGCCTTTACTTATAGAATTCTTTTCTCTAATCTAAAAGCAGCATGATAGATCTTGTCCAATTTGACTGACCATTGGGTTCCCCCAGAAACTATTTGAAAGTGATTGTGGAATGTTAGCTGGGTGTGGTGGTTCACGCCTTTCATCTCAGCACCAGAGAGGCAGAGGCAGAGGCCAGAGGCCAGAGGCCAGAGGCCAGAGAGGGGCAGAGAGGGGCAGAGAGGGGCAGAGAGGCAGAGGCAGAGAGGCAGAGGCAGAGAGGCAGAGGCAGAGAGGCAGAGGCAGAGAGGCAGAGGCAGAGGCAGGCAGAAGCACGCACACTGTTTGAAGACAGCTCAAACACACACACACACACACACACACACACGAGAGAGAGAGAGAGAGAGAGAGAGAGAGAGAGAGAGAGAGAGAGAGAGAGAGAGAAACAATTTAGAAAGATGTAGGACAGCACAGAGTGAAACTGGAAGAGCCTTTTCAAATTGTTAAACCCAGCTTGATTTTGCAGAGAAGACTGAGTACTTTCCCTCCCTTACCCTGTTCACTTTTGGTCTGGGACTAGAGCAAAGTGTTTACAGCATGGTGGGAGCCTGGCATTGTTAGGACACCAGCAGTCACAAATGTCTGAGGAATGTGAACTGGCTGAATGAACCTCTGGCTCAGAAAATGCTAATAATAGTCTCAGGACTTTAAGAAGTCCCATTTATAATCCAGATACTTCAGCATCTCCATTCACTTTTATGGTATTTCCTGGGCAGTTGTTGCTCACATACCATGTCCTTTGTATCTGGCTGACACTGCTATTATATTGTGGACACCATTGTGTATTTGTTACAAACAACTCCCTGTAGGGCAGGATTTCTCCGTATTATTAACCCATCTACCAGAAATCTTTTTTTTTTTTTTTTTTTTTTTTTTGGTTTTTTGAGACAGGGTTTCTCTGTGTAGTCCTGGCTGTCCTGGAGCTCACTCTGTAGACCAGGTTGGCCTCGAACTCAGAAATCCACCTAACTCTGCCTCCCAAGTGCTGGGATTAAAGGCGTGCGCCACCATCGCCAGCTACCAGAAATCTTTTATGGGTGTTTTCCTGCGGCACTGTAGGGTGCACAGCAGTGTCCCTCTGTGTTAGCTGCAGCAGATGCCCTTTAGTTACACTTCCAGCTCTTACCAAATGTTCTCGAAGGGTCCATAGCACCTTCCCTTGAGAACCACTGCTGTAGCGTCTAAGTTATTAAAACTTTAAGTGGATCATTGCCTTTGAGTCCAGAGAAGTAAAAGACCTTCCTAACCAGCTTTGTCAGCTCCTGAAAAACACAGGATGAGATCTGCTGGCCTGCTGGGAAAGGTGGTTTCAGAACTTGGAACTATGTAGAGCTTCTGGACTGGACAGGCTTTATTTCTATGCAGTTTAGGGTTAGAAAACTGGATGTTACCAGTTCCTCTATTAAAGCCATTAGAACAAAAATTTTCCGGCCAGTGGTTTTACTTTTTAATATTAAATATTCAGCAGTTCTTTTGTTAAAGAATAAATACTATCTGAATAATAGAGCAAATATTTGCCAACTAGTTACGTATGTAGGGCACTTTTATATGCTAACTCATTTAGTCCTTAGAACAACTCTCTGAGGTAAGCTTTCTTGTTATCGCTGCTATATAGATAAGTAGAAGTGTAAGGGCCAGCATATCCCTGGGCAGCAAAGAGCCAGTAAAGCTGAGATTCAGACCCAGCAGTCTGTATCTGGAGCCTGAGCTCCTTGGCAACAGCCACTTTACTGAGCACTTACTGCAGTCCCTGGTTCTGGTTCATGGATTAATTTTTGATTTCCTTTCCTTTCCTTTCTTTTTTTAAAAATGGGGTTTCTCTGTATAGTTCTGGCTGTCCTGGAACTCACTCGGTAGACAAGGCTGGCCTGGAACTCAGAGATTTACCTGCCTCTACCTCCTGAGTGCTGGGATTAAAGGGGTGCACTACCACTGCCCCAGTAATTTCTGATTTCTTAACAGTCTTCCAGGATACATGGTAATGTAATATCCATGTGAGACTAGGAACTTATAGACAGTAGAAGGTCTTGCTGTGGTCACTCAGGTCAAAAGCCTAATTTGCTTCCATGTATCATGTGGTCTCCCATGCACAAGTTAAAAAAAAAATTATGGGGGAGATGGTTCAGTGAGTAGATGTGCTTACCACCAAGCCTGACGGCCTGAGTTTGAGCCCCAGACCACGTGGTGAAGCTAACTCCCTCAAGGTTGTCCACCCATCCCCACACAAACATTTAAAAAGGTTAAAACGTTTATAACCTTGGAACCACCATTCTTGCAGCCAGCTATATGCATCTCATAATTCAGGGCGGTCACAGATGTTGCTGTGTCTCATCAGACCTTATTTATGTGCTTTGTGACCATTATCTTCCTTAACCCAACCAGCAGTCCCCGGGAGAGAGAAAATAAAACGACTTTCCTATGTTCTGTTGCAACAGCAGCTAGCTGAACCTGATGTGAACCACGTCTATCTGGTTTCAGTAGCCTTTAACTACAGCATTAGCAACAGCATACACTATTAGTTGTAGAAGGACTTGTGGATGAATTCTCTGTTGTGACACTCAGCGGACAACATCCCAAAGTCAAGTGAGAATGGCCTTTAGGAGTCTCTCAGGGACTTAGCATCAACTAGGTCCAGCACTTTAAGGGTGGTCTCCTTGGTAACTGAGCTAAGTCTCATGGACCTGTTGGTGATATTAAGGCAGTTTAGTCAAGCATGCTGGTGCTCGCCTTTCAGCTCAGCACTTGGGAGGCAGAGGCAGATGCATCTCTCTGTGTTTCTTTTTTGAAGAGCTGGCTTGGCTTGCCCAGCACTTAGAAATAATGGGGTGTGAAAACACAACTAGTTAATGCATATTCCCTTTCCTTGGCTGGCTGGTGGGTATATCCAGTGCCTGCTGGCTGAAAGCAGGCTGGGTTGTTGAGACAAGTTTGTCATTGAATTCTTAGCCCCCCTTTATTCATATACAGCCTGGATTTTCTGCTCAAATATCACTCTACCTCATTTTGAAACAAAATGCGCATGCATGCTTCACTTTTCACGGAGTAGGAACAATGAAGACACTGGTTTGGTGGGCAAGGAAAACAAGTCACAGAAAACACTGCTCTGTATGAGAGGCAGCTAAGGAAGTTTAAGCTAGGGGTGGGATGGAGTAGGGCAGTCTCAGAAAGACCAGCTGAGCACTCACCGTTTGAATTTCTTTGCAAGCTTCACGCTCCTGAGTAAGACCAGTGCTTCAAGTCATTAGTTATGGGGGCATTCACGGTGACCCCTATGTAGTTATTTCTGAATAGTAATAAGGCATTGGCTGTACTGCAAGGACTTAGGCTCCAGAGGTTGCACAGGGCAATGTGCCTCTTGATACACCAGCTGCTCATTCATGTGGCACAGTGCCCAAAGCCACCTAGCACCATCCTCCCAGTGGCCAGTGTGGTTAGCCATCCTGGAAACCTGAGGAAAACCTCTTTACCACTGAAGTCTCTCTTGGGTTTTTATGGAAGTCACTTTCAGGAGAACTGGCTACCCAGGAAACGGTACCCTTTTAAGTCTACATCTACCATTGTTGTGGTTGTCCAGAGTTAAGACAATCTAAAATTTGGAAATTGCCACAGGATGATTGATTATCATTAGGCTAATGACAAAGAAAACCCTAAGGATTGGTGTCTGCACTACTGAGTGAGGACTCAGCCTTGCAGACAGTGGCTATGTGAAGGCCAAATCCAGACTCACTCGTGACAGAAGAGCTGGTTTCTTCCAAAGCCCAGCTTAGTTGGCTCTCTTAACAGTCAGAGTTTCTGCCTCTGGTTAGACCTAGGTTCTTATACCAAGAAACCTGGCCACTTAAAAAATAATTTTATGGGGAGATGGCTCAGTGGTTAAAAGCAAGTATTGCCCTTCTGAAGGGCTGAACTCCATTCCCAGCACCCATATGTGGTGGCTTTCAATCTCCCTTAACTCTAGTTTGAGAGACACCAAGTGCCTCTAGTGTCCATGGGCCTCTGCACTCACATGCACACACTCATACACAGATACACACACATACACATAAATAAAAATAGTAAAAATAAATCATTTAAAATAACGTTTAAAGTTACCCAGTTGTATCTTCTTGAATCAGGTAATGGTAGAGCTTGGGTTGGGTCAGTGGTAGGGCCTGTGACCAGCATGCTGATGCCTCACTCTGTTGACTCTACACTGTGTTTTCCTCCACCCAGTCTAATCTATGCCTGACCTATGATGTCGATATTGGGTTGTCTTCCCCAATTGTTCTCTACTTTTTCAGGATCTCTTCCTGAACCTGCAGTTCACTGTTTCTGCCAGACTGGCTGGCCAGCAAGTCCCTGGTGTCTGGCAGTTCACCACTGTCCCCAAGGGCTAGGGTTATGGGCATGAACCTCCATGACTAGTTTTCTATGTGGGTTTTGGGGCTCTGAATTAATGTCCTCCCTCATGCTTCCATAGAGAGCACTTTAACCCACCCCCTATTTCTCAAAGCACTATAAAAAGATTGCTTTGCCTTTTAGTCCTTGACTAATATAGAAATAGAATAATAGACTAACAGCCATACTTTTCTTCTGTTTTGTGCTATGTACTGATTGCTTTTCAAGGATTATCTCATATGAGCTTTCTAATAGTCCTAAGAGGTTGGTGCTTTTTGTAGTCATTTTTCAGTAAAAGAAACTGAGCCACAGAGAGGGTAAGGGACTTGCATTTAACTTAAATGGACTATGCCAAGTATATTAAGCAAAGCCTAAATCTAGTGTACTTGTATCTGTAAGAGCTGGGCCTTGGCCATACAGCACTGAAGCGGCCTACCTCCTGCTGCACTAAGCTGAGAAGCTGGCAAGAACCCGGAGTCCACAGAAGCAGTGACTAGACCCTGACAATATTCAGGCTACTGCTCTTATCCTCTTGTCTTGCCTTGGCTCCCTAGAAAAGTAGGTCTCCTCTCCAGGAAATACTTTCCTATCAACTCTTAGGGACAGTCTTACCAGCTTGCACCAGGAAGCCCGGCTACTCTATGCTGTCAAGGCTGTAACCCTTGAGTTTTGAAAGGCCAATTGTATTCCCTTCTTTTTCCTTCCCTGCTGGAGGAGTTGGCTTATATACTTAGACCAGGATACTGATTGGAAAAGATCCCCCTCCTAGGGAGGATCCTGACTCTCTCTTAGCATTTTAGACATTACCTTTCCGAAGCAAGAGGGAAGAATAGATTGCACATTTTCTTTTTCATAAGCTCCTCTTCTTGGGATATAGCCCAGGTTTCTTTTTGGGATCCTAGGCATCAGTCCTTGTTTCCTTTAACTAAGACACCCTTTCCCAGAGAGACCATAGGAACAGCCTAGAAAAGATTTTTATGCCTTTTATTTATACTTTTTTTGGAGGTAGAATCTCTTAGGTCTTTATTTAATTTTTAATAGTATCTAGATTCTCTATGAATTTTGAGGATAGAACCCAGGTATTGAAGGGAATACCCTGCCACTGAGCCACACTACTAACTCAAGCACTTGCCCACCAGAAGCCGTCTAAGATTGAATTATGAAGACCAGACACGGTAAGGCCAGGCCTCGTAGCACTGGCCTTTAGTCCTCCCACTTGGGCACTTGGGAAGCAAAGGCAGGCAGACCTTTGAGTTAAGAGGCCACCCTGGTCTACCTAGTGATAGTGAGTTTTAGGATAGCCAATACTACATAGTGACACCCAACAAACAAACAGCCACCTCAAAAGATATTTGTGAGCTCTTAAATGAAATGGACAGAATGATTCTTTTTTTTGCTAGTATCACGTACCATGCTTATCTTAGGTCATTTATGGATCTCAGTTTCTTTCCCTTACTAGAATCTCCCAAAAAATCCTGTCCAGGACCGTCTGTCAGCCTTTGAGTAGCCATGAATTTCCCAGGGCTGTGGGAAGGATATTCTAGGACCATAGAACTGAAGAAAAAGTCCAGAAAGTCCCCTGTGGAAAGGTGTTGTGTGGTTCAAGGCCTGCTCGCCCTGGCCGCCTGCTCAGCAGCTCCATCTGCTTCCTCTGTCTCTTGGTCTACAGTGATGGTCCTGACGCCGAGAGTGCCACCAGCCCCTTTTGAGAAGTTCGGGGTATGCCCAGATCTTGTTTGCAGCTTTTGAGCTGAGACAGGAGGAACGACAGGAATTGTGGTGACACATGCCTGCTGTCTCAACATTCCAGAGGCTAAAGCAGGGGGTTGTGAGTTTGAGCCTAGCTTGGATTATATAATGAGACCCTGTCTCAAAGAAAAGTTTTATGATTAACTATCTTCTTTTAGTACTTGGGGCCGGTTGATTTTGTTGCTTTTACTAATATTTACAGTTCTTCAGAGAACAGCTAGCTAAATCTATAAACTGCAGCTTGCTTTCAAGTGAGACTTGAATAGGTATTCTAGTGGCAATTGTAAGCATAAAACAAATTGCTTACTCATTTATTCATTTGGTGTCTTCTGTGTGTTAGGCCTACTGAATTCCCTATGGCAGGTTATAGGCAAAGAGTGATAAATGCCATTGAAGTCCTGAACAGTTTTATCCAGGTAAAACTAGATGCTGGGAGCTCACCAGAGCTTAGCTTTTCTTGAACATCAAAGGGGGAGTCCTGATTTTTTGTTTTGTTTTTGGTTTTTCGAGACAGGGTTTCTCTGTGTAGCCCGGGCTGTCCTGGAACTCACTCTGTAGACCAGGCTGGCCTCGAACTCAGAAATCCGCCTGCCTCTGCCTCCCAAGTGCTGGGATTGAAGACATGTGCCACCACCGCCCGGCTCAAAGGGGATTCCTAAATAAGATCATTGCCCCCTTTCGTCATGAGTGATCAGGGTAGGGGCACTACAGGGTTCCTGATGTCAGCTAGCTCCAGCCTTCTGGTACTGTGGGTATAAGTGGTAAGGATGACTGTGTGGTTATGAGTTTTATAATCAGCACTCCTGATGCCTCTGGACCCAGCCACAGGCACTGATACCTCTTTTACCCATTCCCTTGTCTCTTGGTTCTTCAGAAACGCCTTGGTTAATTATATAGGAGTGTGTATAGGCTCTACCAACCTTATGTAATGCCATAGTGGTTCCAAGTATTTCAGCCCCAGGGAGATCTGCCTTGCTTTCTTTAGGTGTCTGTCTGGGGAGTAGCAATAGCTGCTGGTGTACACTGAATACTTGTTGCATACCAGACACCAGCCTGTGTGTATTAATTCAGTGAGAAAACGGATACATCTTACAGATGGGGAAACTAAAGCTGGGAGAAACTGTTGCTTTAAGAATGACCTTGAGGGTGGGTGGAGGATGCCTGGACTACGCCATCTCCTTTCTCTGCACTGTGTTCCTTGATAGGGCTAGTTGCCAGGTGAGATACTGGTCTGCTTATGCACAGGTAGCTAGATGGTGGAATGTTGCAGACTGTCCAAGAGTGTGAGAGTGTGGTATGGTGGACTTCCAGAGTTCTCAGAGAGTGCTTCTGTTCTGTCTCCAGTTTCTCTAAATGGTGGCACTATAAATAAACCCACTCTGCCTTGGGCAGCTGAACTCTCCTTAGTGGTTTGGGAAAATCAAATGTGCCTTGGAGCCTTCCTGACAGAGCCAAGGCTCCAAATGTGCACGCTTTACCTCCAGGGCCAAACCCTTTTATTAAAAAGATTTTATTTCAGCGTTTTATTGCCTGTTTCAGCGGCAATGTGATGGTAGTGGATCTTTTGAATGCCTTAGTAACAAGCTGGCCAGACTGAGCGTTGATCATGGGAGAAAGGTGTTTCTCTAAGTGTTGGCTCTGTTTCCCAGGCTAACAGAGTCCCGGGCACGAAGTCTGTGCCCCCCACCCCCACCTCCCTTTCTCCACTGGGAAACCTCTGGCCTTTCTTTTAACAAATAAGTGTGTCTGTGTGAGTAAGAGAGTGGTTTTCAGGACGCTTTGGCATTGACCTTCAGGTGGATGTTGGCTTGTCATAGTTAGAAAAACAGAATTTGTGACCAACAGGGCACCTCACTCTTTCTAGATGTGCAAGGATAACCTTATCCTCTAACTCTAAACAATGTGCTCTGTACCCAGAGGGGAGACATGGGCTAGTCAGTTCTTCCCAGTGAGGGCTGTGCCATGTCACCACATTCAGTGACAATGCCTTCCTGTCTCATTCTTGACCTCAGAACTCACTGGGTTCAGGGCTCTAAATGCACTCAGGAGAAAACAGCTATTTTTACTGTCATATAATTATGTCTGTTGGTCAAGGAAGAAAACAGCCTGGAGTGTTTTTGCATAAATACATCTGTGGGAGCTGTTAATTAGTAACCTAGAAATCTGTTCCGGGTAGAAGCCAGTTGTGGTCTGTATACCTAAGATAAAACATGCTTTGCATTCAGTAGAAATGATATGGCAGTGTTTGCTCTCCCGGAGAATGTGGCAGATACTGTTTGAATGAGGCTCATGGGGCTGGCACTGCATATGAGTCAGGCTGACATTGCTGATAACGGCTACCTGTGCCTTTCTGTGCCTGGTCTTGAGCAGGTAAGAGACAGCAGCTTCCTCCTTGTTGATTCTGCGCATTTGGGCAGGTTCCAAAGAGCTGGCTCCCCTCACAGTAACTCCATTTCCCCTTTTCCTATAATTCTAGTACTAACCCCCCAAAAGCAACAGTTTCCCTGACTTCTGATTAGCTCTCTAAAATCACTGTGACAGTTTTATTTTCAGGGCCACCTACATTAGAGGCTGGGCAAACTCTACTATGGAGGTGCATCTCCAGTCCGTCACCAGGGCCAGTCAACAGTGATGCAGGACAGACCTCCATCTGCCATAGCTCTCTCGTAGCTCACGACAGGGGGACCCTGTCCTGATACTGAGTTTCAGTTGTGTTACCTATTGGTTGGTAACTGTACCTAGTTGGTTCTCCCTATTCTAGCACGTGCTGGTGTGCAGCTTTCTCATTTCTACTTTCTGTTCTGCGAGCTCCCTGAGTTAGATAGTCTCTTTTTTCTGGACTCTCCTCCAGGGTTGGCTGTGTCAGGAAAAAAGAAGTGAGCAAGCAGCATTGAGGTGGGAGACTGAGGAACCACCACAGCTGATTTCTCCTGGAGCCCTGGGTGGGAGAGGTGCTCTGAGGGAGCAGTCTTGGAGTCCATGGGCCAGGAGAGCCGGCAGACGCCAGGGCAGAGCAGACTTGGGTTCTGGTAACTGTGACGCCTCTGGCTGATGGGAGTCCAGGCTAAGGAGAATTGAAGCTGCTGCTGGAACAGAATGTCCCTGTGCCACCAGCTTAAAGATTTGCTGCTGTAAACTAAGCTGTGATGCCCTGAATGTTGACGAGCCCTGGAAGCCTCATGAATCAGAAGGAGCCTGAAGGTTATTTTGATATCCCTCAGGATCCTTGAAGGATATATGTAGTTAAATATTCATAACATAAAGTCTGCTCTTCTGACCGTATCTAAGGACAGCGCTCTTCAGTGTTAGCTGCACTCACAATGTTGTTCCGTCTTTTCTTCCCAAACTGAAATTTGGCACCTGAATAGCAGATCCCCATGCCCCCCTTCGCCCTGCCCCTGACAACCCCACTCTTCTTTCTGCCTGTGGATTTGACTGGTCTCTATTTCAGATAAATGGAATCATAATAATCACAGTATCTGCCCTTCTGTGACTGGCTGATTTCATGTGGTGTGTCTTTAGCATTTATCCACTTTTTTCTTCCTTTTTGAGGCTGGGTAATACTCCATTGAAGATATATTCCACATTTAGTTTATTCATTCATTGGTAGATATTGAGTTGAATTCACCTTTCAGCCATTGTACATCATTTCAAATAGTGTGAATAATGATCATTGGTATTTAATATTTGTTCATGCCCTTGCATTCAAGCAAGATGTCTTTAAAGATTAGTTGCTGATGAATTAATTACCTTTCTCCACTAAGGGCTTGATTGGAGACCAAAAGTCAGCTCTACTCATCTTCCGAGTTTAGACTGCAGCGTGCCCTGAGTGGGCATCTCCATATCACACTGCATTTTGATATTTGATCGGCTTTCATAACAGGCTGCAGCTGCATTTTTACATGTCACTTTCCACTAAGAGCTCTTGAATTGGTTAGTTTCCTTGTAACTGCAGGAGTATCCTTGGGCTAAATAGAAGCCTGCTGGTTTGGGGGGTGGGGTGGGGGCTTGTCGCTAGAAATGACTCCATTTTGAGACTTGAAACCTTGAGCTGCTGAAGCCTAAGGACTTGTAGCAGCTTTGTAGAGGCCCATCAGTGTCTGTTTGTTGGCTTTGATAATCTGCTTTTGTTTCATCTGGTTCTTGTAGAACGTAAGTGGAATTACATGTAGATATTCCCTAGGAAAATGGTCCACTTGTGAAGTTCCTTGCCATTGGGAATTGCCACCCAACTGGTTGCACCGGCTAATGACACACCTGCTTGAGAGTAGGCTTTATATAGCTGCAGCTGTTGTGTATAGAACAGGAAGGCTTCCTGAGCCTGGGTCTCTCTGTATTTATCTGGCATCACTGCTGAAAGTGGAGATGTCTGGTTGTGTGAAGCTGAGGTCTGAATGGTCATTGGTGTTTTCTTAGTTAATTAGAAACTCTAGACCATAGATGAGCCACTCAGATTTCTTCTGCATAGCCACAGACACAGTAAAGACCTAGATTGTGGGCCATGCAGCCCATGTGAATAGAGCAGAGATCCTGCTGGCCCATGTTCCTGGAACCGTTCCCTGGATCTCAGGTCTTATGGGGCCAGTGTGTAAACAAGAAACTCAGAAAAAGAAAAGTATCACCAGCTGTAGCCTGTGTTACTCCAGCTCACTCTGTTCTTGCCGGTGTGTTGTGCAGCTTGGACTGGCCTGGAGTCAGTCCTTTCTCATCCGAATATTGACTTGTCTCTGCCTCAGAGCTCAGCTGATAAGGCTGGTTTTGCATGCTTACAAGTGAGAGTGTGCTTGCCTGAAAGAGCCTTGATGGTCTGGAGAAGGTACAGAAGCTCCGCCAAGGAGCTGTCAAAATTGGGTGGGGCAAAGCAGAGGAGGATGCTTCTGACTTTTCTCAGGCATCTTTTTCAACGACTCTGGCACATGGTTGCTGAGACAGGAAGAATAATCAAGTGTTATTTTGTTCACAAGACAGTTTCATCTTTGGGCATTTACTACAAAGCACCAATATCAATTCTGAGAGGAACAAGGACATCCAAGTTAGGAGCAGGGATTAACTAGGGAGAGGAGGGGCATCAGGCCGGCTTGAGCTAGATAAGGGACCTTCAGGACTGTGGCCTGGATTTTGTGCTCTGCTGTTCTCTTAAGTTTGTTCTGAATCCTATAGAAGACAAGCAGATAACTCTCAGGATCAGAGGTTTCATGGGAGCAGAGGGTCAGGATGATATTTTCACAAAGCGATCCAACCTTGGACTGAGTCTCTGACGTCACCTTGGGAGGAAGCAGCTGATGAGCCAGGCTGGTGGTTTGGGAGCTGACTTCCCTGAGCCCTACAGGGTATGTATGCCTTTGACAAGGAAAGGAAAAAGAAGGCTTGTTCAACAGATATGCAGCCAGACCAGTTCCTGGAGGTGGATGGGCGTGCTTGCTCACAGGTGGATCTTTGGGAGACTGAGACATCGCAGGTGGTCTAGGCAGGTGCAGATGAAACCCATGGGAGGAGCAGAGTTCCTGTCTGGGTGCCCAGGATAGCCAGGCCTTCACTGGGAGAGGCATATTTCTATTGGGCATGGACCTGTCTGGCTGTCCCTATGTCTGTGTTCCTGGGCTATTGTCCTGATGCCTCCCTATCAACGCTTTCCGAGTTTCGGGTTCAGTATGTAAGACCCCCTCCCTCCACTGCTCTTAGAAGTACTCTACCTGGACCTTGCTGGGCTTCTAAGCATTGGACTTCCTTAAAGTGTGACCTAGACTCCAATTATGTTGAAGCCAAAGGAAAAATGACAGGAATTATGTAGGGCTGTGTGTGCATTGGGGCAAGGGAAGATACATAGGCAAAAGCCTGATTTCAAGGCTGTCTCCAACCCAAGGTTCCTCCATTCTCTTCGCAGTCCACCAGCTCTGGTTTCATTTTCTCTTCCTGCATAGTGGCAGTCCCTCCCCACACAGGAACTGTCCTTTGCTTCTAGAACAGCATGTGGCTTTGCCTACTGACTGACCTCCTGCCTATTTCAGAAGCTTCTCCCTAGAGTCCAAGGGAGTCCTTCTTAGTCTTCTTACTAGATCTGCCTATAAGAAGCCTACTTTTGTCTGGCATGGTGGCACATGACTGTCATCTCAGCATTTGGGAGTCTTGAGGCCAGGGGATTGAGAGTTTGAGGCTAGTCTGGGCTACACAACAAGACCATTCCTCATTTGATCAGGAGGGCCCCTGCCTGAAAACTCATATTCACGTGGCTAACAGTACTAGTTCAGTTTGTTTACTGAGTGAGTCACAGTGAGCTAACGCTGCTCTAATGATGCACTGTCTTTTAATTTTCCCAACAACTTTCTGGGTTGCAGATCACCAATATTACCCCTCTTTTATGACAGAGGAAATCGAGGCTAAGAGAGATCGCTAACTACCCAAGGTTACTTGGCTAGGAAGTAGATGATTGCATATCTAAATTCAATTTGATACATTTTATTAAATTGCTATTCTAAAATTCTGAACATAGCACTCCCAACAAAACTGAGACATGATGACTTGAGGTTTATGACCTGGATTGAGGACATCTGTCCTCATGTGCTTTCTACTGGTGCGATAAAGACCATAACCAAATGCAACCTAGGGAGAAGAAAGGGCTTATCTATCTTATACATTTGGATCACAATCTATCACTGAGGGAAGCTAAGTTAGGAACTCTAGTAGAGCCCCTAAAGGGATACCGATCCTGTTACCTCAGTCTCTAGTTCTTGCTCAGCCCGACTTCCTATACATTCAAGGACCACCTGACCAGGAATAGCACTACCCACACATGGTCTGGGTGCTCCCCTCTCCCATCAACCATCAATAAAGAAAATGTCCCACAGACTTGTTTACATTCCAAGCGAATAAATTCCTCAACTGATGGAATCCCTCTTCCCAGATGACTTCAGCTTGTGTCAGGTTGACAGAAACAACACAACATCCCTTTAGGATGCTCAGGAAAACCAAAGTGCCCCCTTGTGCACATCCTCTTATCCCCTTATTACCCATCAATACAAAAGACTTCTATGACCTCAAACAGTAGCTTGGGGAGTCTCCTAATCAAAGCAGCAAGCATCTGGTTCTGTAGCACCAGAAACCAGCCTGGGAGTTGTCTGAGCCACTTCTCAAGTGTCCACCCAGAATGGCATCAGATCCTGTAGGCTGAAAGCTGTCTCTACATGTGCTCCTCCATCTACATGCCAGTTTCTGTCTCTACTGCTCTGCCTGTAACTCCAGTCAACTTGCTGCTTACATGAGTTCCCATGACCCCTCCTCCAGTTCATTTGTTTGCTTGAGTGGCTCAGGGAACTTATGTTTGCTAGTTCATTATAAAAGCCAGTACAAAAGACATGGGTAAAGTGATGTAGACCGTGAGAGTGCAGAAAATCGTATTTTGCCCTCTCCAGGTCTGACATTTCCAGGAACTGCCTTCAGTTTAGGGCTGTCCAGAGGCCCCAAACTCTGCCCTTTGGAATGATTTATGGAGACGCTGCACAGGCATCCATGATTGGACTAAAGTAGTGACCTAATGCTGTGATGTTTTAATACAGTTCTTCATTTTGTGGTGACTACCAACCATAACATTATTTTCATTGCTACTTCATAATTGTAATTTTGCTAGTTATGAATTGTAAATATATCGTGTTTTTCCATGGTCTTAATTGACCCCTGTGAAAGAGTCATTTGACCACCAAGGAATCAGTCGCAACCCACAGGTTGAAAACCACTGGACTCTTTAGGACATAAATAGAGCAGGAAAACCAGCATGGCTTGTCAGTGTGGCATTCCTCCCTCCAGGGCTATTGGGCAGGACCCTTAGGGAATAAGGAAGAATGTCTGACCTACTTCAAGATAAGCCAGAGAATTTACCTTTGTTTTACTTTGGTTTTTGTTTGTTTGTTTATTGCGACAGGGCCTCACTATATAGCTTTGACTGTCCTGGAACTCATTTTGTAGACCAGGCTGGCATTGAACTCACAACTGCTGGAATTAAAGGTATAACCATGCCCAGCCCTTAAGGGAGTTCATTCTTAGTAGCCAGTTCCAACACAGAGGTGGGGAAGGGTTAGTATTTCTGTGAACCTGATTTAGGGAACAGGAGTCCTGGTTTCTGTGGCTTACCTCTGGGCAGGAGTTAGGAGCCAAGGACTGTGGAACAAAACTCAATAATAGAATGTCATATCTGTCTATATACAGTTGTCAGATAGGAAGGGTCCCTTCTGTTTTATCTGAGCTTCCATTAGCAGAGTCCTGGCAGAACCTGCCACCCCCTTCACCCCTACTCTGCTTACTACTTCCAGCTGTACCTCAGGTTCCTGAGGTAAGGAGAAGGGCAGAGAGAGGGAGACAGAGGCATCTTGAGAACATAGTTAGGAGACTGCCTTTTTGCATACTGCAGGGTGAGACATCGGTCAGACACTTTTATGTCCTCTACATTCACAGGGCTAGTGTGAGCCACTTGAGGGTATGGTAATGCACACGTTGCCAGGCGTAGCTGAGCGCCATGCTGGATGCTGGCCTGGCAGACTTTGCCTTTAATTTCTGATATAAACACTGGCTGCCTCAGAGCAGTTCCTGCCACCCAGCTTTCAGACACCAGAATTCTTCAGACTTCCACACTACCAAATATAGTCCTTAGTGCTGGAAACAGAATTTTACACATGAAATTCATACTTCTATTTGGCTTGTTCACAGCCCAGTACTTGCTTTTACAGTGCACATGTGCCCGGAGTTAGGTTCCCTTACTCTTTTGAAGAGGGGGCATTGGTAATGCTTTCTACGATTGCTGCAAACTCTAAGTGCTATATACTCCTGTCACGCTGCTAAGCAGCCTGCCTTGGGGGCAGAGGTCATATAAAAGTTTTACAAGTTTAAGGAAGGGCATTTGGCTTGGAGGTATCTGAGGCCCTACACACCCATAGCATCCATGGAGTCTGAATAGTTCAAGCAGTAAAGGAAAAAGTGCTGTGACAGGGAACCTAGGTGTTATTGAACAAATGCATGATTGGCTGGTGGGTTAAGTTTGGGACAGTGAGAAGGTGCTGCAGATTAGCTGGGAGATGGGAGGAAACACTGACAGCTGACACTGGACAAAACCAGACTCTATCTGAAGCAGTTTCTTTCTTCATAAAATTGGATCACAATATGCTGGCTACCTGTAATGCATAGCGCCTCCTGTGCTTGGGCCCAGTGATGGCAGTTATGAAGGCTGTGTCTGGGAGATGCAGGCAGCTGTGCTGGCCTGGAGGCTTCAGTTCTGTATCCTAGTGTTCCAGATGTTGGAGGGCCACCTAGAAGAAATGGCAAAAGGAAGTTTTTGCAGCAGATATTCATGTCCTCAGTGTTGGTGGATGGAAACTGAGCAGGCTCTGTCCTGATAGTGTACCCCTGAAGAGTCAGGCCAGCAGCAGTGCAGAGCAGCCTAACTGGAGGTGAGATGCAGGGACTCTGCTTAGGATGTGAGAAGAACATAAGGCTGTATTGTGGTGAGCAGAGAAAGGGGATCCAGGACCTGGAATCCTTCCAGATGTTCACTTCTTCCTGTGCCCTCTTCCTCCATGACCCAGATCAGCTGAGTTTTCAGCTCCCTAGAAAAAGCCAAAGAAGGTGAGGCTGGGGTTATGTGTTAGTAACTTTGAGTGCCACTTTGGGGAGGGAGCAGGGTTCAGCAGAAACCTTAGCATGTTTGGGACATGGCATATAGGGGACTGTAAAGGAATTATTTATTCCAGCTAGCCCACATAACACAGAAACCTGATGTTTTATTCAGAAGCTCTAAGCCTAGACTGGGCAGGATCTATGCTGTTCTCACCTGTATGCAAACCATATGCCCCTTGTTAGTTGCCATTTGAGTCTCACATGGGCTGCCTCTGTTCCATCAGCCTGTCCTGGCCACATGCTTATGGTCCTTCTCCTTTGATGATGGCCTTCTCCCCTCTCTATTTTCTTCCTCCTCCCCCTGGTCTCTCCTGGGTCAGTAATTGGATCTGGCTTCTGCTGCCTGCATTCACTCAGGGCCCATAGGCAGCACTTTCTGAGAGGAGGCTGACTAGAATCCAGGCTTATTGAGCAGATGGGAGCAGGGACCAGAGGCTGCCGGTATGGCTTCAAGGGGAGCATAGATTGGGTGGAGCTGGGCTGAGTGGGACTTAGAGTTTATGAAAGTGACTGGGGAAGCAGGCCAGGTCAGGGCCACTGAGGCAGTTAGTGCTGGGCAGTGAGCAGCATGGCCAGAGCTTGCTGAGAGGACATGAGGGCTTCAAGGCAGCCAAAATCAGACTGGTACCTTCCTGCTGGAGCTGCTTCCTTCTCTCCTTTTTAGGTAGAAAAGTACCTTTGAGTGTGGCTTAAATCAAATAGATGTAAGAAAAGTGGAAAATGTAAAGTAAAAACCTCTACTCTTCCCCCACACTCTGTCACTTAAGTTCTCATAGTATCTCAGGAACATGGATAACACTTTCCATATAAGTACTATAAAACATTACTATATTCCTTCCTTGCTTACTTTATTGGCCATATAAAGACCTACCTAGCTCTCTTTAATAGCTAGTATTCTCTCCCTATTCTGGTATATGCTCTGCCTTACTTTAGCTGATTGGACTCTAAAGTAAATTCTTGATACTGATTTTTTTCCTTATCCTAATAGTTGTAGCTCTTCCCTACGCGGTCTCCTCGATGACTACACACACACTATGAAGGTGTATGAAATGTTACCATGTGGTAAACATGGTTGTGAGGATTAAATGAGAGTGGGCACGGCTTCTCCGGTGCCGCCCACACCAGGCTGAGGACAAGGGCTGTAAGCTGGCTCACTCGTTCAATTTTTGTTGTAAATTGGACAGTATCAAATGAGGTGCTGGGTGGGGTTTCCTAACTTAAGAAAGTGAGGTGACTGGAAACAGTGGTCTGCCAACTTCTGGTGTGTGCCAGGCACTGGAGTGGCCCCGGCCTGCCCTGGTAGAGCCGACAGTCTCGTGTGTGTGTGTGTGTGTGTGTGTGTGTGTGTGTGTGTGTGTGTTTTTAAGTTTCACAGTGTGGTAAGTGCTGCCAGACCACCACTGCTCCAAGCCCCTTCTTAACTAGTCTCTCTCTTCCCCCGCCTGCCCCCTTCCCAGTGTACATTTTGGAACGGGAAAGGAAGACGAACACGGATGCCGGGTGTCAGGCAGTCCTGGCCGCATGCTGGGCCGCGCTTTGCTGCTGCTGCCTCCTAGACAGCTTGGACTGAGTAGCCAAGATCCAGTTCTCTCGCAGCCGCTGTTCCTGATGCTGGAATAAACAACTAGTGTTACACAAGTTTAATTCTTTTCTTTCTTGGGGAAAAAAAAAAAAAAACACAAAACCTCATCTGCAGACTTTGAAAGTTTAGCACCTTGACGTAAATGGGTGTGAAATAGTATTTCTCTTTTTCCTTCCAGATCACCACTGACCTTGAACAAATACACATTTAGGAATGTATAGTCCCAAATATGCATGCATATTTAAGTTTTGTGTGAGCACATGAGTCTGTGCCATGACATACATGTGGAGGTCAGAGACAACATTCAGGAGTTTTCTCCATTCACCATGTGGATCCCTAAGAGATGAACTCCGGTCATCAGGATTGGTAGCATGTGCCTGTACCCACTATGCCATCACTTTGGCCCCTTGTATATATTCTTAAGACCATTTTTTTTCTATTAATTTGTCTTTTCCTACTGACTTTTAAAGAATCCTGGTTTGGTTTTGCAGGGGAAGAGTCTTTCTATGTAGCTTTGGCTGTCCTGGAACTAACTCTGTAGACCAGGCTGCCTTCAAACTCACAAGGATCTACCTGCCTCTTCCCCATTAATTTGAAATGAGATTTGCCGTCAGTCAAATTCCCATATATAAATGGTATGGTAATTATCCACTCTGCCAACTCCTTTTCATTCTTTAACTGGAAAAGGAAACCAATCAAGCCCCCTAGATTGTATTGCTGTGACCATAGATCTGCTGGTATGTCAGTTTGCTTGTTTTTCTTTTCTTAGAGACAGGGTCTCTACGTAGCCCTGAGTGACTGTATTGCGACTTGCTCTGTAGAATAGGCTGATTTCGAACTCACAGAGATCTGCTTGTGGGATTTAATGCTGGGTTTAAAAGTGTGCACCACCATGCCCAACTTTTAAAAAAAAAATTTTTTTTATAAAGATTTATCTTACGTGTAACTGTTTTGCCTGTATTTCTGTATATGCAACTGTGTGAATGCCTGGTATCCACAGAGGTCAGAAGAGAGAGCTTTAGGTCTCCTGAAACTGAAGTTACAGGTGGTTGTGAGCCACCGTGTGGGTGTGGCTTCTGTGAACTGAACTGGGTCCTCTGCAAGAGCAAGGGCTTTTAACTACTGAGCCATCACCAAGCCCAGCCTCTTGGGGGTTTTGTTTTATTGTTTTCCCCTGTGGGTGTGTATTAGAGTTTCATGTAGCACTAACTGTCCTTGGATTGGTTATGAAACCAAGGATAACCGTGGACTCCTGACATCTCTGCCTCTAGCCCCCAAATGCTGGCATTATAGGTGTGTGTCTACCATTCTGTCCTGTTAACACTATGTTACATAGTAAAAGCTCTTCATTTTGATAAAATCCAGGTTACCAATTTTCCTTTATATAGATAATGCTAAACTAACCTCAAGTACTGAAGATTTTTAAATTTCTTTCTAGAAATGTTCCTGTTTTATATTTAGAATCATGATCTATTTTAGATTAATTTTTAAAATAAAATGTTTTAGTTCTAGGGTGGGGCAGCTGTGCATGCTGCCCTCTAAGTTCTAGGACAGCCAAGGCTATTTTCAAAAAAAGGAAAAAAAGATATTCAGATTTGTTTTATTTTCTGCATTCCAGTTCTTTTCAACATTCTTTATGAAAAACCTCCCCTTCTTTCAGGGCCTGCTCTGCATATTTGTGAACCAGCTAGCCATGGTCGTGCCAGCCTTTTTCTGTCATCTCTGTTCTATTCCCTAGATCTAAGGAGACATAGAAATTAATCATAACTACAGTTAACTGTCGATCTCTGTACTTTATAGGGAATCTTGTTTTAAATAGCACAGTTCTTTTGTCTTTCCATAAATTTTATCTATGATAGGTCTTAAGATTATTATTGGAATTACATTCAATCTAGAGCATTGTGGAGCCTAGTCTTTTTACTTATTTGAGACAGGGTCTTACTGTGTAGCCCTGGCTGAGACCCCCAACCTGACAAGTATTTACTAGGATCTTTTGATTGTTCTGTGTGTTCTTGCTTTCACTTGCTGTATGTGGTGACTGGACCTAAATCCCTCATTATGATGAGATTGTTTTTGTTGAAGTGGGACAGCACGTAAGGTTCATGAGGACATTCCCTGCTTCCAAGTCTTCACACTTGTCAGGACACAGAACTGCTGTGCAGGAAACATGAGCAGCTTTGATTAACAGACACATCCATAATTATTTCTCCAAAAACTGCATTAGAGCCAGGTGTGGGGGCACAAGCCATCGATCACAGAGGCAGTCAGATTTCTGTGAATTTAAGGCCAGTTTGGTTTCAATAGTAAGTGGTAGTCCAGTTAGGGCTACATAGAGAAATCCTGTTTCAAAAACAACAAAATTCCTACATGAGGATATATATGTGATATGAGACATTGATCTCTGTTGTCTGCTGTAATGTTCCCCATGCTGGGTTTGGAACACTAGAGAAATTGTCTTCCCAAGTACATCTGGAGCCTCCCATGCTTGACTCCTTCCCCAGTTCCCAGTCACATTTCCTCTGATCTGATCCGAGTGCCAGCTGTAGTCCAGAAGGTACTGAGTAGTTGCTGCTCTCCAGTCCCCTCCCATGAAGGCTTCTGGCCAACCTCAGGATCAAAGGAATCTGGTTTTCTGTCTCACTAAATGTGAAGCCTTATTTGCTAGGGATCTCTTCCCCTTGGGGCATATCAGAGTGCTGCCAAGGTCTGCAGCAGGAAACGACCATTTGGGATTCTCTTTGTGGCTTGTTTCCTTCTTTCAACAGCATGGGAAATTCAGAAATACAAAAGCAAAATGAATTCTTTGTTTTACTTAAGTCAAAATGTAGGCCTTTCATTTTATAAGCATATCTGGATAGAGCCCCAGGCAGTTTGTGCACAAGGTGTGGTATAGTGTGAGGGCCATAACAGTGATGTTTGCTGCCATTTGCAAAGCCAAGATCTGCATGCAAGCTGGCCAGCCCTAAACTGGAGGGCCCTCCACTCTCTAATAGCTCTGTCAGTACAAACAGTGCAATGTTTTAAGACCCTCTGAATGCTGTTTGAGAATCTCAGGGAGGAAACTTAATATTTCTTCATATTGAAAACCTTCATTTTTGACCTGTCTTAATACTTACTGCCTTTTCTTCAACAGCATCCCAGACAATAGTTTCCATAACTTCATCTTCTGTTTCATAGTAGAGCCAGAAACTTTTCAAAGAGGTCCCATAATTGATCTGCAGGCCCCTGCTATAGAAGAGTAGGTCCAGGACCTCAACTCAGGCCTGTCAGTCACCCCTAACTCCCAGCTTCTCCTTAACTTCTCTATTTAAATACCCGCTTACCGTGGAACATCACCTTTTCTGGAGAACAGTAAGCACTTGGGAACCTCTAGCCTCTTGCATCCCCAGGGCTTGCTGGAATATTTACATTCTCGTTCAGACTACTCACATTGGATTAACATGTAAAAATAACATAGCTCAGTCAGTTCAGTGTTTGCCATGCAAACGAAAGGACTGTAGTTCATTCCCAACACCCAAAAAGCTGGGTGTGGTGGCATATACTTGTAATTCAATCCCAGCACTGGGGACCAAATTGTTGAGCTTCAGGTGCAGTGAGAGACCATGAGTTTAAAAAACAAGGTGAAATGAGGCTGAGGAGACAGTATAGTGCTCACCACGCAGGCGTGAAAACCTGAGTTTAGCTCTCCAGCACCCATGTGAAAAGCAGACATGTCAGTTAATGCCTGGAACACCAGCAAGGAGCAGGACAGAGACTGGAGAATCCCAGGGGCTTGATAACCAGTTAGTGATCTTTAAGTTCAATGAAATCTTCTAAAAAGTCAGGTAGAGGGGCCAGTGAGAAGGCTCAGCAGGTAAAGGTGCCTGCTGCCAAGCCCGATAGCTTGAGTTTGATTCCCAGGATCCATACAGTGGAAGGAAATAACCAACTTCTGTAAATTGTCCTCCGACCTCACCTCCGTGTGCAGGCTGCAGCACTAGAAGAGGGACAGATAACAGCTGACCTCCATGTGCTCAGTTAGGTGGATCTCTTGGGGGGACAGGGCTTTAGAGGCACTTTCCCCTTTACTTTGTAATGACCTTTAAAGATGTGTGTTCACATACATTATATGTGGAGACCAGAAGCCAGTATTGGTGGCAGCTGCTGCTGCTGCTTCCTCCTCCTTCCTTCCTTCTTCCTCCTCTCCTCTTTTTTTTTTTTTTTTTTTTTTTTTTTCCTTTTGGAGACAAAGTTCCTCTGTGAACCTGGAGCTCACCCGTTCGTTCAGTTAGACTGGCTGGCCAGTGAGCACTAGATTGTCCTGTCTCACTTCACCAGTCCTGGGATTCTATCACACTTGGCTTCTGTACAGGGATGCTGGGGATGGAACTCAGGTCCCCACAATTGTGTGACAGTTTACCACCTGAGCCAATTCCTTATCCCTTAAATGCTGACGTCAATTGCCCAGTTTCCTGTTTTCTTCGGAACTTAGTATCTGTGTTAGTGATAGGTGTGGACACCACACCCAGGAAGATGTTGCCTTGCCATGCATCTGTGTGAGGTTCTCATTCCTTCCATCCAAGGAACTAATTGAGTATCTCACCCTCCCCAGTCACTGCAGGATCCCATCAGCTAAAGCTGTGTGCATCTGCCTGCTACCCTGGCCTGCCACACAGATCATCTTTTGTCATCTATGTCCCCTCCCAACACACACACTTCCTTCACCTTGTGCCTAGATTATTTTATCACCCCTTACTAACATGAAACTACACTTATTATAAATATGTTTTAATACAGGTTGGTGGAAGCCCCTTTCCTCACAGACCCAGAAGAAAACCTGTATTTTCATGGTTTCTCCTATATGGGGTGCCACCTATTAGTTCCTGTCGTGTCCTACTAAGTCCCAGCAAACACTTCACCTCCTCATTTTGTTCATAATGCACTTTGTGTTACTTTCTGGTTTGTAAGAAGGTCAGAGATGTGACTTCTTCTGTATTAGCAGTGTGTCAGTGGCAGTCAGGATTGTAATTGGAACATATGTGCAGAACCAGCTTTCTCAGAGAACCAAGCAATGAGGATCAAGCAGCTGAGGAAAAGCTAAACAAGCTCTCGTGAAAGGCCAGCAGGGGGCCAGCAGGGCACCCACTCAGCAGACATCCAGGAAATTTACTGTCACAGTTGACTACTGGAGCAGGTCCTTATCAGGGGACGGGCTCTGACTCCAGAACACGTTCTGGAGCAGGGCAGGAGCTAGATCTTGACCAACACGCTGACCTTCATTAGCTTCAAAGGGGAACCAGAGGCACAGGAAGGAGATCGGCTTCTCCCTTCACAACAGCATATCCCATGGCACCTGTACTGTAGCCATCCTGAGGTGCACAGCCCAGGTCTAGGAGGCAGGAGGGTGGAATGAACAGGTAAGGTTCTGCCTTTAGCTAACTACATAGTCTCAGCAGACTTTTTGACACTCGGAATCTTTAATGTGGCCAAGGTGATCTCAGTTCTTCTACATATCACCTAGATCTACCTCTAGCTTGGAGGCTCACAGCTGCCTCAGACTCTAACCAGTCTTATCCCTGTGCTAGGCTAAAAGGACCAGTACAACCTGTACAGATGTACCCAGTTGTGGTTTAGGGTTCGGGGACAGTGCCCCACCAGTGCGTCGTGTAGCCTTTTGAGTGCTGAGCTTCTAGGCATTGTGCTGCCACTCCCCTTTTCAGTTGTGTTTATCCAGAAGTGATGCTGTGGGGCTCCCCACTCACAGATTTGAGTGCAGAGTGCTAACTAGCAAGCTGACCTTCTGACTAAGCTCTGGCAGGATTGCTTTGGGACTCACCTGGATGACCCAGGAGTTCCCTAGGTTGCTTTAGCCTCTCAGCTGCACTTGTTGAGACTAGGAACAGGCCCTATACCCATACTCTTATCTTCCCCACACCAGTCCGTGAACACAGAAGCAAGTGGGTGGCAGTCAGAGGAGTCCCAGTCAGCAGGAAACTGCCTGTCTGGCTCTGTCTGGTCTGCCTCAGAGAATCTTGGGACACTAAAGTAGGGAGAGAGTAAGAATTTAGGAGACCTAGTTTCTCATGATTCAGTTTCATAGAAGAGATGAGGTTACAAGTGAAGCTTCTAAGGGCAGCTTGAGACATAAGAGTGAGAAAGACACAAGGACTGAGAGCAGCCAGACTCAGCAGGCGAAGGTAGCTACTATGGTCATGGAACCTGGCTGAGGCCATGTGAAGTCCTGACAGCCCCATGACAGTCCAGTGGGAGAGGAAGAGGCATGAGGAAGGGTCTGTTAACCTCTCCCACCCTCAGCCTTTGGAGACTAGAGGAAACATTACTGACAACCTGCTGAGCTGAGCTGAGCTCTAGGGGGTGGGGGGAGTTGGGCCTGTCCCACTGCGTTCCTGGTCGCCACGCATAGCCTCCCTCACATACTTGCTTGGTGCTGTGGGCCAAGCAGGTGCCTTAAGCAATGGGACACCTTTGCACTGGCAGTGAATGTCACTGGCATGGGTACCCTCCTCCATGGGTGAGGCAGAGCCCCTTTTGCCTGTATGTCCTTCTTTTCCCTGTATGAGGGCTACAAGCCATCCTGTGTTTTGGGGCTCTATAACGGTAACACTTAAGATTTCTCCTTTTATCTGCCTCTTGGTCTACATAGTTGAGAAGCATTCTGGCATCTTCTGTAACCTCAGGAAGGCTAGTTAGCTGCCATCTGTCTATCTAGATCCTTATGTGGGGTGGTGGCAACCAAGACTCAACTGGTAGTACTCCTCATGGGGTACCTGTGTGCTCCCGACAGTTGAGGACAAACCCTCTAGGGAACCTGTCTCTGGGCTGGAACATATTGCTTCAAGGTGCAGTCTTGTAGAAAAGCTGTGGTGCAGACTGCCTGCATGCTTGCCTCTCCTCCTCTGTGCTCTTAGGCCAGACTGTTCAGATGTACCCGCAAGCATGCACAAGGACTTGTAGACTCTACCAGCATACCAGAGCCTTTGATGAATCATTTAGAAGGTCAGAGTAGAGCAAGTGAAGGTTTCAGATGTCAGGCTGACATCACCCGAAACCTTCGCTCACATTCTGGTGACTCATCTCTGCCCTTGTAAATGAAGCCTGTGAGGTTGTAGACTATCCTGGAACCAAGGGGCTTCTGGTGTGATATGTCAGGTGGCCTGGAGAAAAAGACCCCAGAGATTGGTGGATAGGCATTTGGTCACAGGAGACCGTGTGCCTCCTGGCATGGCCTGTGTACCTTTCTTCTAGCATAAAGACAAAAGGTAGGTAACTGCCCTGCCTATAACCATCTGAGTCCTCCCAAACTTGCTCTGCACCCAAGACCTCTGGGGCCCTTCTGACCTACACTAGACCTTTAGGCCCTACCCCATGCTCTCCTACCCACCACCAACTCTTATATTTATACCCAGGTGGCAAAGTTCTAGGTCCTTGACCTTCTGAAGACTACACCAGGCTGGGGCCAAGAAGACTGACAGCTGGTTCAACAAAAGAGGCAAAGCAATAAAGGAGCCTAGATCTGATGTCACCCTAGCCTGATCACTGGGAACAGAGAGCTTCACAGACCGTCCTGCCTGGGACCAATACAGAGGCCCCTACTAATGGTTAAACAGAATAATCTGTGACCTTAGTGAATGAATGAAGTTAGTCCTTTGATTGAAATGAATGGAAGCCAGTTTTTAAAGTTCTGTGTACACAGGACCTTGAGTCCAGCCTTTGTCTCAAGTCTGGCCACAGGGGGGCACTTGATCTCCAAGGAGGAGCTCAAACTGAACAAGCTCTAGGATGCCAGAACCACTTTCCAGGCCAAGCCCAGCCTGTTCCCATACCTATCCATTGCTTTTGACTCCAAACCCCCTTTTCCTTCTTCTAAAAAAAAAAAAAAAAAAAGTAGAAAAACTGAGAGGGTTCGGGTAGAGGGACAGTCTCACAGCGCTAGCACAGCTTACATAAGGTAGTCAACCGTACACGCACTCTGCTTTGCCTATAAAAGGCAGGTACTGGGACAATCCATCTGACCTGGGTGCAGAACACCTGGCTGGAGCCATCTCTGCCGCAGCACCTGCTGTGTGCCCAAGTGGCGCACTCGGCTCAGCTTCAGGACATGCCCACTGAGCACAGAAGACGTGACTGATGTGATAGTGGGAAGGTGTGGGAATTCTCAAGGCAGATTCTCTCATAAAGGTGACAGGGACAGTGGCAACATAGAGTACAGAGCCGTGAGGCTCCTGGGAGGATAGAGAATCCTGAGGCAGAGGCCAGGCTTTGCTAGTCAGTAAAGAAGACACCCTCTGGAGACACAAGGCCTTTCTCCCATAAGCAGGTGGGTTTCTAGAAGATGCTCTTGGAAGACTGACCATCTCTAGGCCCCCAGCCCATGCTGTGAAGCTCTGGAAGGCCTTCCTTCCGCCTTGCTTCTGGGTCAGTTACTGCTGCTTTGGTTAACTTGAAAGTAAGAGGTGGGTAGGAGACTTTCAGACCCCACCTTGTCCCCATCCTCCTAGCGTCTGTGACAGGGAGGGAGTCAGAAGAGCTTTGGAAGACTGTCTTCTGGAAATGGGTGCCTTGGGTATCTTTTAACCTCCATCAGCAGTCTGGGAGGGATGAGCTGGAAGTCCTTAGGTACCCAGGTTTCCAGGAATTGGTGAAATGAGACCTGGCAGCAGTGACCTTGGCTGATCTGGAAAGGCAGCGAAGGAAGCAGGACTTGGTATGTGTGCTGATGCAGCTGGACAGGCTCACGGCCCACTGGCTCTCATGGGAGGGAGGCCTGCACCCAGGCCTGGGAGAAGGTCTCGGGGGGAAGCAGACGTGCCTGGTGCCTGTCCTTCAGGAAGGGTGAGGGCTGGATTAACACTATGTGGTGGGCTTTTCATTAAGTCTTGGCATGATGAGCAACCTCCCCGATGGCTGGAAGCTGGAGATTGAGTGGTCTAGGGGTAAACCTGTGCCAGATCCCTAATAAGCCAGGGCACTCTCCTACACCAGCCCCAGAGCTGCCAAGGTGTAAAAATAGGAAACACAAGACTAGAGCTGAAGGCCCCCTGCAGAACTGCTCTGATTCATAAAATCCACAGGCTCCTGTGTTGTGCTAGTTTGAAGGTATGGATTTGATGAGGGCTGTTGGGGAAGAGAAACCGAGGTGTCATCAAGTGTAGGCTCAGACTTGCAGTTCCATTCTGAAGGCCTCTGGCAGTCTGCACTCCCTGCTGCAGGGGCTTTACAGTGTAATTTGCAACTGAGTATCACTCAAGTATTTGGGGTTTTTTTGTTTTGTTTTGGGGGGGAAGGGAGTTATTGTTGTTTGGTCTCTGTGTTGCTTTGGCTTTGCTGGAACTCAGATATCCCCCTGCCTCTGCTTCCTGAGAGCTGGGCTTTATGGCATGTATCACCACAGTTTGTTGGGGTTTTGTTTTGTTATTGCAGATCATTCCTTTAAAATACAGATTTGAATTCTGCTTGGCTTAGCTGAATCTACAGAAGTGCCCCCTCATCACACACATACCTATATAGTGTCAGGGACAGTGTTTCCTGCTTATCAGCTTTCTAAGGGTCACCAGCTCCACTGCCTTGGTTAGGTTATTCTATAGTATCCCTAGTATTCATTCCCAAGAGGAAGAAGGTTGTCCTCTTGAGTGATGAGAGAGGCCACCTTCCTCTGTGCATCCTTGGCAAGCACAGAAAGACAGGCTGCATAGCGAGTGCCACTGCTGTCCCTCTTCTCTGGTCCTGGGAGGCAACTGCAGGCCTGAGGTGTATACCGGACCCTCTTACTCTCCCCTTCCTTCTCTTTCCAGTGTATGTGGTGGAAGACCAAAGAAGAGATGACCTGGGCCCATCAACCTGCCTCACAGCCTGCTGGACTGCTCTGTGTTGCTGCTGCCTCTGGGACATGCTCACCTGATCACCTGATGAGCCCAGCTCTTCTGCTTGGCCGCTCTGTGCCACCTCCAATAGGTGTGCCTGGTCCCATCTCTTCTGATTGCTATAAGTGGCTAGCTCTGCACAGGCACCTCTACTTTCAGTCCTACAGAGTTTTAGATTAGTGAAGGTTACTGCTGTTTAGTTCAGTGACTTCATCTTTTTAATGTTCAAAACTCATTTCTTACTGATCTTTAACAAATGTGCTAAATTATTTACTTTTTTGGCCAAAGGCTTAGTTATGAAATATATATTTATAATGTTTAAATTATACACTCAAGGTAATGGCAATATGTGACACACCACTAGATCTCTCTGCTCACACCCTTTATGTTTCAATAAATCTGTCTAAAATCTGGCTGTCTGAATTATTCCAGATAATCTAAACCACCTTGGGGATGTACTTCTGTATTTCCCAAATTCTGTTATATTCTATCCACCAAGGCTTGTAAGATGTGAGCAGGTCAGCTTATGATACCTACTGTCCAGTTTACAAAGAACAACTTTTCTTCTGTTCTGGCTACTTCCTAAAGTGCTGTCCATGGCCCAGTGTCAAAGATGGCTCAGGCGGACATATTTATCAACACAGCTCAGACTCGCTTTTGCCCAGGCCCTGGGAAAGGGACCTCTGGGCAACAGTGGGCTGCCCAGGGCTGCTCTCCAGGGTAAAGAGAACAGAGGCTCTTCCTGCCCCCACCCACTCCTAAACTAGTTAACCAACCTGTTCTTCTCACATTCAGCCACAGGGTGTCGCTAAGCTGTCAAAAAACAAGTCAGCGTCTCAGCTACAGAGCAAGGGCAGCCTTGCCTGCTGTCCATCTAAAGCAGCCGTGGAAGGCAGGATTCAGGGGGCTGGGGGTGCGCTTCCATCACTTAGAAAGTGAAGGCCAAACCTGGCTAGAGGACATCATGTCTCAAGAGAAACAATCTGGTATTTTTACACACTGAACCAGTGCTCCCAATTAAAACTTACCACCAAATAACAACACCCTGTGCACTCAGCAACTACCCCAGGAGTGTCTGCAGTGGCCAAGTGCAGGGCTACCCTACCGGGAAGGAGGAGTTCTGAGTGTTCACTAGTAGTTTTTGTTCTAAATACTTAAGTTTACATCAGTTTTCAGTAACAGTAGAGTTTAACTGACCTGCAGTAAAATTCCTGAAAGTTGCACTGTGAGTGAGCTGTCCTGAGAACGTACAGGGGAGCTAGGAGGAGGACCACAGTGGCACCATGGCCAGACAGAGCCAGAGCCCGGAACTCTGTTTTGGAATTCTGGGGAGAAAACAGGGAAGGAATCCTGAAGCCAACTGTGGCTCTGTTCACCTCACCTATCAACTTGTCTTCCTCCTCCCTCCTATGCTCTACAGAGAGGCCCATGAGTTACCTGTCAAAGGACAGAAAGGGGAGGGAAAAAGGGACACAAGCTGAGGAAGGCACTTGCCCCTCTCACCTCTGATGGAGAAAAGCACATGTCATAGAGTAAGACATAGCTTTTTATTGGTCTAACCTGGTCTAACCCACATGCCTAGTGACAGGCTTGGACAGCTTTCTCCATCTGCCCTCCGGTCTTCTCTCTGTTGAGAGCTCCTGGCTTGCCCCAGGAAAGAAGAGTGTCCTGGGCAGGGGTTGGCAAACATTCAGTTGGGACCTGATGGCATGATGGGGCCGCTGGGCAGAGGGAGGGCAGTACCCTGCACAGCCCCTGTCGTGACAGGATAGGAGGGATCAGAAGGGAAGAAGTTTCCCAGCAGCTCCTACTGTGCCCTCCGAGCCATCAGCATCTCTCGGATGTTGTCCTCAGCTTCCTTAACGCTCCGCTCCAGGTAGGACTTTTTCTGCTGTAATATGAGAAAGAAGGGTTAGGACCAAAGTGAGCAGGTGTAGCCATTACAGCCACGGGTTCTGGTGTCCTCCCTGGACAGTGATACCAGACATGCTACCAAATAAGATGCAGGTACAGGGAGCACAGAGGCCCTGTAGAGAGCAGGCCACAGTACCCTTCCCCAAAGTAAGTACATGACATTATACCAGATGAAGGCCAGAAAATTCCAGGACAAAGCTCCCGCCCCACAGTGGACTGTCTCCTCTGAGAGTTTTCCATGGTCTGAGCCAGGCATCCACAGTCTCTGCTGTACAGAGCAGACAGCACACATCACACTGTCCGGTGAGCTCAGTCAACTGCACATCTCACTCAGGCAGATGAGTCAGGGTGCAATCTGCTTTTCTAATGAATCTGCTGCTGCTACAATTCAGAACAGTGACACATGGGTAAAGCAGTCTTGTGGAAGTTCATCTTCTGTCCTAAATTAAAACTCTTAACTTTGACAAAGAAACAACTACTTTCAGAAGCCACATCAGGTCTGGGACCACAAAGATTAGTCAAAGGAAATGATGTATATACATTTTTTTGTCCTGTGCTCATCCCAAAAGCATGGTGGCTTTACCACAGGCTCCTGCCCTGGGAACAAAGTTGTGGCTGTGTTCCCTCTTAGTGGACAGGAAAGTGCCCATTAGAGGAACAGTACCCGTCTTCAAAGAATACTCGGAACCACTCCCAGGGTACATGACTGAGGGACCTGCACTGGGGCTGCTACAGCCCATCCGGATGCCACCAGTGCCCTCCACATTTCACCAAAAGTGCCTATATGACCCAGGGAAAGTCTACAGTGGAGGGCTGGGCCACATGTCACTTTGCTTCTAGAGGCATCACAACCTGCTCGACAGACCTTCTTTGCTTGGGATATAAAGTTACCTATAAGGTGGTCATTTGCACCAAAGCGCTAATGTTTAGTCTATAAGTCTCTCCCTTAAACTTCTTCCACTATGGCCAGATAGCTATCAAACTATGCATTCCAAGTCTGGCTCTGCAGAAGCAAGACACAAATCTGTACCAGCTCTTGTGGTAACCTGACCTTCCAATTAAATTTCCTCTTGGGCAGGAAAAGCCCAGACCCTGACTCATCTCCCATCTGCCAACTTGTACCCACTTCCTTACAACACCAGAAGCGCCATAACAGCCATCAGGACTGTGACAATTCATCGGCCCCAACTGTGTACTGTTGCTATGGAATTTTGCTTAAGTACACGGCTAACACTGATAAGGCCTATCACTGAGATTGAGTGGGGACTGAACTTCCTTTGATAAACAGCCCGTAGAGTTTACTTGTGAGTTTAAGAGGCACATACTGATAACTGCTGGCTCATCATTAAAGAATGTGCCCACACAGGATACAGTCATAGTGCCACATGCCACCTGGGCACCTTGACCCAGCCTCATGAGAAGTGCTGACAGCTGGTGGAGGAAGCAGGACTCTCCCAGCCATAGCTAGTGCTCAGGGACCTGGGTCTGTTGCTTTTGGTCTGACAAACTGCTGTCATAGATGGCAGAACCATAAACTTAGAACATCGGCGAGGGCCGCTTCATCCCGCCCAGGTTTCCAAATAAGTGCAGATGGTCCTCCTCAGCAGCAATGCGATACCCTAGCACCTCATCCTCCACGCTCCAATGAATTTTATACTAGTATAACCCGAAGTCTTCAAGTTTAAAAAAAAAAAGAAGCAGAATGGAGGCTGGAGAGCTGGCTCAGCAGTTATGAGCACTGGCTGCTCTTTGCAGAGGACCCAGGTTCAGTTCCTACCACCCACACATTGTAACTCAATACCATCCATAACTCGAGGGGATCTGATACCTTCTTTTGATATCCTTGGACACTAGGAACACACAGAGTATACATACATATATGCACACAATATGTAAAAATATTTTTAAAAGACAGTATAAATAAGCTTATCTTTCTTTAAGTCTCATTGTCTGGTTGGCTTTTATTTTTAAAAACGGGATTTTCCTATATAACCTGAGCTGTCCTTGGTACTCCATGTGTAGCCTAGGCTGGCTCTGAACTTGTAGCACTCCTGCCTCAAGTCTTGCAAGTGCCAGGATTATAGGTATGTGCCATCAAACCCAGCCCATTAAATCTCTAAATAAACTTAGTGAACAATTCTTTAAAAATAAATAAATAGTTCAATAATGGAGCTTTTCTAAGTATTTCAGTAGTTCCTTTCTCAGCATCAAGTATTACTAAGCCCAATGATATGCAACCCAGACCTGCTGTGAGGTAAACTATCTCACAAAATGTGCCCTGAAGTTCTAATCGCTGCTACCCCTGAACACACTCTTAATCAGGAACAGAAGTCTCCAGACTTGATCCCATTATGGATTCTAAATCCAGTTAATGTCCTTGAAAGACTGCGATGTAAAGACAAGTCACAAAGAGAAAGAGAATGGCATGTGTGCTCTAAGTGGAGACTTGAGTGACTGGTCTCTAAGAAAGCTGGAAGAGTGAACCAAGCATTCTTTCTGCAGCCCTTCAAGAGAAGCACAGGCCCACTAGACCTTAATTCTGGACTCTTGGCCTCCAAGAAATGGGAAAAGACTTTTTTTTTTTTTTTTTTTTTTTTAATGTATGAATTTGTAGAGACTATAGCTAAGAAATCAACACAGAACATGAGAAGAGGTGTCTGCAAACACTTCATACCAAAGGCTCGGGCTCTTCTGAACCTAAAGGATCCTATACCTCTGGCCACATCAATTGGCAAATGTCTCTAAACATTTTTATGCTGTGATCATACTTTTCTCAAAAACAAGTCTGAGAAAACCAACCCAACCAAAAATGCAAACAAAACCATCACAGAGGAAATGAAGGAATCAAGATTTAGCTAACCTCTCCCTTGACTCTCTGTAGTTACTTCTAAAAGGATTACAAAGTCAGGGCCACCCTTTTCTGGAACAGCAGCTCCATTCTTGCATTGGGTCTAGACAAAGCCACTGTGCACCATCCAGAGTCTGTCACACCTTGCTAGCCCTGTCCCAGAACATATCCAGAACCTTCAGGAAGTGCCTCCTTTGAAGTGACTGTCTTCTGACTCCATATTGTGGCTGGGGTCTTCCTTTTACACTCAAAGCTTTCTCTCCATCTTAAAGTAAAAATCAAAGCTATTTAGTCTGTGGGCTGCTAAAGCCAAACAGCATAGCAGAGGTGGCTTTTAAACATCAATCTTCTGCAGGCTAGGGCCACGACTGATGCAGAGTAAGAATCTGGCTGGCTTGGTCTGGCTCGCATCCTTGAAGCGTGGATATGAGCTCCTTGGTCTCTTCTTATAAGGGCACTAACCCCATCCAAAGGACTCCACCCCCATGACCCAAACCCAGCTCTTCCAGGCCCATCTCAAGTGTCACCTTATCTGAGAAGGAAATGTCTAGTAGGCAGAATTTGGTTCTGTCCATGCCTGGGTCCTAGAGTCTAGGATAGCCAGTGCATAGGAGCAGCTCATGCTGGTTGAAGTGGTGCATTCACTGGGAGAGCATCTTAGGGGAACTGGTCCATTCACTGGCCTTTTTGTTTTCCTCCAAAGTTCAATAAGTAGGGAGCATGTACCAGAGGAAGCAAAGGAGAGTGACTGTTCTTCACAATGGCTTTCCTGTTTGGGCTTTGGCCTCTACCCTTTTGCCCCTGGATAGATATAGATTTACAACTAAAACTTTTCTGATGCTAACAGAGACCTCAGAGCCTTGATATCACAACAGAGCAGGCCTTTAAGCTTTAGTGGGTCAACTGCTATAGCTATAAAGCAAACCTTTTCAAGTTCCCACAGTTTACAGACTACCACATCTGGCGCCAGACCCTCAGCTTCTGTGGACTGCACACAGACAATGGTCACCTGTAAGCTCCAGGGGCCCCTGGGAAAGACATGTGCTATCCTTACTGCAGCTGCCTCCTGCCTTGCACACAGTTCCCCTCACAGCCTTTCCCTAGGGAATGCTCTAGTTTCATCAAACCACCGAGCTCTGGGTGCAGTGACATTCCTGTGGGACCTTGATTAAGAATTTCTGACACTTCCTGCAAGACTCAACATAGCTAGGGAGGTGCCACTGCTGAAGTTACTGCCCACATGGGAGACAGTCTGATACTGGCTTTTCAGTCTCATCAGAGGGACAATGTTCAAGTACCCAGAACTTTCCCAACATGGCACAATCTCTTAGAATCCCGAGGTAATTCACCTGTCACTCTCTCCAGGTTTTTCTCTCTTAGGAACTCTCTCCTAAATCTACACTTTTTTATTTTCTGCTTGTTGTGCCTTGGGGTATATAAAAGGTTTGGGGGCTTGCTTTCTTTCCTCCCTTTCCTTCTTCCCTTTCCTTCTCTTTTCTTTTCTTCTCTTTTCCTTTCTCTTTCTTTCTTTCTTTCTTTCTTTCTTTCTTTCTTTCTTTCTTTCTTTTACCATGTAGCTTGGGGTTTTTTTTTTTTGTTTTGTTTTTTTGTTTTTTGTTTTTTAGTCCAGGATGGCTTTGAACTCACAATCCTCCTGCCTCAGCCTCTCAAGTGTTGGGAATATGTGTGCAGCCCCATACTAGCTATCAGGTTCTTCTCTCTGATCCTCTACCCTCTAGGGTTTTGACATGTCTCCTCTCTATACCTATTAATTTTCCCTCAGCTACAGACTCTTAAACATTAAAGTAAAACATAAAATGGAGATAAGGGGAGAGGAAAGATGTGCTGGATCAAAGCAGGCCTCCAGCTAGCCCTGTGCCTCCAACCCAAGCTGCAAGGGCAACAACAGACAGGACTGTCTTAGATTCTTCTCTTCTGCATCAGAGATTTGGAGAGACTCCTGTCCTCAGAGACCCTTGGCTCTGAGACTGTCCTAGCCACAGTCAACATACTTTGTCACACCGAGGAAGATAACATCACAAAGGCAAGAAGTCAGAGTTTGATGTGAGAAACAGGTACTGACCATCTGTGACCCCCACTGAAGATGCCAGGATCCATGGTGACTGCACAAGTACAGTACTGAGGGATAAGCTCAAAGCAAGCAACCACCTCAGCAGGTACAGTACCTGCCTCTTCTGTTAGAACACCTTTGGAAGCTCTTGTGCTGAAGAACAGGAGCCCTAACTTGTTCAGTAAGCAGACACGCTGACGCTGCTCCCATGTGGGGTCATACGCCAAGCCAGCTGGACCCCCTGCTCCCTCTTCAACTGAACCCATCATGACAAAGTGCCACACTGGTCTAGCACCTTTCTTCTTCCAAACCACTAGCTGGCTAGCCCCTCAGTCTCCCTGAGGCTATGTGACCTCTAAGGGGATCTTCCCGGACAACTTCCATTTCAGCTGTACAAAGCCCAGGTTATCAGACACCCTGGGAGAGACAAGAGTGAAAGAAAGTTTACAGGAGTGCAGAGGCGGTGGGGACAACTTAACCAAAGCAGATGGCACCGACAAGCTTCATTCAAAGAACCATCAACAGTAGAGACAAAAACCCAGAAACCCTGTCCTATGGCTGGCTGGGACATGTGGGCTAGCAAAGAGTCAAGGGAGAAGAGGCCTGAGGGCAGAGCAAGCATCATCAGGGAGAAATGCCCCAACCAACGCTGGCCCCAACCAAGCTCACTGAATCAGAAACTGGGTAGAGTCCAGTAATCTGTGTTTTTACAGCCATCAAGTGATTCCAAAACCTGCTGCAGTGTGAGAGCCACTGTCCAAATCAGGAATCAGTAAATTTTTCCTCTACAATGCCAGACAATAAATAGTTTAGGTTTTATGGGGTTGTCTGCAACTGCAGCACAAAAAAAAGCCATCGACAACACATGGACCAGTGGTATGATCTAAGTAACGGGCACAGCTGGCCTTTAGGGACACACACAAGGCCAGCCCGTCAGCAGCTGTAATTTGCCAACCTCCCTCCTGGGTGGTAGAGATTCAGTGAGAGCCGACAGACATGTCAGTCTCCGTTCACTCATTTTTCCATTCACTCACTCACTCACTCACTCACTCACTCACTCTCACTCGCTCGCTCGCTCACTCAGCTCACAGGGCAGCTTTGCCAACCTCTTCCTTCAGCAATCGTGGTATCTGACATTCTCAGTACCCCATTCCCAAGTGCCCGGGTGAGCCCTCATTCACGGGGCTCTCTGCCTTCCCGCCCACAGAGGCTGCATCATCAAGTGACTTAAAGGACAGAGCAGACGTCAGCCCCCTGATACTACCCGTGTTCCTTACGGTCCTCACCGGCCGCTAGCTCAGGCCCTCCACTAGAGTCCCCAGCTACAGCACCTGTGCCCACTCAGGACTCCGCTCACCACCACAACCTCGAGACCTTCTGGACCACTGGTGTCTGACACTATGCTCTACCATGTCCAGAGCGCACTGTTTCCCTTCCCTGCCTACCCAGCCTAGCTGCCACAGACCAGCAAAAGATTTTTAAATTTTCTTTAAAAATAACAACAATATTATTTTCCACACACACACTTTTCTCCTTTACCCTCTCCCCCGTTGCACTTATCTGGCAAGATGCCAGTCTCTATTAAACCTATCCATGCCTGCAGTGGCTGGAAACTGCTGGAAGAAAACACCCCACAGACCATGACCCTCAAAAGACACTCTGTGGCCAGAAACCCTATTATAGCCTGACTGTGTCCACACTCCAAAACAAGTTCTTACTTTTTGTCTCTGATTCTCAAACTATACTCCAGTCTCTCTCTGCTCAACAATGGGGCGGGGGGGGGAAATGTAATAATTACTCTGCTTTCTGCTGCTGAATCTAAGCAACCTGTGGTGTGACGGTCCCCTCCCCACTGTTAGAATGGACAGTGTCCCCGAGTCCGTATGGGAATCAAAACCATCCTCCTACTTAAGTACTGAATGTATCACTGCGTGTCTTCCCAGAAACCTCACTCCCAGCTCCTGTCTTGTTCTTCCTAAGCTATTTAAGATCCATCTTGGCAAGGAAAATCATTAAAATGAAATACTGACAAATGTTTCCTCTGGACCACCAACACAGCTCAACAGGGAGAAGCACTTGCCACACAAGCCTGACAGCTTGAGCTCAATTCCCAGGACCCAACAGTAAAAGAGATCGCCTTGAATCCACAACCCTGGCACTCCGACAGAGACAGAGAATTGCCTGGGCATTTGGAACGCACAGTGATCCTCCTGCTTCAGGATCCCAAAGTACTGGCATCTTAAAATGGAGCACCTGCAACAGCTACAAGACTCTTAGCCAATCGTTTCAGCAACTGCCTCTACCTCCCCTTGTTCCTCTGCCCTCTCCAATTCCACCTCCATAGGATCTACATCCGCGGCCCAGCCAGTGAGCCCTGCTGCCCACACACCAGGGCTTCTCTATGATTTGCTCCAGTCCCTCACCAGCATCCACCATGATTCTTGAGGCACCACCTCTTGGCTCTCACTCAGTCATCCTTCAGTTTCCTCCTTCAGGACTGCCTCTCTAGCTAAGCCCCCTCTACTGCCTGCTAGTTCCCAGTAGCCATCCTGAATCCTTTGTACTGATCAGCCCCCTTGCTAGTCTCTGAGTCTCAGACATGTAAATACTTTATTACACCTGGAGACAATTTTGCTTTTTGTTTTTTTAAACAGGTCAGAGTGCTTACAGCGACAGTGATGTTATACTTCTTCTCTTCAGACTATCTGTGCTCAGTAAACTACGCTCACCCATTGGCTCAATTTTTAAAAATATAAAAACTACACAGCAGTCAGGCGTGATGGTACTGCCTTCAATACCAGCACTTGGGAGCAGAGGCAGGCAGGTGGAGGCCTGATGAGCTCAAGGCCAGGCTGCTCTACCTAGCAAGTTTCAGGTCAGCCAAAGCTACGGTGAGATCTGTCTCAAAAAATAAAAAATAAATAAAAATTTAAAAAAGCCTCCTTTCCTAAATATTCAACTAAAGGCAGCTCCAACAAAGTCTAAAACATACCCCCCATCCCCAATGCAGTCTCTGGCTTGCTTTGTTGTGATTGACAACAGGCACAGGCTCTGATGTAGCTTGTCTGACTTGGGAAACACTTTACCCCTCACACAAGAACTGCACCCAGCACACGGCAGGCCCACAGACCACTGGGCTTAAAAGAGTGAGCAAGTCACATGCTTTCTGTCACAGGGCACTCACAGCAGGGAACTAACTCCTAATGCAGATAAGAGCTCCCCGAAACAAAATAAAAGTGAATTGTAAAGATGTTTTTAAAGGGGATGGGAGACTCACTTGGCCTTGTGGGCTTTTGAAACTGCAACTGCCTACCCCCAGTGATACACCTCCTCCAACAAGGCCACACCTCTGAATCCTCAAATAGCAAGACTTTCTGATGACTAAGCATTCCAATACATGAGCCTATAGGGGCCACTCTTATTCAAACCACCGCAGAATACAATATAGTTAAGAGCTCCGAGGAAAAGCAGTCTGCAGGAGGAAGTATCTGAGGTAATCAAGGCTATTGCAGAGGTACTTTTGAAGACAGGACATAGCAGGGCGTGTTTGAGGAACAAGGTACCCTCAGTCAGATTACACAGAGCCTCTTTTGTTTTGGTTTTGGTATAGTTTTTTGACACAAGGTCTAACTACATAGCCCTAGGTATCCTGGAACTCACTATGTAGCCCAAGCTAGCCTCAAACTCAGATCTTCCTACCCCTGCCTCGAGAGTGCTGGGATAAAAGGTGTCCATAATCACGGCCAACCCATTATGCAGGGTCTTAAGCCACCAAAGTCTTAGTATTTACCGTGAAGCCACTAGGTTTTAAATTCTAGTGAGTACAGCACCTCCTTCTATGAGTTGTGACCAGGTAACAAGTATGCTCAAGACGGGTCACTTTATCCCCAGAGGTCAGGTGGGTCCAGGGCAGCTGCCAGCAAGGCTAAGCATCCGGTCCTGTGATGTGCAGATACAGTTGTCTGAGATCTGCAATTTAAAGATGTTATTAAGTACAGGATTACAGAACACATGTGTAAGTGTGGAAAATCTATTAGAGCAGTGGTTTTCAAGCTAAGCTAAGGTTTAATGTTGTGACCCTTTAATACAGTTCCTCATGTTGTGGTGACCCTCCAACCATAAAATTATTTTTGTTGCTAATTCATAGCTGTAATTTTGCTACTGTTATGAATCATAATGTAAATATCTGTGTTTTTTGATGGTCTTAGGTTACACCTGTGGAAGGGGTCTCGACTCACAGGTTGAGAACCTCTGTGTTAGAGGCTGTTGCAATAGTCTTTAACAACAACAACAACAAATCTGGCTACCTTAATCCCAGCACTTGGGAGGTGGAGATAGTTGGATCTTTGGGTTCGAGACCAGCCTGGTCTACAGAGTAAGTTCCAGGACAGTCAGAGCTACACAGAGAAACCCTGTCTCAAAAACAAAACAAAAACAAAACAAAACAAAAAAAAAGAGACAGCACCTTTATGGTGATTGTGAACAGTGAACACGTAAAGAAAAGTAGAGGGATTTAAGAAATACTAGGAGAAAGAGCAACCACGGAACCTTACCAAGTCCCTCACTGTAACCTGCACTAGGATCAGATGTCAGGGGAGAAGACCAGACAGAAATGCTCTCCCAATCAACACACTTAGCTTGGGCCTGCATGCTGACTGGATGGTGTTATCCTTGACTGAGCTGAGGACTCCAGGACCAGAACCAAGACTGGAAGGAAAGATTATGAATTTTATTTTCACTATGTATAAGGCACCTATGACATGCCCAGGATGGTGAGAGATCAAACTAGATTGAAGTCACGAAAGAGAGCTAGGCTGAAGATGTAATGTTTAGGGTTGGTGAGATAGCTTGGCTAGTAAACTGCTTGCTGTGGAACTTGGGAGGCAGAGCAGGTGAGTCCTTATTTATAGGCAGCCAACTCAAGTCTACGAGGTGAGCTGCAGACCCATGAGAAATCCTGTCTCAAAATATGAACGACAAAATATGAAGGTTGACTTCTGGCCTACACACACACACACACACACACACACACACACACACGGAAGGCCATGGTAGAAAGCTAGAAGGTCAAGCCGACCAGGGCCTCACATCAAGACCCTGTTCAAGAAAACCAGAACACAACAAAAGGAGAAGAGGGGAAGGGAGGAAGATGGGCTGTGTGGAAAGGGAGGGGTGCCATATTCAGTTTCTAGGATATCTTCTACCCTGAGGACTGACCCCAAAGTTTCATGAAAGAAATTGGTAATATTTTAAGTGTCAAGATCTTTCTTGTAAAAGCCCCAGACTGCTCAGGCACATGACTATAATTACACCTAGCAAATGCTGAGCGGGTGAAATGCTTTGTTCAGGAAATAAAGCAGCCAAGGCAAGGTCCTCAGAGGCCATACGAGGCCAAGGCTGAGAATCCCATTAAGTACAAGGAGATCAGCAAAAGGCAGCAGAGAACTGCTGAGATCCAGGGAAGCCCGAGGGAGCACAGCGCTTGCCTTCTCAGCTGACGATGGTACAGACAACAAGCCACAGCTCAAGTCCCTTCACAGGAGAAAAACAGGAGCATTTGCATGTAATAAGGAAAATGCAGACATGCTTTTTTTAATAAATCAAGATGTTCTTAATATATATTACTTTTATTTTTTCAGGATTAAAAAAGGCTCATGGGGCTGGAGAGATGGGCCAGCAGTTAAGAGTGCTTTGCTCCAGAAGACTCTGTTCAGTCCTCAGAACCCACACTGTCTGGTGACTCACAACCACCTGTGACCCCAGCTCCAGAGGATCAGACACCCTTTTCTCTTCTCCCTGGGTACTTCACATACATGGCATATATGTACACAGGCACACATACATTGTTTTTTATAAAAAAAAAAAAAAAAAAAAAAAAAAAAAAAAACAATGGTCTTAGTAAGAAGGACTGAGGGACTATCAAACTCCAGCAGCAATAATAAAGCCAGTGAGTGCCTGCCTTTAGGTCTTAGAAGGAACCAGAAATCAAGTGTTTGGAGGGAAGGCCCAGTAAAGCAGAGACATTAGGGTGTGCCAGAGCTGGAAGAGGAAGCAAAAGCCAACACCTCACATTCTTAGAAGTGGGGGTGTGAATGACTCAGCTCAGTTGGGGGTAGGACTCATTCCTGCAGGTGTGTGGACTTGTGGTCTGGCTCCCAGCTCCAATTAAATGAAGAACTGTGTTTTCATACAATTTAACAACAAAAGAGCAATTAAAAACAATCAAAAGGGCTTGAAAGGTGGCTCCAAGGGTAACTGCACCAACTTACAGCCAAACCAGACATTCTAAGCTCAGTCCCCAGGCTCACAGGGTGGAAGGATAGACTGACAAATTATCCCTGACCTCAATTAAGTTAACCCCCAAAGCCATATTCCACAAAAATCAAAAACAATTAATCCAGGGCCATGGATGTAACTCAGCTAAAGGTGGCTGGTGACAAGCCCCCCACAGCCTGTATTCAAGTCCTGGGACCCACACAGTAGGAGAGAACAGACTCCCAAAGTCTGTCCTCTGACCCCACAGAGATGGCATGGCACATACACATAATACACATGTGCATGCACAGTAATGAAGAAATAAAAGTGCAGTGAAATTTTTAAAAAGAGCAATGTAGTCTCAGAAAAGAAGAAAACGGCTGCTGTGTGGAGAGGAAAGCAAGATGTGCTCTTCTGGGGTGACAGGTATTCTGGGGTCACAGTACTGATGGTTACATTAACAGCTTTCTGTTAAGTGCATTTTAACTCAACTACAAAAAGCATCCTCAAACTGATGCACCACACAGGTAAAGCTGTATGCTGCATCCTCTGTCTGAAAACAGGTACAACAGAGAGGGAGTCTCCAGCAGATCATTCCCCAGCAGTACTCCAACGGACCCGCAGCCCTCCCAGAAACAAGTAATTCATACAGACTGGCCAGGGGAAGACAGACTGACACACTGATTTCTGAAAATTATCTTAATGCTCTAAACAGAACGACTAAGCACTCAGAGCAACGAGTTAGAAAGGAACTCAGAGAGCCAACGAACAATCAAACGCTATGTGATCACACTACTACTCTCCAATGGAGTTAACATATTTATACAACTGAAAAAATAGAGATACGGTGACCGGAAACCCATAAACGGACCTGGAGACAGTGAAAACAAGCTCAAAGCTACGGCAAGCACAGATGCATGAGTCACAGGCACCGCCTGGCTGGTCTGTGTGGGTCAACAGAGGGCAGAAGTGGAGACTACAAATCCACTCCGATATCAAAGGGCTATTTATAAAGCGTTCCAAAAACCCTGGCTCTTGCTTCAGATGGAAAGGAAGGAAGCTCACAGCTATACCTGTCGGCATCATCCCAGGAAACACTGCTCTGTCTCTAAGCTAAATTTCCAGGCGAGACAAGCAAGCAGGACCTTGTACAGAGCCAAGTGCTCTGACGGGAAGACCGGGTCCACATCACTAACTTCTCCGTCCAGAGTGACTGATGCAGAGTTCAGACCATGACGAAACCATTCAATGGACCAAACGTCACAGTTGTTATTTGTCCCCAACTCCACACCCACCCATGCTACCATGGAACTGGTGTAAACAGACTGGAGTTTCATATGCCATTAGCTCTGATCTAAGTACTGACATAATACCAATTAAATCTATAATGACTCTGGAGTAATAAAAGAGTCCTTGGCACAATTCTCTATGCAAACATGATTCAAGGAGTGGTTCCATTTTGCCCTTTCTTCAACCCCTAGGTGCTAGGCCACATAGAAACCATGTACAATCTCTACTGAGAGCTGATGTTTCCAGACAATTATCATTTTATAAAAAGATCTAGGGTTTTATAACCCTAGAAAAAAAACCCTAGAAAATTCAAACATTCCACCAGAATCCCTGCATGTAGGGCTGGCAGGGGACTCAATAAAGAAAGGAATCCGCGACTGCAATCTCTGGAATTGGGAGAGAACCAAGTTCCACAGCACACATATGCATGCGCGCACACACATAAATAAATAAATAAATAAATGTTTGAAAGAATTTTCATTTTTTAGAACCAAAGTGAATAACAGTATGAGTTGAGGTCTACAGCCCAGAATCCTGGGTTCCTACTCTGGGATCCCCCTTTTTTCTCTGAATGATTCTAGCACTGCAAAGCACAGGTAATCTTTATTTCCAATCTATGAACAAAAGACACCAATTCATAAGATGGTTTTCTCTACTGTCCATGGCTATTAAGAAATCAGGGCAGCAGATATCACATGTACATCCTCATGCCCAGCAGCCTGTCCTCCTGGCCCTAGGAGTTTGTGCTTCTTGGAGGAGTCTTAAAGCCTCACGGCCACACTCACTGAGATAAACTGTGGTATCAACTCTAGATTCTTCAAACAAAATACAGAAAATTACTTTTTCTTTCTGTAGAAAGTTCTTTGTGAATTTTCTACAGGAGTTTAGAATCAATGAGCTGCATCTATTTATGTAACTAAACTGTGAAACATGCTCTTAAGTGAACAAAAAACTGAGCTGTTAAAATATATGAATGGCATGTCGTCCATCATGCACATACGCCACGATAGTAGCTGCTTCTGGCAAACAACAATGAGACTTCAAGCTCATCAGAAATGTTCTGTTCTGGTGGGGGTTGTAGGCTTCTGTGTATGGAGGGGGTTTGTTTGGGATTTTCAAGTCATTTTGTTTTGTCTCACTATGTAACCCTGGCTGGCCTAAAAATTCACTATGTAGATCAGGTTGGCCTCCAACTCACAAAGATCTGCCTACCTCGGCCTCCAGAGTACTGAATAAACATTAGGAAATGCTGAGGCTGGGGTGTGGCTGAGTGGCAGAAGGCTTGCCGGGCAGGTGTTAAGGGTCAGGACTCACTCTCCAGCACTGCCAAAGGAGAAAACAAAAGTTTTCATTTGTTTTATTGGGGATGGGGAGGAGTTTCGAGACAGGGTTTCTCTGTGTAGCTCTGGCTGTCCTGGAACTCACTCTGTAGACCAGGCTGGCCTCAAACTCAGAAATCCACCCGCCTCCCAAGTGCTGGGATTAAATGAGCCACTGCCCGGCTCATTTGTTATTTCTGAGTGGTTTGTTTGTTGAGACAGGGTTTCACATAACCCATGTTTGCCTCAAAAAGCACTATTTAGCCAAGTGTTGGGATTACAAGCCTGTGTTCCTACACCTGGTCTAAATGGCACTGCTGACCAAACAAACTGAGTTGCATCCCTAGTCCCAGACATTGGTTAAATTTTGCATATCTATGTATCTTGATTCTTTTTCAGCTTAAAAAAAAAAAACTTTATAAACTTTTGATGGTGATATGCAGGATCAGTAAACAGATGTGAGGACTCTGGTGTAGTGGCACACAGCTCTAACCCCAGCACTCTGGAGGCAAAAGCAGGTGCATCTCTGCCAGTTCAAGGCTACCCTGGTCTACACAGTGAATTCCAGGATACTCAGAGCTACATAGTGAGACTCTGTCTCCAAACCAAACAACCAAACACAGATGTCTGCCTTATACCATACATAACTAATAACCTAACGTGCAATGCACAGTACTGAGGAGTTTACACATATGAAGCTGTAGGTGGGTGTGTTTTATAAGGAAGACATGCTTTTCTTCCTAATCCCACTCCCATTAGTTATGGTCTTGACACACTACACTGGGAGAAGAGGCTCATCTGCAAAGCACACATTTTCTTTCTGAGTTTGAGAGGGTCTGCCTACCTCCGCTGACCTGTGACCATCCCACCCTTTGCCTATAGGCCTAACTAACTCTGGAGCAGTATCAGAAACCATATTATTGCTGCACCACCCCCTTCAACCTCATCTTCATCAACAAGGAAGAAGATATAATGTGTATATGTATGTGTTATATAGATATGTATATGTGTATATATGTGTGTATATGATATATAAAAAGATATATATTATATATGACATATATATGATATATAAAAGATATATATTGTATTATATATGATATATTAAAATGACATATATATATTTAATTTTTTTTAAAGATGAGACTTTGATATTCATCTGACTTCCAAATGGTTCCAGTGGGAAACTTCTTTCCTCTCACCTCCACTACAGTAACAGTTTACACAAGTGTATATTTGGGCTAAGAAGCAGTAATTTACCTGAGATAGCAATAAGTGAGAGTTATAGTTCTTGTTCTTTTACATCCTACTCCAAGAGTTCATAAAGTCATGTATTAATACTGGGTGTATCACAGCAAATAGCATCTACAACAGGCTAAGGCCTTCAAGGTAAACTAAGTTATTCGAAAGCTGAAGTTTTTCTTAGTATAGCTCTGAATCTTAAAGAAAAACGTATATGCGTGACCGCATATATTGTTTTGTTGTTGTTTTAAGTGCATGAATGGGAAATTCTAACACGTGGGAGGCTGAGGCAGGAAGACAGATTTTCCAGCCTAGCCTGGGCAACAAAGTGAGCCTCTATCACAATAAACAAATCAAACAGACACAAATCTGTGCCATATATCTATCTAAAATTTGAGGTGGGCATTTCCTGTTAAAAGGAAACATGCCTGAAGGTTAAAGGCCCCTAAAGAGATGTTCAATGTCTTCTGCCGTTCCCTCCCTGCAGGATGGTCCCATGAACATAACACACTCAGCTCAAAAGCTAACTTGCTGTTAACTGTTACCGTCTGCATAGCCACCTAAGCGAAAACCTGCTTCCCTCAGCCATCCAGGTGTGGACAGTTCTAGAGTCAGAGCAAGTAAGGGGAAGCCAGAAAAAAATGTATTTGCAGGTCAGGACTGAAAAACAGTCCTTGGGCTGAGGATGTAGCTCAGTGGCAGAGTGCACGCGCGCGCACAAACACACACACACACACAGCTTCATATGAAAACTAGACTTCACTCAGACATCCCCAAACCCTCCATCCAAAAAATCTGTAATGAAAACAATCCATTTTTTGGCCCCAGTGTTAAAGTAGTCAAATTCAGACAATTCCTAACCCCAGATCAAAGCAGGAATTATGCAATAAAAGGATTTCAGAAGAGACTTTAGTAACCTGAGAATATGAAAACCCAAGAAAGTCCTCAGGTGAATCAAGAAAAACTGCAGAGTAATAGGAGCATAAGAAAGTCTGCTTGTTCTTCACACACTCCAGCACCGTGACCCACAGCAGGAGACAGGAAAGACATCTACGGATCCTTCAACAGTTTCAAGAACAGAGTTCCAGAGACAAACCCAGGCACGGCTTTCCATGTAAGGCTTTCCATGTAAGGCTTTCCATGTAAGCAGCGGGACTTAAAACCAAAATCGGGATGGACCAGGGAGATGGCTCAGTGAAGCTGAGAGCTTGCTGCTAAGCCTGGCACTCGGTCCCCAGGACCTACATGGTCAAACTGCCTTCTGACCAGCACACATGAATGACACAAGCAGGAACCTGTACATGCACTCACACATTGTTTAAATTTTTAAATTAAATGCAGGTATACTGGAATCACATGTGTGGGTAGATTTTTTAAGCAGCCTGACTCACAACAGCTGTTAGGGGTAAGTACATTTCTTTTCCACACCTTCACCTTCACTTTCCCATTCAAACTACCAACCCTCATTTGCTTGCTAGATTTCTCCTCTCAAATCTCAATCTCCCCCCACCCCCCAATTCCCACTATCAAAAGCAATAACCACAAGGCTACAGCTGTATGGTTAACCTTCAGCACGAACAGTAAGTGTGCGTTTTGAGCCCCTAGGCTCCGGTGCTCCAGTGTAAACTGACATGGGTCCCCAAGTGCTCTGGGGTGTGAGAAAAGGGAGCTCAGACAATGGTTTGTTCAGTATTTTAAACAAGGTTCCTTTTCTCTTTTCCCCCAGGAACCACACTGAATATCACACTGTGCAGCTCATTGGTGAAGCCCTTAGAACATAGCCCCCTTATTTGTTATTTTTAGCAATTTAGTGGACAACGCCTGACAACTAAACATGCCCAGAATAGCTAAAGGAAGGGGGATTATCAGATACCACCAGCAAAAGACAACAACAAAGTTATCACTTCCTCTAACCATAAGGAAGACTCATTTTCCACATCTTTGCAGCATCACAGTTTAACCTTTAGAGTCACATATAAAAATAGTGTTTCACTATAAAACACTAGTGGAAACTGATAAGGTTTCCTGAACTGGGCACTGTTCCATACTCACATCTATTTTCTTAAAAACAAAGCCAGAAGCTGGGTGTGGTGGTGAATCTCTGCAATCCCAGCACTTGGGAAGACAAGGCAGAAAGACATACCAAGTTCATTAGGTCCAGGGCTACAGAGACCCCCATCTCAAAACACAGACAGGACTGGCCAGACAGTAGGATGGCTCAGTGATCAAAGGCACTTGCAGCTTAAGCCTGACTTCAGCACCAAACCCCACTTGGTGGACGGAGAGAACTGACTTCCACAGCCATCTACTGAGCTCTGCACGTGTAATTCAGCATGCTCACAGGAAGTTCAAATGCATGAGCATGCACACACAGACAGACAGACACACACACACACACGATAAATAAATAGATGGAATAATTTTATAATTCTTTAAAGGAGCGCAATCTATCTGTGTTCATTTTAGAAACTATCATTTGTAAGATGATTACAAACGGAAAAGAACACCTTCATGAGTAGAGAAGGAATTCTCCTGCAGGAGGCAGGTGAGAGAATTGTTTGAAAGGAAGACAAAGTGAGATTGGAGAGCCTCTTCCATTTAATCATAATTAGCAACATAAAACCAACCTGAAACATTCTATTTATAAATGAAATATAGAGTGGGAGAGAAGGGCTGGCTATTGTGGTATATGCTTTTAATCCCAGCACTTGGAGGCAGAAGCAGTTTGAGATCTGAGTTTCCGGTCAGCCTGGTCTGGCTGGAAAAATCCTGTCATGAGAAAACAATAAATAAATTTTAAAAATAAATAAATGAAATATAACAAAACTATTTTTAAATGGCACAAGAAATTAAAATGGTGAATAAAGTTTCAACAAAGACCAGAGTTATCTACATCAGCAAATGACTTGAAACCAATACAAACTAACAAGATACAATTTATAAAATGTCCATGTACAGTCAAGGAAATCTAATTCTTTATCAGTGTTTGTTGAACACAGAGACAAACATGTCAATATTCTAAAGGTTGTGTAATCTGGAAGACCGTATAAAGTGCTACAAATGAATGAAGCATCTTCCTGTGTATGCTGACTCATGCATGTGCAGTCAAACACTGGTGTGTATGTGTCTCCATGTGAGTTTGTGCATGTGAATACAGGCAGGTCCTCTGGAGATGAAGTTTAGGCAACTGTGGTTGTAAGCCACCTGACATGGGTGCTAGGAACCCAACCAGGGTCCTCTGGAAGAATAGGAAGCACTCAAGGTGATGAGTCATCTCTCCAGCCCTCATCTGAGCCACTTTCAAGCATCATATGAACATCTCTTTGACGTAAGCGACTGCTACAAAAATATGAAAGGAGATGCCGTCATGCCATGAACACGCTTACTAATACAGATGTGGTCTTCCCTACACTGAGTATTGAACACTCTGGCTTTTTCCCATCCAGTACCTTTTTTGTTTGTCTGTCCGTCTGCCTGTCTGTCTAAAACAGGATCTCACATAGCCCTGGCTGTCCTGGAACTCATGTAGCAAAGGAAAACCTTCAACTTCTGATCCCCAGGCTTCTGCCTCCCAGAATGGCAGGGCTATAGATGTGTACCCCAGAACCTGCTTGGGCAGCAGCTCTCCCCTGAAGCTGGAGGTCACCTGTCCATAAGAACGGACGGCAGCTGAGAGAGCGAGGACTAGAGTACGTGAAGTCACTGATTCCTCATTGCCACGTGGAGCTGCTCACTAACGTGAAAGAAAATTAGAAGTATATTATCAGAACAAACAAGCCTCTATGGAGCCTGAGAAACATCTTAAGATTTCTCAAGCACAGGGATGAGGAAGGTACGGCTCCTGTACTCATGAGTGGACACAAAAGTATGTAACAGCCGAGGCTGAGGTCACTAACTTTCTGAAGCACTCAAAAGGGGGTCTGATATGGGCTCAAACATTGCAAGAAGGACACAAAGCTCCCTAAAAGTTGATCTATTAGATCTAATTAGAGGAAAAGTACCTCATGCATCAATATGCAGGAAGCTCATCTCTGGGATCATTGCAATGCACATTTAATTACTGCAAATGTCTTACCTTAACCATAAAATAAAGGTACACACCATCAAGGAACAGAGTGAATCAAAGGTATGTTGCATATAAAATACCTGTAAAGTGTATCTGACAGATAGGTAGAGTTATCTAGTTTAAAGGAACAGTCCAGCTGGGTAGTGGTGGCACACGCCTTTAATCCTAGCACTTGGGGGGCAGAGGCAGGCGGATTTCTGAGTTCGAGGCCAGCATGGTCTACAGAGTGAGTTCCAGGACAGCCAGAGCTACACAGAGAAACCCTGTCTTGAAAAACCAAAAAACAGTCCATTTGAACAGTTCACATCTAAATTCTCCTTAGACCAAAAATATTTCTACTGGGGATAGGAAATATACAGTTTCTATTTGGGCAAATTTTAGTAAGGGGATCACAACAAATACACACAAAGGCACTGGGATACTGACATAGGGAACACTTGATCAAAGCAAAGAGTACATGTGGGCTTTGAGGGACTACGGCTACACTACCTCTGAAGGCAAGCCAGATGATCCTGCAGCTACATTCTGCCTCACGACATCAGGACTTAGGGATCTTACAGAGATTTCCAACCACTGACACTCTAAATAGCCAAAGATTATTTTGAAACAAACACCCACTTTTGTAAATGCTGAGAATGCAAATGGCATTCTCTGAAGAAATGACCAGTTACATCTGAAACCTCAATGTAATTGGGAATTTAGCCTTTGTATTTAAAAATAATAATAATAATAATAAAAACCATTAAATTCCTTTCTATCTAGCTACTCCGGAAGGCTAGAAGTTTGTGGAATGAATTTCTGACACATTTACTATTTCTAGGACTCAGACTCTGCTGGGGTGAAGCCCCTCCCCAGCAAGAGTGTGTTATAAACAGTCGCACTTTGAGATCTGCACGGATGAGAACGGGCGCCTGCTAGCACTTCTACATAATGTGATACTGGACACCAGGGAAGAGGAGCAAATCATCTTAGAAACAAGCACTTTACACACACCAAGCTGACGAAACAAACAAACAAAAAAATACAGAGTGACTTTGTTTATAAAGGCCAAGAAGAGGGTAAGTTAATATTATTTTTAGGAGACATTCACAGGTAATAAAACTAAAATTTGTATTCTATGTGCATGGGTGTTTTGCCTTCATGTATGCCTATGTACCATGTGCCCACAGAAGCCAGAAGAGAGCATCAGATCCCTTGGGAATGAAGTTACATGAAGCTGTTAGCCACCATGTGGGTACTGGAAATTAAATCCGGATCCCCTAGAAGAGCAACCAGCACACTTAATGGCTCGACTGTCTCTGGGCCCATGAAGAAATAGCTGGGGCTGGAAAGATGGCTCAGTTGTTAAAAGCACTGATATAAATTTGAATCCCAGCACCACCAAGTACTTATAGTTCCAGCTTCAGGGGATCTGACACTGGCTTCCTCAGGAACTTGCAACTCTCATGCACATACACACACCAACACCCCCACACAAACATACACACATAGCCACATCCAAACTCTCATGTTGACATACACACAAATAATTTAAAATAATAAACTAAAGTTTTTTAAAAGTTCTACATTTTTAAATTTTTTATTTTATATGTAAGAGTATTTTCCCTGTGTACACATATGTGTAACACATGCATGCCTGGTGTCTTTGGAGTTTGAAAGAGAATGTCAGGTCCCTAGAACTGGAGTTATAGATAGTTGTGGGCTGCCATACTGGAAACTGAACCTAGGTCTTCTGCAAAAGCAGCAAGTGCTGGGCCATCTCTCCAGCCCCAAAATAAATAAATCTTTTTTTTTTTTTTTTAAATGAAACAGCCAAGGCTATACAGAGAAACCCTGTCTTGAAAAACCAAAAAAAAAAAAAAAGAAAGAAAAATAAAAGTTACCTCAAAGGTTAGGGTGGTAAAAAGCAAACAAGCAAGCAAGCCAGGCATGGTGGCACATGCCTTTAGTCACAGCACTAGGAGTCAGAGGCAGGCAGATCTCTGAGTTCAAGGCCAGACTGGTCTACACAGGAAGCTGGATAGCCTTGTCTTGGGAATACAAAGAAAAGTAAAAAAAAAGGTAGGCTAGCAGCCAGGCATGGTAGCAACATGCCTTTAAACCCTGAACTCAGGAGGTAGAGGCAGGAGGATCTCTGTGAGGTCAGGGTAGTGGTTCCCTGTGGAGAGGGCAAGGGAAATGGCAGTGTAATTGGGGAATGGGAAACAAACATGCCAGGATACCTCTGGTGTCTTGTCCATGTTTGATTTCTCAGCCTTATAATTTATATGGGTATTTTCTTTATAACCACTAAACTATGTTTAATACACATTTCTTCAATTCTGTATCTCATTACAGAATAAATAATTAGACTAAAAGTGTAACGGGTTCTAAGAGAATTACACAAGCAGCTGAAATGGGTATACTCCATCACTAATTTTGTGGAGTCTTTACAGATTGATTTTACTTTTACTTACGTGTGTATGGGGAGGGAGGTGTGCATGTGAGTGCTAGTGCATGCAGACCTAGACAGTTTGCCTTGAGCTGCAGTTACAGGCAATGTGAGCAGCCTGCCGAGGGCAGTGGGAACTGAACCCAGCCTGGTGAAGAACATTGCAGGCTCTTAACCACTGAGCCATCTCTCCAGTCCTCAGGCTTAATGTTTTTAAAACACTCCAGTGATCTCCAAAGACAGATCCATCACAACCAATGCCAGCTCAAAAATGAAATACTTATGACAAAGTTGGACATCCATCCAGGTGCCACCTGTGCTCTGGAAAAAATTACCCTCAATGGGCAAAGTAAATTTTCCTTAATCATAGGAATTCCTTCAAAATATGTTCTCATCAGGGACCAGAGCTAAGCCAAGTACGGCATCACAGACACCTCATATCCAGTTCTCAAATCACTCTTCTTTCAGAATGTTTTGGATTTTACTCACAGCCTGGGCTAGGGAAGTATTTCAACAACCCTAATACTGCATCCCTGCGTCAGAAGTGGCACTAGGCCAAGGGCCAGAAGCCTGTATTTCCTCAGTCTCATTCTGAGCTAACCAGGGTGGTGGGAAGGGTGGAAACCCTGTTGGAAAGAGAAGGAAATGGTAAAGGCAAAGAGCATACAGATGTGCCTACAACTGGACAGAACCCAGAAGAGCCAGCCAACAGTCCATACCAGCCAAAGATCCTGAAAGGCACCTGTGAAATGCAGCAAGGGACAAAAGACAAATTAACAACAATTAGATGGACATAAAATTCTGACAACAATGTATACCAGAAATCAGTGAGATGCTTCCTTAAGAAGAGCTGAGACATTCCTAAAAATATAAAACCTACTCCGAGCTGTGCAGGCAGTAACCATGGAGACTCACTGCCTTTAAGTACCACTGCCCACTAAACTGACAAGATGAAAGACATATTCATCTTCCCCTACAGGAGATCCCACGAACCTCTCATCAACTAACTGAATAAACAGAAGAAAAATCAGAAGCAGAAAGATTATTACAATTAATTTGAGTCTGTTCAAGTGCACAAGTGGGTTTTAGGCTAAAGGAACAGTCTACTAATGTGTGAAGTTAAAAAGAACATAAGAAGAAGTTTGAAGTAGCATACACCTTTAATCCTAGCCCTGGGGAGGCAGAGGCAAGTGGATCTCTTGAGTTCAAGGCCAGCCTGGTCTACACATCAAGTTTCAGAATAGTCGGGGCTATATAAAGAAACCCTGTCTCCAAAAACCAAAAACCAAAACCAAATAAAATCAAAACTAAAAAAGAACATAAGGATTGTTTCAGGAAAACTAGGAGCATGTGGTGACTGCTGTTAAAAACAGGGATTACAGGGAGAATGGGAAATGCACACATGTCATGTCACTGTTCTAGAGCTACTTCATTCCCTTCATATACTTGTTCTCTTACAGTTAGTGTGTGCAGGAGGGTGCACACATGTGTGGGAGGGTACACATGTGTGCATCAGTTAGTGTGTGCAGGAGGGTGCACACATGTGTGGGAGGGTACACATGTGTGCAGGTGCACACGTACCTGTGGAGGTCAAGAGGACAACCTATAGGAACTGGTCTCTTTTACTACCGGGTGGGTCCCAGGGATTGTCATCTGGCTTGGCAGCAAGCACCTTTACTTGCTGAGCCATCTCACTGACCCCAGCGTTGTCTAACAATCCAAAGTTTGTTACAGGGCTGTGTTGGGCACGTACACTGCCAGCATTTCTTCAACAGCATATGCTAACTTTCTATGACACATTGTAGTAATTTTCAGGATACTTCAAACTTTCTCATTATTGTAACTGTTATTGGTGATCTAAGCTTGATAACTAGTTTTTTAAACTTAGATTTAATTATTTTTACTCTCAGTGTATGAGGATTGTGCCTGACTACATGTGCATGTGCACCGCCTTTGTGCAGTGCATGAGAAGGCTGTTTAGAGTTGCAGATGGCTGTGATGAACCACATGGGTGCTGAAGTGCTCTTAACTGCTAGGCCAACACTGAACCTTTGATGTCACTAGCGTTTTAGAATACTACAAGCCATGTCCATATAAAACGGCAAATGTAATAGATGACTGTGTTCACCAAGTCTACTGGCTGGTTATTTCTCCCCTTTTTCTCTTCTCCCAGGCCTCCTTATTCTGAAACAACAGTATTTACCTCTGGGTGTGAAGAGCTTCCTACAAAAGACTCTAAGTGTTCAAGTCAAAGGAAGAGTCCAACACCACCTACTTTAAATAGAAAGTTAAACATAGTTAATGAGACATACAAACCAGAACTGAGATAAGCCAAAAGAAAGGCCACTTTTGACAACAACCAGGTTGTAAATGGAGAAGAAAATGGCAGAGATGCAAAAAGCTCCTCTAGGGAGCACATGAATTAGAAGCACAGCACCCTTCACAATGACGGAGGAAACTCGAGCAGTCTAGACAGAAGATCAAACCAGCCGCCATAAGCCCTCAAACCAAAGCCAGCCTCTCTAGCTGTAAAGGCTGAGGAAGCTGCCTATAGTTACAGCTACAGCAGCTGACTCATGAGCCTTAAAGAAAGATGACATCTCAACCGTATGAGAGTGCAAGATGAAGCAGCTCTGATAACAGGTCATTAAATAATGTCTATGCCAAACAATAGCTTCCTACTGGACGAAGCCACCTAGGGCTCCCATAGCTAGAGAAATCCGTTCTTGACTTTAGAGCCTCAAAGGACAGTCTAGATCTCTTACTAGAGATTAATGATACGGCTGATGATTTAAAGTGAAGCCAATGGGTCATTTACTATTCTGAACTTTCAAGGACACTGTATCTTCTCTGCCTGCTCCCTATGCGCCAACAAAGCCTGGATGACAGTAAGACTGTTTTCAGCATGCTTTTCTGAAAATGTTAAGGTCGGTGCTAAAGCCTCCCGCTCAGAGAAAAGATCCTTTTCGACATATTACTGAACATGTTCCTGGTCACCCGACAGCTCAAGTCCTCACATTTGCTAACAGTAAACGGGGCACAGTTTCCATTCTCTCTGCTCACTTACAGCTTACTTAAAGTCAGGCAAGGTGGTGAGTGCATGTAACCCCAGCACTTCAGAGGGTTCAAGGCCAGCCTGCCTACAACAGTGAGAGCAGAGAAGAGAGTGCCTGCACAAGGGCCTACGTATAGCTGTCCATCATGGCTGCCACAGAGGGCAAATCTCTGATGGCCCTGGACAAGGTAAACTGAAAGAATTCATTATTATATATTAAGAGCACTGGTAGCTCACTGGGGAAGCTGAAATATCAACATTACACAAAGTTTGCAGACTGGTTGGGGATGTAGTTCAGGGTAGCATGCTTGCCTGGTATTCTCAAGGTCCTGGGATGGATCACCAGCATGGCTAAGGACCTGAATATAGTGACACATGCTGGTAACCTCAGCATTCAGGAGCTCACAGTTGGGAATGGAAGATGGTTCAGAGGTTAAGAGCATTGGTTCTCACAGAGGACCTGGGTTCAATTCCCAGCACCCATTTGGCAGCCCATGACCAGCTCAAGGTCTAGGGGATCTGGCACCTCTTCTGTACTCCTCAGACATCAAGCACATACATGTTATAGAGACATATATGCAGGCAAAATACCATACACATAAAATAATAAAATAAAACTAATAAGAAAGTTTTAAATAAAAAATTCAAGGTTGTTTTCAGCTGTTCAGTGAATTGAAGGCTGTGAATTTTAAAAAGCTACTAAATTGATGAACTCTTAAATGTAGCACGATACCGTTCAAAAGCATTTTGCCAATAGTACAACTTCTTACAGAATTAGAGTGATGGGTGTTGGCTGTTTATGAACCCACATCAAGTAGATCACAACCACCCATAACTCCATGGGCACTTGCACACACACATGCACACTCTACCGCTGCCACAGATGATTTTAGCGCATTGCTCAGTTCTAACGGGCACTGGGGGATTAATTAAGTCTATAGAAAACTACTCGGGCTAAACAGTCTGTAGGGTGTTAAGTTCTTCTTTCAGCTCTTTAGTTTTACATGTTATTTATATTATAAAAATAATAAATCTGCACTAATAAAAAGAAAAAAGTTAAATAGAAAAAAATTAAACATGAAAATATAATCATCTTGTTTTCCTGTATTCTTCCAAGTGTTACATGAACAACTCGGTATATATTATTTCAACTTTGTTCAGTATAAGTATTTTCACACATAATATGTATATACACACATATACATTAAAAAATAAAACATTATTCTCTGTCATTTGATAATTATCACTAGCCTGGTTTAACGTTGTAAATTTGTATTTGGTTTCTTGTTTTGCATTTCTCCCACTGTTGCAGGCTCTTATTGCCTCTCCAACCCCCTTGAAAATTATTTTTTCAAGACAGGGTTTCTCTGTGTAGCCCTGGCTGTCCCGGAACTCACTCTGTAGACCAGGCTGGCCTCGAACTCACAAACATCTGTCTGCTTTTGCCTCCTTCCTGGGATTAAGTGTGTGCCTTTAAACCCAGCCCCTTGGAAAATTAAGTATAAAAGGTAAAAAGATAAGACCAGGGGGTATAACCCTGCCACATAAGCCTGACCACTTAAGTCTGATCTCTAAACCACAGAACCAACTCTCAGAAGTCACCTGATCTCTACCCGTGTCATATCACATATACAAATTATTTTTTCACAAAATAGGCAATGTATACCTATAATTTATTCAACACAGATTATATAAAACAGAAATCTCACACTAACAAGACTCTCTGCAGGTAAAGGCACTGCCTAACAAGCCTGACAACTAACTCCTGCAAGTTCTCCTGACTTCCACACATAAGCCATAGCATATGCATGCCCTATCACCATATAAATAAATACAATTTTGGAAGAAAAAAATCATTTTATCTATATGCCCTAAATCATTTCCTTACAATAACCACTGCTTAACAATTTAAAATCTAGCTTTATATATCATTTAAAATATTCAAAAGCCAGAATGTTGGCATATACGTGCAATCTCAGACCTTGGGAAGTAGAGACAGGAAGTTCAGAGTTCAAGGTCACCTTCAGCTACATGCCAAGTTAAAGGCCAGTATGAATTAGAGAAAACTCAATCTCAAAACCATAACACAACAAAACGTAAACTTGTACTAATGGCTTCGGTTCTGGTTTGTTTCCATAAAATGATTAACCAAATGAGTCTGAGGAGACAGCTCAGCTGGTAAAGTGCTTGCCATACAAGCATGAGGACTTGAGTTCAGATCCCTAGCGCCTGTGTGGAAAAGGCAGGTGCGATGGTGTCCACCTGTACCAACCGGACTGGGGAAGCAGACGTGGATTCCTGGATTACTGGCCAGTCAGTCTAGTTAAATCAGTGAGCTCTGGCTCTCACATGTGTGTGCGTGTACACGCACACGCGCACACACAGATGGTATTTATTCATCAGGACAATTTTTAGATTTATTTACCTAGCTGCAAAAAAATTTTTTTTGTTTAACCTATATGAAATGGGTTGATTTGGGTTTTTCAATTATTTCATTTTTTTCCTGAGTGATAGCTGCAGGAGGGGTATTCAGGAGGGGTATTTAGTGCAAAGCAGCTGGGAGGCATAAAGGCTGTAGCAACCAACTGGGTACTACAGGCTGACAGGCTTGTTTCCTTATGGTTTCTGTTTTATTTATTTTACATTGTATCTTTTACACAAATATATTAAGTTAGTTTAAATTACCAGCCACGCTGGACAGTGGTGATGCTGCCCTTTAATCCCAGGACTCATGAAGCAGAGACAAGCAGATATTTGAGTTCAAGGCCATATTAGTCTCCAAAGTGAGGTCCAGGACAGCCAGGGCTACACAGAAAAACCCTGTCTCAAAATCCCCCATCACCAAAAAAAAAAAAAAAAAAAATTATATACATATATATTAAAAGTCAAACTAAAATAAGACTAAGAAATCTTTAGGTTTCTTAGATACTACATGCTCCAAGGCCACACTAGATCAGTGCCCCTGAGAAATCCCCACAGACTAGAGGGGCTGTCTCCCCAGTTCAGCAGAGGATTGAGTCATAGTCGAAACCACTGACTGCCTCAATAGTACTGACAGAAATTAGATCACATGACCTATGAGATCATGATGTATCCACCCTCATCACAGAAAATCTTGGTGCCTAAGAAACAGCCAATTTTCTGGTCTACTGTAACCTCTATGACATACAGGACAAACCCTTCTCCAAAGCCCCAAAGAAAATCCCATCAACGGTTGGTTCCAGCACGTGAGGAAACCTGAACAATGAACTTGAGTTTCCCTGCACTTTCCTATTCTAGCATCTCTTACCCAAGTTTTAAAGCTTTGTTTTCCTCATTGGTGCACACAACATCCCTCAGATTGTTTATTAAGTATTAATTAATAATTATTACTGCTTATCTCAGATAAAAGAACTGCATGTAAAAGAACAGCACAGAAGGCCCTCTAGCAGCTGTCCTACTGCCCGTTAGTCTGCCCATCGGCCAGGACCTACTACTTAAACAATGCACCGCCCTTTTGTTTATAGTTTTTTAAATTTATTCTTTTGTTTATGACTTTTTTTTTTAAAGAAATTGTCCATCAAAAGACAGCAGAGGGGGCTGGAGAGATGGCTCAGTGGGTTGAGAGCACTAAAAGCACTGACTAAACTTTCAGAGGACCCAGGTTCAATTCCCAGCACCCACATGGCAGCTCACAACTGTCTGAAACTCCCAGATCTGACACCCTCACACCGACATGCAGGCAGAACACCAATATACATACATACATACATACATACATACATACATACATACATAAATTGAAAAAAAAAAAGCAGCAGAGAAAATACATTCAGATCAACACCTTATCTTTAAAATTGTCCACAGGTTTTTTTTTTTTTTTTTTTTTAAGTTTTATTTCTTTTTCTTTTCTGGTTCGTTTGTGTGTTTGTTTGTTTGTTGTTTGTTGAGACAGGGCATCTCTGAGTAGTTCTGTCCTAGCTATCCTGGGGCTCTCTTTGTAGACCAGGTTGGCCTCAAACTCACAGGCTAGCCTTTGTCTCCAGAGTGCTGGGATTAACAGCATGTGCCACCACTGTCCAGTAACAGTTTTGCTTCTTACCTTCAAATACTGTCATAGATATGGCTGTTCCACAGTTTTAACATAATTAGGACAAATTAGGTAAAACCAAACTATGACCTAGACTCGTGTCGGCCATATTTTCATTTCATATAACACAAGGGGATTACCACTTTTGTCCCTGAAAGGTTATGGCTGCTGGGGCATACATACCTCCAGCTCTTTAATTTTTTCTTCTGCTATTTTCTGTTTGTCTAACAGCTGGTTGTGAATCACTTCCTTGGACTGCAGAATAAACCTAGAGAACAAAAGAATTGAAAGTTATACTACATGACTACTATACTCAAAACCAATTGTTAAAAACCATATTAACACAGGAGGCAAGTGCCTCTAGATTCAGGACAAAAAAACTGTTCCATCAAATAAACTTTGGAAACCATAACGGTTTTCAAGCCTTACTGGCCAAGAAAAAGTAAAGGGATAAAGGTAAATCCTGCTTTGTTATTTAAAGAACGTTCTGTGTTGAAAATATTTACAGATAGAAAAAAATGGCAAAAGCATTAAAAAGTCGCCATATAAGCTACAAAAATTTCCACTAACTTTTGAGTTTTTTGTGTAGACTTTTTAAAGCAGTATTTGTAAATTGGAGCGTCCTTCCATCTTTTTGGCTTTTTGTAACAGCAGTAACTCATGACCTTTCAAGTTACAATCGAGTACTGTGTTAAAAGATCAATGCCTTAGTGTCTATATGGGCTCCTTACACAAAGGCACTGCATAAGCCATAGTCTTTCATTACTATTCCCAGTGTGTGATACCTCTGCTAAGCTCAAAACACACAAACAGAAAATTTCAACTTTTTCCATTTTACAGTCAGGCATATTATTCACCACTGTTAAGGGTCCAAATATGGGAAAGTTTTATGTATTAACACTGAATTGTGATATTAAATTCATAATTCTTGCTGCAGGAAAAGGAAGAACAAACTGTTTCAGAGCCTCAAGGAAAAGAACTGAATGAAGTATTTCTTCTGGAACCATGGAAAAACTCCAATTACTCAAAACAACTTTCAAGATTATTTAACCTTGTTAAAATAGATTTCAAGAAACAATTATGATTACTTTTTAAAGGTAGTTTATTTTTTATATTCATTGTTATTTTGCCTGCATATGTTTCTGTGTGAGGGTGTCGGAGGGGTGCTGAGAATTGAACCTGGGTCCTCTGGAAGAGCAGCCAGTGCTCTTAACCACTGAGCCATTGCTGCAGCCCAACAATTATGAATATGTAATTGGAGTTTCACCTCTCTACACTTAAGGATTCAGCAGCAAAGAGCAAAACATTATCTTTTAACAAATAAGCCAAACAAACTGAGATATCAACATGTGATTTTTCTCTGCCGACTTCAAAGAAACAACAGGATGCCTAGGTAGGATCTCACCAAGAAACTCTGTTACCATGGATACTGAACAAAGGACATGCACAGAGCAACTGGAGACCTGACATCTGAGAAAAAAACTTTCTCTACTCCTTCATGAATACACCTTACTATACATATTAATACAGTCCCACAAACTTTTTCATGCCAGTAATCATTAAACTTCTTCATCCATGATGTCATTCACCCAGATTTTTTTTTTAAAGATTTTACTTTTATGTGTATGATAGGTTTTTTTGCCTGTGTGTATCTGTGTGCACTACATGTATGCCTGGCATCCATGGAGGTCAGAAGCGGACATCAGACACCCAGGAACTGGAGTTAGGGGTGGTAATGAGCCACCATGTGGTGCTGGAAAATGACCAGGGTCCTCTGCAAGAGCAACAAGCACTCTTAATGGCTGAGCCACCTCTCCATTCCTAAGTCTAGCTATTTTAACTGATGGTTCTTCATTATATCCTGGGAAGATGGTTCACGCTCATAAAATTATAATAATAATGATAAATTAACTGTAGGTCTTTCCCTACAGAATCCATCAATATCTAAACATTCTTACTGGACCCAAGAGACATGTGTTATTTCAGATAAGGCTGGGTCACGCTGAGGGGTTTTTCTCTTTCAGAATCAGGGAATGTTATTCATGAAGGCCTGTCTGAACTACACAGGGTCTTAATGACATGACATGAAAAGCATCACACAGGCAAGGTCCAGGAGTGGCTGATTATTGTATTCATGCACAATTTTCAAACAGCACTGACTGCCTACCACTGAGTAGTATTCTCGAATGAGAGTCCATTAGACATCAGCTTTCTTAGTGTCTGGGAAATTTTCAAGGCTAAGATTAGAGGGCAAGTCATTACTTTATGTGGCCTTTAAAAGGAAAGTTATCTGAACAGATACTAAATCCCTTGAGCAGAAAATAAAGTCACTAGAAAGCAAAAACAGTAAACAACAGAAACACGTTGTCCATGGCCACACATCCCTAAGGTCGCTGTGTCAGCCTGGCCAGAGCCAGCCAGCCTACTACTGTGAACCTAAAACATCTCAGTCATTCAGGATTTAACAAGATGAGTACTTTATAAGCCCAAATGTTTACCTAAAGGGGCTGTTGCATACAAAAACAAAATGTATGGAAAGTTGTTTAAGCCTTCAATTCAAAATATGGCACAGATTCTCTATACAGCCATTAGAAAGACTTCCAAAAGGCTAAGATTTCTGAAAAGTCCTTAGGAAATGAATTTCTATGATCTAAGAGGCAGTGAATTATTTGGAGACAATGTATCATGAGTCTTGTTATCACAAATATTAAGTACACAGTTTCCAGAAGAGAATCTCAGAGATCCTAACTGTTTCTATAAACAAATAGATAATAAAATGATTATAATTGAAAATATACCAAAAAAAAAAAACCCAAGGAAAAGAATTCTCCTGTGACAAATGATGAGAAGCCAGTGTACAGGTGACAGCTGGTATTACATAACCTTTATTAGAGTCATTGTTTTGAAAAGGACCTCCATTTTCACCTGGAAGCCAATGCCCTCTGGCTCTGCAAGGCCAGCTCTTAAAGACATGTGACCTTCTGTATTCACTTCTAATTTATTTGCAATGATGTCACCTGGATAACATACTTCTTGGATTTTCCCCCTCTATGAGGAACACCACAGGCTGTGAGTTACATCACACTACAGGGCTGACAGATGAGCTTCACTTTCTTATAATTCAGTATGGATCAAAAGTATTATGCACCTCCCAGAAATACAATTCATGACCAGATGCAATGTAGTTTGCTAGGTACACTCCGAAAGTATGGTCACCTGACCATATGCCCTTCAAAAGACAAAATGCTCACAACATTTTACTTCATCTGGATAGGTTTCTTAAAAACATCTTAATGGCATTTCATTTTCAGGACATCCACAAACTAAGTAGCACAAAAAGGGGTGAAGAAGATCAACCAAACTGGAACTAGACAAGGCGGTGTACACCTGTAACCCTGACCCTAGGAAGGCAGAATTAGGAGACCAGTTCAAGGTCACCCCTGGCTACAGAAGGATTTGGAGGCCAACCTCAACCACATGAGACCCTCGTCTGGAGAAGTCAGAGTTTCTAAAAGAGACTCTTTTAGATTACAAGTTAAAAACTTTGTTAAGTTACAAAGCAGAAAGTGGGTTTTCACCCCCAAAAGTCCCTGAGGAATTTTGGAGGCCTTGAGTATTTGCAATGACCAGAAAACAGAAAAGAACAGGTAAAAACAGACCAGCGTGAGGGTACACCTAGAAAAATCTTCTATTCAAGGCAGAGTCCCAAAGGGTTCCACCTTTTGCATAAGAGTACAAAAAAAAATAAATTTGCCTCTTTGTAGGACAATAAAACTACCTTAGGAGTGAAAAGAATAACCAAATAAAAATTATCTGTTAAGAATATATAAGCAAGCCTTTAATCCCAGTATTTGAGAGGCAGAGGCAGACAGATCTCTGTGAGTTTGAAGCAGCCTGGTCTATGTAGTAAGTTCTAGGACAGCCAGTGCTACATAATGAGACCCTCTCTAAAAACAAGCAGACAAAACAAACAAACAAACAAACATAAAAAAATATATAACCAGGAGCTGGGGCAATAGCTCAGTGGTTAAGAGCACTCACTGCTCTTCTATAGTACCCAGATTCTATTCCTAGCACCCACATGGTTGATAACAACCATCTATAACTCTAATTCCAGTGGATCTGATGCCTCTTCCAAACTCTGAGAGCACCAGACATGCATGTGTGCACATACATACATTCAGCAAAACATTCATACATATAATCTTTACACACACACACACACACGAAGAGGAGCTGGGGAGATGGCCCAGCTTAGAAGACAGCATACCGTTCTTGCAAAGGACCTGTGTTTGATGCTCTACATCCATGTCAGACAGCTCACAACCACCTGTAACTCCAGCTCCACTTCTGGCCTAACACATGTACACTTACCCATCCATAGACAAAATTTAAAGCAATAGGGACTGGAGAGATGGCTCAGCGGTTAAGAGCACTGATTCCTCTTCCAGAGGTCCTGAGTTCAATTCCCAGCAACCACATGATGGCCCACAACCTGTATACTCTCTTCTGTTATGTCTGAAGACAGCTACAGTGCATTCATATAAATAAAAAAATCTTAAAGCAATAAAAATTAATCTAAGTAGTATATGCCTTTAATTCCTGTACTTGTGAGACACAAGCAGGCAGATCTCTGAGGTCTCTACACAGCAAGTTCCCAGGACAACCAAAGCTACACAGAGAAATCCTGTCTTGAAAAACCAAAAAAAAAAAAAAAAAAAGATATTAAAAAAAAAAACTTTTTAAAAAAAAAAAAAAAAAAAAAAAAGCTGTACAGAGTGAGTGTGTCTCTATGTGAACAAGCATTCATGACATGTCCCAATGCCTCAGATTCATGGGAAGGGCAACACTTCCCCTGGTCTAACTGCAAATGCTAAGAAATGGCTGGTCTTTAGCTAAAAACAGTATCTGCAAAAAGTGTGAAGTAAAGCTTCCTCCTCCTTGATAACTGAATGAACAGCTCCCAGACACTCCCCTACCTACCAAGGTAAGATAGCCCACGTCTTCCTTCATGCTGTATACAACAAAAGCACTCAGTATCCAGGATGCTGGTGCACCTCCATCTGAATGTGCAGCCCATCCAATGTAAATCCCGGCTTTACATTACTTATGTCTGTCTTTCTTAAATCTCTCTTTGTTCCCACTTAAGTTTCTAGCACTAGCCACAGGAACCATGACGATAACCAATAACCATAAGCTAGCTTTCACAGGCCAAGGTATAAAACAACTATAGACGCCCAAATATGTTAAGATCAAAGCTTACTTTACAGTTGCTCCTAGTTAGACAAATGGCATAGTTCAAGTTAACTATAAGAAAGGCTAATAAAATGTACTCAAGGGGCCAACAAGACAGCTCAGCAGGTAAAGTAATAGCTTTGGGAGTCTGAGGACCTGTGTTTGATTCTCAGAACCCACATAAGGGTGGAGAGGAAAACCAACCCTCCAAGTTGTTCTTTGTACTCATGGCACAGAATGCACACATGAGAATCACACACACATATACACACACACACACACACCTACATACCTGAATTTTAAAAAAAAAAATCACTCAACATAGGGGCTGGAGAGATGCCTTGTGTTACGCGCGATTGTCGTTCTTCTGAGGACCGAGCTAAGTTCCCAGCACCCACACTGGCTAACAGCCATCTACGATACAGCTCCAGGAAATACAACGCCCGCTTTTGGGCTCTGCAGCCCACCCCCACGCCCCACCCACATGTGTCATAAACATTTACATAAAAATAAATAAAAACAATTAACCATTTCTTATTTATGTAGAGTAAAAAAACAAATAATAAAACATACACAAAAAAAGGCCTTAAGTTCTCTAAGGTAGGAGAAAAAGAAGAGAGAGGAAAGAAACAGGTAAAGAGATCATGAGCTTGCACTTTCTTCTTTTGTTTGTTTTTTGAGACAGGGTTCTCTGTGTAGCCCTGGCTGTCCTGGAACCTGATCTGTAGCTGGCTGCAAATCCAGAGATCTGCCTGCCTCTGCTTCTTCCCAAATGCTGGGTTTAAACGTGTGTACAACCACTGTCCAGCAGAACCTGCACTTTCTTAAACAAACCAACCACCACTCTCAAATACTCGGCATCCCAGCCAGTTTCAAAAATAAACACACACACACACACACACACACTGGACAAAGTATAAACTACTGCAAACTAAAGATAATGACAGTCTTAAAGGCAGCCAGAGAATGACACATTATTTAAAGATAAGAATTATAACATAAACTATGCAAGAAGACAATGGTGTGACATTTTCAAAGAGCTTTTTTAAAAAAAGTATCACCCAGGTGAAAATATACTTCAAAAATAAAAGAAATTAATACAAAAGCTGAGAATATTTATCTTGGCAAACATATGCCACAGGAACGCTACAAATAGTTCCTCCACCACGAGAAGGGTAAGGGCTGGGGACATAGCTCTGTGGCAGATTGCAGCCCTGCCTGACATGTACAAGACTGCAGGTTCAATCTCCAACACTTATAAACTGAACATCCTGCCTCAAATAAATGAGACAGAATGACTTTCTGAACAGGACACCCCACCCCCAAAAATCATGGGAAACAAGATGCTATTCCATTAAACTACCTTGCTGTTTGAAACAGGATTTCCTTATGTAGCCCAGGCTGGTCTCAAACTCCCTATATAGACAAGGCTGGCCTCAAACTCACAAAGATTCACCTACCTGTTTCCAGAGTACTGAGATTAAAGATGTAAGGCACCATCCCCAACTCTACCTTGATTTTTGAGACAGGAACTCTCACTGGAATCTGTGACACACCAAACAGGTTAGGCCAACTGACCAAAGAGCCCTGTGAACCATCTGTCTTTGTCAGACTTGTAAGTATATACCATCATGCATGTCCATCTTTTTATCTGGGTGCTAGAGATTGAATTCAGGTCTTCATTTGCTTATTTGGCAGAACTTTTTCTGACTGAGCTATCTCATAGACGGATGGATGGATAGATGGATGGATGGATGGATGGATGGATGGATGGATGGACGAACAGATGGACACACATACATACATACACACACTTTAAAATGAATACTAATTTTTGCAAGGTGAAGAAGTATGGTGACAAATATATTTAATCCCAGCACTCGGGGCCTGAGACAAGAGAACTATAACTTCTAGCCCGCCACAGCTGCAGTGAGAGTCTTCCTCATCTTTATTTAGTCCCAGCACTCCAGAAGCAGGGCAAGTGGACCTCTAAATTCGAGACCAGCCTGGTTGTTATGAGTGACTATCATCCAAGCAAATCAACTGCCATCTTAGAGAGTTCAGTTGTACCCCCGGCAAAGAGATTATCCAAGCTGGGTCTGTTACCTTTTTACACCACCTCATGGAGGGGGAGGACCAGAAGATCATCACCTAAGTATCTAGCCACCTCACTGCCTGGTGTATGTAACTGTCACTTAATTGCATGTGGCCTCTGAGACGTGTTAGATAGACCACGGAAGATGAGAGGAGGGGGCTCCATCTATGCAGCTATAAGGATACCCTCATCCTTGCTGGGTAAAGGTTTTCCAGGTGCAGTTTGCTAAGAGATGGGGCACCCACACCCCTTTAGGTAACCCCAATAAATTCATTGGTTCTCCAGAGTGAACTCAAGCAGAATGAAGCTGTCCTTGGGACCTTAGGAAAAGGGGCTAACATTGCTTATTTCTCCTCCTGGGAAGTAATTGTAGCAACATAATCTACTTAGGAAGAGACATACAGTGACTTTAAAAAAAAAAAGTAAAGCAAAAACAATAAGGAAACTTTCTATGCTGATGGCATTTCTGTAAACATGATAAATGCTCCTAAAACTTGCCAGATTTAAAAAAAAAAAAAAAAAAAAAAAAAGAATGCTCCAAGATTTGGAAGCTGTGAAAGGACAGAAAAGCCACTGGCTGAAGTGAGGGAGACACAGACGCAGCAGCATGGCTTATTCATAAAGAGCAAGAACTTCATGAGATGTGTATTAAACCACCGACAGAGATGTAGACAGCTGGATAAACAAGTTCACAATGCGGGAAGGCAGTCCGAGTTAAAATAAAACTGTGGGACTTGTCAGGATGTAAGAAAGCATTCGGAGGCTGGTGATGTGGTTGAGCCATTACAAGGCCTGCCTGGTATGCAGAGTCCTGGGTTCAATCTCCCAATAGCATAAACCAGGTGATGGTGCATGCCTCTAATCCCAGAGCTTAGGAGGTAGAGGCAGGAGAATCAAACGTTTAAAGTCTGAGCTTGGGAAAGTGCTTGCTCTGCAAGTTTAAGGACCTACATTCAGATCCTCAACACTCACAGAAAAAGCCTGGTGATGCACACCTTGTGATCCTAGGGCTGGGGAGGCAGTCAGGGGGCTCCCTGGCGCTAACTGACCAACTAAGCTTGCTAAACTGGTACGTTCTAGGTTCAGTGAACTGAGGAGATGGCTGAGAAGATGGCTCAGGTGGTTAAAAGCATTTGCTGCTCTTCCAGAGGACCAACATCTTCACACACACACACACACACACACACCTGCATGCACATATGAACGAATAAACACACATACACAAATGGAACCTCAAGGTCATTCTCAGCTATAGAATAAATGCAAGGTCAGCCTGGGCTGTGTAGAATACCCTATCTCAGAGGTTGTTTGGGGGAGGGAGGAAAGGGGGAACAGGAAGACAATAAAACATAAGACAAGAGGGGAGAAAATCTAATTGATGAGCCCAGGGTCAATCTAGTATTTACAAATGTGAAGGAAAAGAAAACAGGAGAGTGAGAGGATGCTGGTCAGGTCCAGAGGAAAGACAGGGAGAAAATATGGCACAGCTGGGCTCCTCCCTGAGGGTCAGGTCAGGGCGGAGAGTGCACTCCAGGGACGAGATGTCCATGGCTCCTTGAGGGCCCCAATCCCACCTACGGACATTCTGTGTTCGAGATAAGTAATGTACACTGCAAGGTTCAGTTTGTACTAATTTAAAAAACACTGTCTATTTTTAAGTCAAAACCATTACTCCTGAAATGGAAGCTGTAGTACGTTAATCTATTTTAAAACAGATGTTTATTTTGGGTTACTATCTGGCATTCTAAGTATTCTGGTAAATAATCACCTCTGATGTTTACCACTTTTCTTCTGGCCTCATCAAACCTCAAATGTTGAAGTAAATAGTAAGAAAGCTTACTCCTTTTTTAAAGATGTAATCTTTATTTTACTAGTAGATTAAAATACAATACTGGAAAAAATATAATCAAGGGTACGAGTACTGATGAACATATACAGGCAGAAAGCCAATAAAAGAACAGGAACCCATCAAAAAAGTTTAAGACATGTCAAAAGTCATTCAGAAGCATACAGGTTATACACTGGAAGCTGGTATGGCAATCCCAGCTCATGGAAGTCTAAGTCAGGAAAGCCAACCTTAGTTTGAAAGTAGCATGATCTACATGATGAATTCCTCCAAGTCAGGCTAGGCTACAATGTGAGAACATGTCTCAAAATGAAGCAAAACAAAACAAAAAATAGACTGCACATTGTCATCCAAATCTCTTCGCCTCAGCAAACATAAAAAGATGGGCAGAGAGCAGTCATGCGTTCTTACATATTTAGAGATGTTTTTAATACTAGGCTCTAGATGCTTGAAAGTTTTGGTATCAAAGTAATTTAAGTCCACTTAAATTGCTTGATCTTCCAAACATCTGCTCCATTTCAAAGTAACTGATATGCCTCTAACAAGAGAAGCAGAGGAGGGCTCAGCAGGTGACTGCCACCAAGTCTGGCCACCTGAGTGTGCTTCCCAGGACCTACATGGTGGAAAGGGAGAAGTGACTCAAGTTGTCCTGACTTCCACGTGTGCTCCCACATATAAGAGACTAATTAATTAAGTAAAATGATTACTTTTTTAGAAAAAAAGGGAGATAGGGGCTGGAAAGTGGCTCAGTGGTTAAGAGTTCTTGCTGCAATTCCAATGACCCCAAGTTCAGAGGCAGCTCCTAATCACTTGCAACTACAGCACGCACACACAAACTTTTTAAACACAAGAGGAGAGAAGTAATAAGAATTCCTTTCAGACTCAATCCTTTTGTCTCAGCTTCAAGTACCCAGCAATGGATTACACACTGCACCATCACTCCTAGAGCCCAGCAATTTTTGATACAAGTAACAAATTATTACAAACTATGTATGCATACAATGGTTTGAGCCTCTCATGCTGGGTCAGTTCTTTCAAGTCCTTTTTGGGTATTTCATTAAACAGGCTACAGTCCTTGATATAAGCCTTTCAGCCATCTCATTCAAACAGATTAGACAGCAAACTGTTCCTAAATTTATCACTATGACATAAGTGGCAGCTAAAATCAGAAAATTCTTTAGTACAACTTAAATTTTACTTTTTCTTCTCAAGTTAACTAGAACGTGATTTCTCAGGAACAAAGTAACACAGGTTGCTACAGGTCAGTGGTACTGACCCAAACCTGAGGTAAGTGCATTGATTCTTGTTTATCATCCACTTCACTTCACCATGTTGCTGTCAGGGTGCTGAATAGCTGCTATCTTCACGGGACAGAGGCAGACTATGTTTAATCCTTTCTGTGGGAGATAGTCTTTTTTTAAAAAGCTATTTCTAATTATTTTGTTGTATGTTTATTCTGCCTGCATGTATGTCATGCACCATGTGTGGGCCTTAGCTCATGGAAGCCAGAAGAGGACATCAGGTCCCCTGGAGTTATAGATGGTTGTGAGCTACCATGGAAGTGCTGGGAATTGAACTTTGGTCCTTTGGAAGAGCAAGCAGCCAGCGCTCCCAACCACAGAGTCATCTCTCCAGCCCCCATCAGGTCTGGTGATGTCAGGAATTGTAGCTGCTAAGTACCAGAATGAATGGATTACACTCTTTAAAAACAGAAGAGAGAGAGAGAACAAGAAAAAAAGAAAGAAAGAAACAAACAAACTTAAAGCCTGAAATAAGTAACTCCATAACAAGGATACATTAAATAAAAATTTATTTTAGCACACTTGCACTATTTAAAGAAACTCCTTTTTCCTTTTAACAATTGATTGTAATTAGCACATTTTCAAAATTAATTTCCTGTGTTTCAGTGAGAATGTTTACATTCTGGGAAACTTGGGAGGGGAAGACAGGAAGGAATTATTAAAGTCTTCTTTTGCAGAAGAAACATGACTATGTAAGACTTACGCAAATGTCTGCTAAGCTCTGAGACCTAAAAACAATTATGTCACTGTACACAGCAGGAGGACAGTCGTAATGAGCATCAAGTTTTTAAATCATTGACAACTTAAGGAAATTATGATTACTCAAAAGTCCCCTCTCTCTGGAGTCCTAAATCTGGGAAGAAGGAGATGTGCCCATCTGGGGTTCTATACATATTCCACATCAACAAAACTGAAGTCATTTTTCCCACACAACAGGAAGTGTTGTTTTTCTTTCCCTAAGAACTGTGAGCAATGACAGCAATGGCTTTAAATGGCTCTGTATAAAAACACAGGGAGGGTGAGTCCTGTCCCGTCAGTAAGAGTAGCCGAGCAGCAAGAGCCTCTCTTCTTTTAAAAATAAAAATATTTTAAAGTAAAAAAATAAAAATACTACCTTTTTAAATTATCATTACAGCTGAGTGATGGTGCACACCTTTAATCTCAGCACTGAGGAGGCAGAGGCAGAGGCAGGTGGATCTATGAGTTCAAGGACAGTTTGATCTATAGAGCAAGTTCCAGGACAGCCAAGAGTACACAGAGAAACCCTGTCTCAAAACACAACCCCCACAAAAAAAAAAAAAAGAAAGAAAGAAAGAAAGGAAGGAAGGGAGGGAGGGAGGGAGGGAGGGAGTGAAAATTACCTTTACATTGTTTTCTAAAGCAAAAAATACAGGTTACTCCCTATGGAAAGAATATAAAAGGAACCAAAAGTATTCTACACGTTTTTCCCATCTGCACTTAGCATTAAATATCTAAACCTGGGGCTGGGAGAAATGTTCCAACAGTTAAGAGTGCTGGCTGCTGCTCTCCCAGAGGTTCTGAGTTGAATTCTCAGCATCCACATGAAGGCTCACAATCATCTTTAACTGTAGTTCCATGGGCTCTGATGCCCTCTTCTGGTGTGCAGACTGTAGATACAGACAAAATACATAGACATATAAATCTTTAAAACTAGCAATAAACAAACCAACCTGATTCTTGTGAGACCAACAGTAGCTATGTTTATTGTATCTACAGCAGTATAAACAATGCCAACAACGTTTGCTGGGCTATGCTTTCTAAATATCATTTCCTAATCTCTTGCAAATAAAATACGACTTTCTTCAGCTTTAAAATTACCTCACTTAACTGGAAGGTAAACTTTGTATAGACACATGAAATTGTAAAAGGGTTGCAAACCTCAGATGCACAACTGTCATATCTATTAATATTTAATGTAAGAAAACTACTCGTCCTACTTTTGAGGGATGTCACAAGTGAAATCGTGTCAACAGTTATACTAACAAGTAAGGTAACATTGTGAATGTTATGATTTTAAACAAAGGGCAAATCAACTGAGCTGTGATGAAGAGTTTAGACTTCTTTATCCTAATTAGTTGAAAATTTGCTTGAGTTTTCAGAGCAGCTCTTGGCTATCTTGCACCTACCTACTATTTAACTCTCTACCTATGCAGCATTTAACTTAAGTTTATGCTTCTAGATCTTTCAACCAACAAAGATCAACCATAAAATTACTTCAACAAGTAGAAATAGCCACGCTCCCCAACAGCAGCCTCTGCATTGCTAGACGCTTATCCAGCTGGTAGATTTATACCATTGTTCATTCTTAGTTCCTTAAATGTAAAAAAATACCCACAGAATGGAAGCATACCTCTAAATGGTTTAAATATGGCACCAAGTTATTTTTAGTCAAGCTTTAAAAAGGGACTTATCATTCTTCTCAAAGGCTAATCTACTCAAGTTGCTCCCATGTTAAAAAATAAAAATAAAAGGCCAATTTATCTGTTTTGAAAGTTAGAAATGTTATTTATGCACTGCTCCACAAAATGTTAAGAGAGTCCTCACATCAAATCAAGGTCAGAATCATGCCTATTGTTTATAAAAACTAAGTCTTTTCAAGCACTAGGATGGTTACATGTTATCTATGTGTACTTAAATATAATTCTTATCAAAACATTGAAGTTATATTTTCAAACTTCTCATCCTATACTATACAGAGTGAAAAGGAAAACTCACATGATTAGAAATTGTTTATTTGGGGGAGGGGGACAAGAACTATTCACATCACATTTATTTGAAATCTGGATTCCCTCCTTGCACGATAGAAAGATGCAAAGACAAACACTTCCAAATAGCCAGACAGATCATCCCACAGTTGTAACTTTCATCATGCTTCTCAAAGCGGAGTGGTGAGATCAGCTCACAAACAGCTTAAGCAGCAGAACTAGAAATCGGTGGTAGTAGTATCAGGCTACATAACAGCCTCTCCGAAGAATATGAAGTAAGAGAACGAAAATGTGCTGGCAACGACCCAAAAGACGGACAGCCACAGCTTTGAGCGATGAAGCTTGGGGCTTACAGTGGAGAGCAATCCATCCTCCCTGACCCCACAGCTTGGCTTCCCTTACTTTAACCCCAAAATAGCCACACAGAAGTTATTTAACACTACCAACCTTCTCTCTAAATAGAAGCTGAAGGGCATGTGGGCTTGCAAAGATCTGCTTAAATACATACATACCCTGAAAAGGGAAATCTGTCTTCCAGCTATGTGAGGATGGAAAAAGTCAGACAGGATAATACTGAAATTACACTGTACAGAATAGCCTTTGGTCCCCCAAGAACTGTGCCCACAGCATCATTCTCAAGTTCTGGGAATTTCTTTGTGGTCAGTTTTGACACTTTGAAACTGACTCGCATTGAAAATTAGTCAACTTTCTCAAAAGAAGGAACCCTATCAGATTAATCAAGTCAGATCAAGCAATTCTGTTAAGAAACAATTCCTCTACTTTAGTCGAAATGTTACTTTATTTGTTTGTCAGTTTTGAGTCAGTATTACTTTGCAACCAGGCTAGTCTGGAACTCCCTCTGTAGGCCAGAGTAGCCTGAAATTGAACAATCCTCCTGCCCAGCTCCGGAGTGTTAGGATTTAAAGCATTCACCACCACTTATGGCTTTATATATTACTTTTATAATTCCATCTTGACCAAATCATATATTAAAATAGGATTATAAATTCTAATTCTTGAACCTCTGATAACTTCTAAGCATAGCTTTTCTCTAAGGAATCAAGAAGCTGAGTATGTCAGTGCAGGCAGGCCTATAATCCTAGCACTCAGGAGATAGAGGCAAGAGGATCAGGAACTCAAGACCACCCTCTGCTACAGAGTTTAAGGCCAACCTGGGCTATCTGAGACCCTATGTCAAATAAACAAACAAAAAAGAACCCCCCCAAAAATGCTGTTATTTTAGGCTAAAAAACGATCAGATTCACCTCATATCAATATGTATTTATTTAACAGTAAATAAATAAAATAAAATAAATAAATAATAATAAAATAAAAACAGTCCTAGCAGCAGGACCTGAGGCTAGACGGGCCGATTAAAAACGGAATATATGACCATGAATGTGAATGTGAGGCTAACAAGATTAGATTCTCCCCTATAACGACTGGGGATAAGCAAAAGGCTCTGTGAGGGATAATGGATTCTGGCACCGTGAAGAATGGATGTGAGCAGGCCTGGGAGGAGAAAGAACAAGTGAACTGATCTGCAGGATCAGCCCTACCTACGGCCAGGGCCAGAGACGGAAGCTCTACATTATCTCAGGCTAGGCTGGGCTACATGAAACCTGTTCTACCTCAAAAAAAAAAAAAAAAAAAAAAAAAGGTTGGGAATGCAGCTCAGTGACAGAGCATCTGACTAGCATGTATGAATGAAGTCCCCAGTTCAACATATAGCACTCCAAAAAAACAAAAAAACAACAACAGTAATTGTGGGTCAAAAGAAAAGTAGAAAAATCTGCTGCAGGCTCTAAAACAAAGCAGGGTTTTGGATTTTAAAAATCTTGTTTCAAAATACAAACTATGGGGTAAAGTCACATGATCAGAATTCTCAAGTAGTACTTAAAAAGTAAAGGCTGGAATTAAAGAAATGAATAACAATGAGACTCAAGATTACTCAAGACCATAAATTCAGAAGTAGGTATTCCAGGGTTAGCATCAAGAAACAGAACATCCTCATGACCAGACTGGCACTCAGCAAGTCTCTCCAGCCCTGTGGCACCAATACTCTGTCTGGCCGAGTAACAGACTCACTTCACCTCACATGCCCTACAATGCAGGGCAAACTCATGCTGAATGAAGTGCAGAATTCAAAGCTCATTTTAAAACCAAGGCTCATCCAAAACTCTTTGCACACTTCTCTTAAGAAACATAATTTATATGAAATAATACCATCTATTATTAAGTACCCATATGTAAGCCTTTAAACTCTGTAATACTTGGCATGGAATACAATCTATCTGTAGAATGTTGGACAATATGAAAAAAGAAAACTAACTCCCACAACCTAAGTAAAATGTTTACTAAATGTCATTATTCTAAAGAAATATAAAACTTCAGGGCTGTGGATGCAGCTTAGTGGCCAAAGACTTGTCTAGCATGCTCAAAGCCCTAGGTTTGATTCTTAGAATCAAACATAAAACAATTTAAAATTTAAAACTTTTTGAAACTTGGAAACATTGTTTTCAATCAAGCACACAGGAGTGACCCTAGCCCTTAGAAGATAGACAGTCAGATGCTCAAGGTCTCTGAAGCTAACAGGAAGCTAGCCTGGGCTTCATGAATCCTTCTCATAAATCAACAAAATGTTGAAGGGTGGTGGGTACATATAATCCCAGCACTCAGGAGGCAGAGGCAGGTGGCTCCCTTCTAGTTCGAGGCCAACTTGGTTTAAAAAAAAAAACAAAAAACAAAAAAACAACAACAACAAAAAACTTTATAACTTTAGCTGTTATTAACAAAGGCTAAAGTAATAGTGTGAATCACTGTTTTAAGACCTAAGGATATTCAAATTAAGGAATAAAATTACCCTGCAGTGAATACCAACAATACATTTCTCGCTACATGACACACAATCAAGGATTCTACTTTCTCCCATTCTCTTCTGTGCCGTTAACAACCTCACAAACTGGAACTAACACTAAACACCTGCAATCCCAGCACTCGATGACGGGAGGCAGGAGGACATGGAGTTTAGTCAGCACTCGGTGACGGGAGGCAGGAGGACACGGAGTTTAGTCAGCACTCGGTGACGGGAGGCAGGAGGACACGGAGTTTAGTCATCCTCTACTATACAATGAGTTTGAGGCCAGACTGAGAAACAGTAAGAACATCTCAAAATTAAAAACAAAAACTCATGAAAGGGACTCTCGTTCTCTTAAAATAAGACAAAATGAGAATTACAAACTAAAGAGAAAAGGTATGCGATTCATTTAAGAAAGCAAATCAGACACTTACCATCACTTCTCTCTTAGAAAGAATGAATTAGTCACGGGAAGGGTCACCTTGTCATGATGTCATTCTAAAGTCATTACAGAACTTTACACATGTTATGCTTCCTCCCAGTCAATCACAAAAGAAGTCAGCCCAAGACTGAGGTCAAATTCCATTCTAACTAAAAGATCTCCAAACTTAAAGTAAAGGCCTATCTAGTCCATAATATTCAAAGGCCAAATACAGAACCCCTTCCTCCCCACCTTAAAAAAATGTTCTTCCCACTAGCTAACTGTAATGGAATGTGGCCCATACACAAGGGCTTTCCCAGTCTTCATTTTCTCAGAAAACAAAGAAAACTTAATCTCTCTCATAAGGAGAGTATGTTTTTTACAGAAAAAAAATGTAATGTAAGTGGGTAAATATATTAGCAATCAGGGCTTTAAGCCCTTTCCCTGCTAACTAGCCCACCCCATTCTCAGGAGTGCTCTTCCTTGCTCAATAACCTGTCTCTATTTCCACTCATTAAGAATACTTTGAAATGGGCTGGAGAGATGGCTCAGTAGTTAAGAGCACCGATTGCTCTTCGAGAGGTCCTGAGTTCAATTCCCAGCAATCACATGGTGGTTCACAACAATCTGTAATGTAATCAGATGCCCTCTTCTGGTGTATCTTAGAACAGAGACTATGTACTCACATACATAATCAGATAAATAAAAATCTTTTTTAAAAAATGCTTTAAAATAAATAAATTACATTGATAATTGGTATGAAGTGTAAATTAGTGGGCACCTACACTCACTCGCAGAGACCAACACATAGCCATACCATACATACATAGTTAATAAAAATATTTTTGAAAGGGGAGTGGCTGAAGAGAGAGTTCAGCAGTTAAGAGTTCTAGCTGCTCTTGCAGAGGACCCAAGTTCAGTTCCCAGCACCGATATCAGGAGGCTCACAACCACCTACATCCAGTTTCAAGAGATCCCACAACTTCACAGGCATGGGCGCAGGCACAGGCACACACCCATGCCCACACAAATTCATGCCCCCAAAGAGAGAGAAAAAAAAAGAGAGAAAAAAAAAAAAAACCCTAAAATTTAAGAAGATACATACATACAACCACCTGGGGTTTTACTCCTTTTTTTTTTTTTTTTTTTTTTAAAAGAAAGCTTTTGCAGGGGCTGGAGGAATGGCTCAGTGGTTAAGAGCACAGACTGCTCTTCCAGAAGTCCTGAGTTCAATTCCCAGTACGAACATGGTGACTCACAACCATCTGTAATGAGATCCTTCTTCTGGTGTATCTGAAGACAGCTACAGTGTACTCACTCATATAAATAAAAGAAATAAATATTTTTTTAAAAGAAAGCTTTTGCAAGTTATTTCTATATTTAACCCAAATTTTTTTAATTAACCCAATTTGAAAATAAACAATTCCACCCTTTAATTCACCCAAAACTTCTCACAAGAAAACCCTGTGAAGGACAGACGTATTTACTTACATTCTTCCTACACCTTCATACATGTTGGTCTCGTCTACTAGCGTCATAATCTCTGTGTCCGTAAGGTGTGCGTGCTTTTTCGTTCTGTTTAACTGTTCAATCTGTATGTCTGCGAGCTTCACCTTCTGTTGAGTATCAATAACTTTGGCTTGAAGCTCTGTGAAGGCCTAAGAAAAACGAGTGTTTGATTTAGTAAGTTAAACTTTTAAGTCAAAATTAGAATTGTTAAAACAGAACATGCTAACCAGACAAAGCTGTAAATTTTACTAACATAAGCATAAATGAAGAGTCAGCAGAATTGTAACACTATGTAAATTCTAAATGTACCCTATTCATTGACGTGATCAATATGAGCAAGCAAAACAAATGTGCACTAAAAAAACAGCCATATGTCAAGTAACCAGAGAGTAATAAAGGGATAAATAAAATATTCAGGAGATAAACCCAGAGATCCAAAGCAAGAAGCAACTTATTACAACCTACAACTGTATTACATAACTAGAATCCAAAGTACCTCACATTATTTCAAAATCCTGGCTGGAGAGCCAGACCTGGCGTCTCCCATCTATAATCCTAACAACTGGGAGGCAGAAGCAGGAGGTTCAGGAGTTGTTTGGGACTGACACTCATAAGGCCAGACTGAGCTACAAGACACCTAATCTCACAAAAGATTTTTTTTTTTTTTTTTGAGCCAGTGAGATTGACTCAGCAGATAACGGCACTGTCCACCAAGCCTAACAACCCAAGTTTGATCTCTGGGAACAACATGGTAAGAGAACACTTGAGCACACTTTTACATGCACACATGAATATTTTAATATTAATTTTTAAGATAGATAGACAGGTGGACAGAAAGACAGAGGTCCACAAGATAGCTCAGCATGTAAAGGTACTTATTACCCAGCCTAACAACCTGAGTTCCATCCCTGGAACCTGAATTCACATGATAAAAGGAGAAAACATTTTATATAAAGCTTTCTATATAAAGCTGAGATTTACGTATCAGGCACAGAAATGTATACTTTTAATCCCAGCACTCAAGAGGATCTCTTGTGATTTCAAGGATAGCCTGGTCTACCTACATAGTAAATTACAGGCTAGTCCAGGACACATGTCTCAAAAAAAGAAAAAGAGAAAAAGAAAATTTTAAAAGGCTGAGATTTGTAGCATGAGAGAATGCTGTATACGGCTAAGTTTATGTTTCAGGACAAGAATGGCAAAAAGCAAGATTCACATACTTAGCATCCCCAGAACAGTAACAAGTGGCTTCTTTTATTAGGAACAGCCATTTCAGCTGTCCTATTGCTTAGGCAAAGGTTAACCAGAGGCAACTACTTAAGATGTTACTTAAGGGAGCTAGGGAAACAGTTCAGTCAGCTGATTTAAGGTTTTCAGGACCCAGAAAGCAAGCTGAGGGAGCTGATGGGATGGCTCAGGGATGGCTCAGGGGTTAAGAGCACTGGCTGCTCTTGCAGAGGACCAGGTTTGGTTCCCAGTACCCACATGGCAGCCCACAACCACCTGTTAACTACAGTTTCAAGGGGACTCAAAGCCCTCTTCTAGCCTGAGAGGGCTGCACACATATGATATACAGACATTCATGCAGGCAAGACACATACATGCAAATACAACTTGTTGTTTAATGCTAGGCATGGAGGGGGGAGGGAAGAGGTGGGAGTGGGGGGAGTTCCTGCAGCTCACTAGACAAACAATCTAGCCAAAGTGGCAATCCCTAGGTCACAGTGAGAGGTCTTGTCTCAAAAAACAAAATGAACAGTCCTCTCCTTGAATGCAGGAAGCCTTGAGTGCAAATCCGAGCACTGGGGAAACTGGGTGTAGGGGTGCATGCCAACTATATAGCCAAGTTCCAGGACAGCCCAGGCTACAGGAGACCCTGTCTCTTGGGGAAAACATAACCAGAATCTGGGCCAGTAGATGGCTCAGCTGGTCCAGAAGGCCTGACACCAAGAGTTCAATCTCCAGGACCCACTTCATAAGAGAGAACCAACTCCCAAAAGTTGTTCTCTGACCTCCACTAAGCACTTTGCAAGCATGTCTACACACACACACACACACCTTTTGAAAATGTTTCTCACCTAAAAAACCTACTGACCAAAAAGGGTCACAATAATACCAAATTCTAGACTTGGTTTTTAAAATGTGTTTATTATTGTGTGTGTGAGTATTAGTGTACTAGGGTGTGCCTCTAAGACATTAGAGAACAACTCTGTGCAGGTCTCTCCTTCCAGCATGGGTTCCTGGGATAGAATTTAACCAGGCAGGCCACCTGGCAAGTGTCTTCACCCACTGACCCATCTTGCTGCCTGGGGCTCAATCTTTTAAGACTTTTCTTGCCAGGGACCCTAGCATATATCTGTTATCCTAATACTCAGAAGGCTGCATCATTGAAGTGCATTAGGGGTTCAGGGCCTGACCAAACCAAACCAAACCAACCACAAACCAAAAAAAACACTGTAAATTTACCTTTCAAGAAAAGTACATTTAAACAGATAAATTCTAGGGTCCTCTCTAATTACAGCTAACTCTCCACAAAGAAAGCACAGTCAGGGTCCGAAGACTGTTAAGTAGCAAAAATGTTATGTTTCCAATTAACAACCCATTTATAAACCAGCATTTGATTCAAGATTGTAATTCCCAGAACTCAAGAGGCTGAGGCAGAAAGACTGCTGGGAGTTCAAGACCAGCCTGGCTACAAAGTCCCAGGCCAATCTAGAACACACTGAGACACGGTCTCTTAAAAAAAAAAAAAAAAAAAAAAAAGCAAAAATGACAACAAAACCATTTCTCAGCAAGGGATTGAACAAAATGATGATGAAGAAGAATCCATTTCCTCTAAAAAAAAAAAAAGGTCTTTTGGAAAGCTTACTTAGCGAGCTCCTTACAAAGGTGATGGGGAAGAGAGAATTAAGGCCTTGACAGGAGCATTGCTATAGCAGTGTCTGGTTTTCTGAGTTGTGTATAGAAGAAACTTGCAAGGTATGGTACAGAATAAACGATCTAAAAGCAAAGGTTGAACTTGGAGTTTTTCAAATCAAATGAGGAAACCAAACTGCAGGTGCTCCTGCAAGTCCTCTGACGGGCTGTCTTCAGTTCTTGCTATGAAATTGGGACCCCGACGGCTCCAAAACACAGAGAGACGTCTCTGAAGTTCCAACATAAGGACACACTGCAGCCCAGCCCGCGCGCGACCCAGCAACCTAACCCACCCGCCCGAAGCGGCTCCTGCCAGCAAGAACCTCCACCTGAAGCAGAGTCCCGTCTCAGGGATCCGGGAGGCCAGACACCGCCCCCTACAATCTCCTTCCTCCAGCCAGACGCGAGCCTCCCCCGGCCCCTACTCTTGTCCCCACTCGCTTCATCATTCAAAGAGAAGGGTCTGTCTGCTGAAAAACCCCCTTTACCTTCTTCAACTCCAGATCCACGGAGGCGGCCATATTGAAGCACTCTATGCGCCTGCGCTAGAGGCAAGCCGGAAAGGGGTGGGGGAAGGGCGCTTTCAGGTTTTAAGCGTAGGCTTCCTTCTGCGCCTGCGCAAAAGTGAAACTCAACTAACCCAGGTTTTTCTCACTCTGTAATCTACCATTCTGTAGATTGTACTCTACCATTCTGACATGTGACCCTGAACATTGAAATTCTGATTATATTTGATAAACGTGTAACTGCTGACATGAGGCTCGCTCTTCTCTTCCACGCACAATTAGACAAACATCTTCATTTGGGCTGCGGAATTGAAGCAGGTTTGTGGGTCATCTCATCAACTATTCATTCAGTCCCTGTGCTGTTAGGGACGTATAAAGGTCCCAGCTTTGGGCATGCCTATAAGACCAATAGAAGTATGGTTCAGCTAAAACAGAACTTAATTCTGCTGAAGCCTCCTCATATATCTTCTAAACACAGTGCTTCTCAAGACAATCAGATTCCTGGCTGGGGTATAGTTCAGTTGGCTTGCCTCGCACACTCGAAACACTGGATTGATCCAGAGTACCGCACAAAACAGGTATACTGGTGCATACCCGTGATCCAAGCGCTAGGTAGGTTGGGGCAGGAGAATCAGAAGTTCAAGGTCAGGTCAGTCCAGGGAATAAAGGTGCTTGCAACGAAATAAAGTTCAGTCCTGAGATTGCAGAGAACTGATTCCCACACATTATCCTCTGACTCCCTTCTATGTTTGTAACCACACACACGCTTATGAATGCACGCATACACTAAATAAATTCAAAATTTAAATTAAAACTAGGAACTGGAGAGATGGGTCAGCAGTTAAAAAGCATATAGTCCTCTTCCGGTGAACCAGAGCTTGGCTCTCGACACACATGTTAGATGGCTCACAACGACCTGTATCTCTAGTTCCAGGAGAATGCACACTGCTAGCCTCTGCAGACGCCTGTATTTACACGCACATGTAGACAAAATTAAAGATAACACGAATACATCTTTTTGTTAATTAAAAAACTTCAAGTTATCTTCAATGGTATAGAGCACTGGGGCCCAGCTTGAACTATGTAAGACTTGTCTCAAAGAACCAAAACTAAAAACTCAAAAAAAAAAAAAAGATGAGGATCAAACATGGTGGCCTGTTCCTGTGATCCCAACACTGGAGAAACTGAGGCAGAAAGATCATCATGAAATTGAGGGCAGTCTGGTAGTGATTCCAGGCCAGTGTAGGCTGTTTATACAGGGACACCATGCCAAGAGACAGGGATAGGATTCATACTAAGATCTTACACAGAGATCCACTTTGGCTTTGGCTCTGTCCTTCTCTCATTCCTGCTTGGCACACAATATACTTCTTTCAGCTAAGGGCGTATGTAATTCTGGAGAATGTGCTGCCAGTGTCTGATTAGAGTTGTGTTGAAGCATTGTGTCTCTCACCCTCTGCTTTACGCTTCATGCCTTCCTATCTCCGTGAGCTACACCATGGCTTCCTATAATTTACTCCACTAATTTAAGCACTGTCTCTTCAACTGTGTCTCATTTGTCATTTCACTCTTCAGTTGAATTCTTACTTCAATAACTCTAATGTTTTAGTTAGTGTTTGTTTTTGCTCCTCTGAGAATTCCCCTCTGTAGCCCAGGCTAGCCTTAAGCTCCTCATCTCCCTGCTTCAGCCTCCCAAATCCAGTCATTCTAGCTATGCACCCCCATGCTCAGGTAAACTCCAGTTTAGAGAATTCTACTTAGGCTAGCTAAGTTAAATTAAAGGCTATAAAGTTAAATTCTGCCTCAAAAACCCAGAAAAAAAATGTCCACTTGGTCATTTTCAAATCTATCAGCTCTTTCCCATAATTCCAAGCTGCTACTTGAATCATTGTAAGCACTGTTGTCTTTCTTTACCATGCCTTGGGCCTGAGGTTTTCTGGATGTGACATCTTTTATTGAGGATGTCTGCTGGATCTTTCTTGTGATGATTTTCCTTGATCCCAGCACCAAGGAGACAAAGGCAGGAAAACTCTGTCTAGACCAGCAAGGACTACATAGACTTAAAAAATAATAATAATAAAATAAAAGAAAGAAACACCTTTGTAAATGGCTTCTATTCATATCTACCAAAAACCTTATGAAATTTGTAAGTTCCAGACTATTTTCTATTTTTTATCTCGTGTGTGTGTGTGTGTGTGTGTGTGTGTGTGTGTGTGTGTGTGTAGGTCAAAGGACAAATTTGGGTTGAAACAAAGTCTTTCTTGTTTCTGTCACTGTGTACTGTGTCACTCAGCATTGCTGGCTCACATTATCCAGCTTTTCATGTGGGCTCCAAGACTCAAACCCAGAGGTCGACTTCGGCTGTGGTCCTCTGTCACTCCCCACCTTATTTTTTGAGTCAGTCTTTCACTGGATCAGGAACTGGCTGACTGTCAAGACTGGCTGGCCAGTGAGCCATGGGAACTTCCTGTCTTCTCCCCCCAGTACCAGGATTACAGACATGGCCTACACACTCAGCTTCTTATGTGGGTGCTGGGGAGCTGAACTCTGAAACTCATGCAGTAAGTACTTTACTCACTGAACCACCTCTCTAGCTTTGAGAAATACATTTTTATTCATTCCATGAATATTTATTAAATATCTGCTAGGCCCCATCTCAGCTCTGAAATACAGTCATATCAAAAGGAACAATTCCCTGGCCTCACTGAGCAACATTCTCTTGAAGAAAGACAAACAAGAAAAAATATTATATATGTAAATGTCAGTACATGGTGGCACGCACCTATAATCCCAATACTTGGAAGGTAAAAGCTAGAGGGTTGAGAGTTCAAAGCCTGCCAGGTTGCATGAGACCGTGTCTCTTTCACACACACAAAGATAGATAGATAGATAGATAGATAGATAGATAGATAGATAGATAGATAGATATTTGAATAAGAAAATTTTTTAAAAAAATGATTAGATGGGCCTAGAGAGATGGGTCAGCAACCAAGAGCACCCAGCATCCACATGGCCACTCACAACTGTCTATAACTCCAGTTGCAATCTGACATTATCTTCTGGCCTCCATCAGCAGAGGCAAAATACACATACACATAAAACACTTAAAATATATAGATAAAATATAGATGGTGGAAGTCACTTAAGTGTGGGACATTTTCAGGACAATGAAACATTTGAAGCAAGACTTGAAAAAATTAAAAGGAGCCAGCAAAGAACTGACGAGAGAGTATCTCAGACAGAGGAAATAAAAAGAGCTAAGAATTTGGAACCAATGGGATGACTCATTTGGTGAAGTGTTTGCCTTGCACAAGAACCTGAGTTTGGTGCCCAGAATCAATGAAAAAAAAAATTTTAATCAGAGCCTCGTAGCCCTGGGGAGGTAGAGACAAGCTAAGTACTGAGACTTGCTGGCCAGACAGCCAAGCCTATTTGGAAAATTCTAGTGAGAGACCTTCTCTCAAAGAAATAAAACGTTGGGGGACAGAGAGGCAGCTCAGCACCTTAGGGGACCTGAGTTTGATTCCCAGCACCCACCCACATCAGGAGACTCATAATTGCTTGTAACTCCAGCTGCAGGGACTCTAATGCCTCTGGCCTTCACAGACACTGGAATGTGCCCACACAGACACATCCATACATGGTTAAAAACTCTCACTCTCCCTTTCCCTCTCCTCCTCCTCCCTCCCTCTCCCCCCTCCCCTTTACCTACAGAACTTGCCCAGAGTTGCCCTCTGTCTTCTGCATGCACTCCTTCACACACATACACACATACACTCACAAACACAGTTTAAAATGGGGCAAGGTTGGCCTATTGGAATAAAAACAAAGACTCAGGCTAGAAGGTAGACAATGACTTTGGAGAGATGAATGGGGTCAGATCACGGTCAGATTAGAACCTCGTCTGAGTGTGATTGGAAGCCAATAAATCATTTCATATTTTTTTAAAATTTTTGTGTGTATACTGTGGGGTATGTTACATTGTATGTGTGTGGTGTGTCTATGTATAATGCAGCTGTTGGTGTGTGCAGGTGTGTATATGGGCTTATGTGTACCGGTGTGCAGAGGGCACAGATATTGGTGTCTTTCCTCAACCTTGAGCTTTTTATTTTATTTTATAAGAGTCTCCTTATTTAGCTAATTGAGCTGGCCAATGGTCTCCTGGGATCCTCCTGTCTCTGCCCACTCAGTACTAGTGTTTAATACTGTGCCACCATGACCACCTTTTTATGTGGGTTCTGGGGATCTGAACTCAGCTTAAGTAATACTCACTTTATGGACCGAACTGTCTCTCCAGCCCTGGAAGCCACTATATAATTTCAAATAAAATATTGAGATGATATTTTCAAAGGAACAGTGTGGGTTCTAAACGGAGAATGAAATGGAGAAATCAAGAATGGAAACCAGACAACCGGTTAGGACAGTATTGCCACAGGCCACTAAAGAGATGGCAATGACAGCTGAAGCTATTGCTTTATTATGGAGATGGCTTCCCAAACATGAGTGTATTAAATTAATATATTCAGATTATTGTTATATGTCAAGTTCAGCTCAATAAAACTCTTTTAAAAAAAAAAAAAAGCCATGTATAGTGACATCCAACACTCAAGAGACAGAAACATGAAAAATTTGCATTTAGGCCTTGGGGGGAAAGCATGTATGTAGTGTCTGTCTGCTCTGTAGGAATAATCATCCTCACTCTCGTGAGTAAATGGCTTAAGTATAATACAGATTCAGCTGCTGTAACAGGAATCCAAATAGTCACTGCTCAAACAAGATAGAACCTGTCTCTCTCCGTCACAGCCATGCATGCATAAACAGTCTAAGACAAGTATGTGAGCCCCCAGGCCCCTCTGTCTTACACAGATCCAAGTGATCCAAGACCACGTGTCATTTTGATATCCACAGTCTCGCCTGAAGGAGAGAAAGCTCCCTCTCTCCTTTCTCTCATCCTCTTCATTCAGAGAATAATTCTTCTTCTTCGTCTTCATCTTCGTCTTCGTCTTCTTCCTCTTCCTCTTCCTCTTCTCCTCCCCCTTCCCCTCCCCCTCTTTTCCTCCCCCTCCCCTCCCCCTCCCCTCCCCTTCCCCTCCCCCTCCCCTCCCCTTCCCTTCCCCTCCCCCTCCCCCTCCCCCTCCCCCTCCCCCTCCTCCTCCCCCTCCTCCTCCCCCTCCCCCTCCCCCTCCCCCTCCCCCTCCCCCTCTTCTTCTTCTTCTTCTTCTTCTTCTTCTTCTTCTTCTTCTTCTTCTTCTTCTTCTTCTTCTTCTTCTTCTTCCTTTTCCTCCTTCATGTGAATTTTAGTATATGTGTCTGTATTTTTATATGTGTTCATATCTGTACATGTTGAGGGCTTTGTGTGTAGGTCAGATATCAGCATTAGGTATCTTTTTAAAATAATTTTCCACTTAATTTTTTGAGACAGTGATTCTCACTGAATTTGACAACACAGCTAGACTGACTTGCCAGCAAGCTCCAGGGATCTGCCTATCTCTGCCTCCCAACACTAGGATTAGAGATGCATACTGCTGTACCAGGCTCTTTGCATGGGCTCTGGGGATTTGAACTCAGGTCTTCACACTTGCACAGCAAGCACTTTACCAACCTCACCAAATTCCAACCCTTATTTTATATTTTGGTTGGTTGGTTGTTTTGTTTTGTTTTGTTTTTGAGACAGTCTCTATAATCCAAGCTGCCTTGAACTTGTTATATAGCTGAGAATGGCCTTGAACTTCTGACCTTCCCACCTCCACCTCCCAGGTGCTGAGGTCACAGACCTGTGCCATCATGCCGGGTAACTTTGTGGGTTGCAGAGTTTTGTTGTTATTGTGGTATGTATGTATATCAGTGTCTGTATGATGCCGGGAACTGACCTATGTATGGCCTTGTACTTGTAGGCAAGTGTCTTGCCACTGAACAATAGTCCCCATCCCTATTGTGTGTGGGGTGTTGTTTGTTTGTTTATAGGCCTTACACTCACTCTGGTCCCTTACTTCAGACTCCTAAGTGCTGGATGGCGGCGGATCATCAATACATAGCTTTACAGAGACTCATAACTACAGAAAATTTAGAAACTATCATGGGCACAATTTTGTTGGCAATAATTAGCAGAATCAAGAGTCAATCAACAGCCAGGTGCAGTGACACATGCCTTTAATACCAGCACTTGAATTCTAAATGGTGAGTCCCAGGACAACCAGGACCACATACAGAGATCCTGTCTCAACTCCCCACTACCAAAAGAGTATGACTTAATATCTGTCATTTGAGGTATAACACACATCAGTTTTTTTTTTTTTTTTTTTTTTTTTTTTTTTTTTGGTTTTTCGAGACAGGGTTTCTCTGTGTAGCCCTGGCTGTCCTGGAATTCACTCTGTAGACCAGGCTGGCCTCGAACTCAGAAATCTGCCTGCCTCTGCCTCCCAAGTGCTGGGATTAAAGGCGTGCGCCACCACTGCTGGCTTCAGTATAGTTTTCTAGCTTTATCTATTAGCTTCTCATAGTCTAATTTTTAACACATCAAGAAATAATGCAACACACACAAAACTGAATTGCTGAATATTTTTAAATTATTCTACTTTCTATATCAGATAGCACTTCTATTTTAAAACCCTTTCCAAATTAAATGACTTTTTAATATTATACTTTGATTATAAAAATGCTAAGCACAAAATAGAATTTAAATGCATTAAATTTTAAATAAAGTTGGAAGTATTAGCTCATGCTTATAACTCCAGCACTTAGGCTATGCACAGCAAGTTCCAGGCCAGCATACATTGTTCATTGTTTCTCTCTCTCTCTCTTTTCTCTCTCTCTCTCTCTCTCTCTCTCTCTCTCTCTCTCTCTCTCTCTCTCTTTTCTCTCTCTCTCTCTCTCTCTCTCTCTCTCTCTCTCTCTCTCTCTCTCTCTCTCTCTCTCTCTCTCTCTCATTTACAGGGCCTGGAGAGATCTCTGAATGGTTAACTCACTGCTCTTCCAGAGGACCCAGACTCTATTCACAGCTCTCACATGACTGAGTACAACCTTCTGTAGCTGCAGTTCCAAGGGATCTGATGTCCTCTTCTGGTCACTGTGGGTATTGCAAGTACATGGTACACAGACATACAGGCAGGCAAAACACCCATACACATAAAACAAACAAACAAACAAAATACAGCAGTAATATAAATCCACAAAGAAGTTCACAAATAATATTGACTGAGGTAAGGCTTATTAAATGCTTTATTAGTCTAGAATTTTACTTCTTTTTGTTTCTCTTTAAGATATGCCCTCACTCTGTAGCTCTGGTTATGATAGTGTAGAGATCTACCTGCCTCTGCCTCCAGAGAGCTGGGATTAAAGACACTTACTACACCTGTCTGGCTCTTCCTTCCTTCCTTCCTTCCTTTCTTCCTTCCTTCCTTTTTTTCTTTCTTTCTTTCTTTCTTTCTTTCTTTCTTTCTTTCTTTCTTTCTTTCTGCATGTGTGTACTAGTGTGACTTTATGTGTACCATTTGCATTGATGCCCCAGAAAAGGCATCAGATATCAGATCCCCTAGAAATGGTGTAGGGTCCCAGACCCCTACTTCAACTTCACTCTTGTCTGTACAGTTTAAAACACCAAACACCAGGCTGGTGAGATATGTCAACAACTAAAGATGCTTGCCACCAAAACTGACGAGTTAGCAGAACCAATTCCTGAAAGTTGTCCTTTGACCTCTTCACAAACTTCATTGCCTACACACACACACACACACACACACACACACACACAAATACCACCACCATCAACAACAATAACAACACACTTTTTAATGTAATTTTTGACATTTTAAAATAAAAAATTAAAAGCTCAAACCATTAAATGAATAAGAAAGAAACACATTAAAATGAACAAACTGGGCAGGAGAGATGGATCAGAAGTTAAGAACACACATTGTCTTTCCTGAGTGTGGCAGTTTGAATAAGAACGGCCCCTATAGGTTCATACATTCAAATACTTAGTCACTGAGGAAGGGAACTCTTTTATAGGATTAGAAGGATTGGGAGGCATGGCCTTGTTGGAGAAAGCATGGCACAGTTGGTGGGCTTTGAAAAGGTTTCTAAAACTCATATCAGGCTCAGGATCTCTTTCTGCCTATGGATCAGGATGCAGCTCTCGGGGACTGCTCTAATACCTGTCTATGTATGTACCATCATGCTCCTGGCCATGATGCTAATAGACTAAGCCTCTAAAACTATAAGCCAGCCCTCAGTAAATACTTCTTTTAATAAGAGTTGTGGTCATGGTGTCTCTTCACAGCAGTAGAACATTGACTAAGACAGAATTCTGAGGAACCTGGGTCGGGTTTCCTCACTCACACCAGGTGGCTTACAACTACCTATAACTCCAGTTCTGAGGAACAGGATCCCTCTTCTGACCTCTGAGGGCAACTACACACACAAAGCAAATGTAATTTCATGCAGGCACACACACAAACACACAAATAAAAAAAACAAAATAAATATTTTTATGGATTCTTTGTGAATCTCACATCATGCATTCCAATCCTAACCATCTCCCCGTTCCTTTGTATCCACCTTCTGACCTTACAGCCTCCTCCCTAAAAGAAAATAAAAAATTAAGATAAAAACAAAAAAAATAACAACAAAAAGCATCTCTTTGTAGAAGCTGTAGTGAGTCACAGTGTGTCACACAGTAGACACTTTCATACATACATCTTTACTTGCAAATATTCATTGCAATATACCATTCGTCCGGTGTGAGGCCTCTGGCTTCTGCTACACTACCAATCCTGGATCCTCCTCAGAGATCCTCTTGGATATCCTGTTGTTGCCTGTGTCATGAAGATCCTGCAGCTTTGGATCTGCACTGGCCCCTCACGTGCTTCAGTTCTTCTTAGATGGGGTAGATGTTGGGGTGGGCCAACTCAAAGCCCTGGATCTAGGCCTGGGTGGTAGCTGAGTTTGTTAGCCCACTAGCTCTCCCACACCTACCTCACCGGGGCTAGCTCTCCAGCACTGCCCAGATAGCTCACCCAAAGCTAGTAGCCAGAAAGGAGAGCCAGCAAGCCGGCTTTCCTGTTCTCATCCCCTTAGGGCTGGCTCACCCACAGACCAGGGCCAGCTCTACTGTACTGCCTGGGCAAGGTGCTGCAGCTAGAGAGGGGCTGGGCCAGCCCTCCCACTCTCATGACCTTGGGACCAGCTCTCCCACTTGCTACAGGTGGTGAGGGACAAGGGGGTGGGAGCATTTCTCTCTCACCCACAACTTCACACTGCAGGCTAGTGGCAGAGCCAGTTCTTATGCTCCTGCCACCAGGGCCAGCTCCACTGTGCTGTCCAGGTGAGGTACAGGGCCAGCTCTCCTGAATGCTGCAGCTGGCAAGGGGAAAGTCCAGCTCTTCATAGCCCTTAGACATCGACATGGTCCCAGTGACATCCTCACAGCCTCTGGTGGTAATACAGACCGCAAACAATGACACAGACTCTTACTGCTGTATGGCCATGGACCCAGACATAGCCCGCAGTGGCAGCAGGGGCCCAGACTTCACCAAGGCTTCAGGTGGCAGGGTAAGCTGCTCACATTATGTCACTCCAGAATCTCACCTCCACCTGTAAGTCTCCTATTTCACCTCTCAGAGTTCAGACCTTTCCACCTCTCTCTCTCTCTCTCTCTCTCTCTCTCTCTCTCTCTCTCTCTCTCTCTCCCTCCCTCCCTCCCCTCTCATCTCTCCAGCACATACTTGCATATCATAATGGCTCCTGCTATGGGAGGAGCAGGCAGGTGGGCCTGCGGATGTCTTCTGCCCACCCACTGTCATGTAGCAGGGCAGACCAACAAAGTAAGTCTTTAAAAAGAATCTCTTTAAAAGAAATGAATAGGTGAGGTCTAAGTATGGTGCTGTATGTAGTTAATCTTAACATTCCAGAGATTGAGTGAGGTTGGTTCTCTCTGAGTTCAAAGTCAGCCTGGTTTACATATCAGGTTCAGTGTCAGCCAGGACTACATAATGAGACCTTGTCTGAAAATAATAATAATAAACAATAACTGTCTACTCAAAGGTGAATCTTGATTGAAAACTTAATGTGATTTAGAATAACTACGGAAATACATCTCTAGGCTTGTTTAAGAGGGAGTATCTACAGTAGGTCAGCTGAGGTGGGAAGACCCATCTTAAACGTGGGAAGCACCATGTCATAAGTTTTGGTTCTGGACTTAACCATGAGCTGAGTACAGCGTTCATCTTTATCTGCTTCTTGACTGAGGATGCACCCACAAACCGTGAGGCAAATTAATGCTTCCTTAAATTGCTTTTGTTGATATTTTGTCATGGCAACAAAACCAGCAGCTAATACAGTTGTCATCTAAGGATAAAAGGAAGATGGACTGCCAGGGCATCAATGGTGGCATGCCCAAAATCCAGGGATGACTCAAGTCATCAGGCTTGGTGGCAAGAGCCCTCAAGTCGTCTGGCTGGCTCTAGGCTCTACTTTAGGTTTTTTTGTTTTGGTTTTTTGTTTGTTTGTTTGTTTGTTTTTGAGACAGAATCTCATGTAGTTTGGGGTAGCAGGTAGTCCAGGAAAGCATAACTTAATCTGACGCTGGCCTTGAACTCTTGACCCCCCCCGGATTGCCTTCTGGTTGTTGGAATCATAGCACTATGCTATTATAATCTCTTTCTCTTGTCTTAGTGTCTTTGATTCTTCTAAGAATATCCTTTCTCCTTCCTGCAGGACTTTTGGGTAAGTCTAGGGCTGTATGTATGTAGTTTGGTGGCCAAGGCCCTCCTAGTATGAGCCAGGTGCTATACTGTATTTGATCCCTGCAAGAACAAGATTTCTGGGAACCCCTTTTCTATAGTCTCTGAGTTTTCTATAGATGAATCTTTGTATCATTTTTGCTCTTCCACTAATTAATTCTCCTTCCTTCCTTCCCTCCTCCCCCTCCCCCTCCCCCTCCCCCTCTCTCTTTCTCTTTCTCTGTCTCATGCTTGTGGGTAAAGATGTGAGCTCTCAGCTACTTCTTCTCCAGCACCACCCCTGCCTGCCTGCTGCCTTGCTTCCCACCATGATGGTCTCACCCTTTGAAACTGTAAGCTCCTAAATAAGTGTTTTCTTTTATACCTTACAAAAGTAACTAAGACACAAAACTCTAACTACTCAGCTAAACTACTCTCACCCTGAATGAGTCCAGGGCAGAAAGCTCCAAAGCTGTGAAAATGAGGTAACATGGTGAACTAGGAAATGACTCCATAAATGAAAAACTTAGAGCAGAAACTGATTATTTCCACTATATCTGTCCTCCATTTCTCTTTCCCAGTAACAGAATTTGTGGTGTTTAACTAGGCACATGATTGCCTGAAGTGGTTCTTTCCCAAGAACTTAAGGGTTCTTTGGAAAGTTAGTTGGATGGTGTTTTGCTGGGGCAAACATGTGAAGTAACATTTAGCTGAAGCAGACACAGGTGAAAGGATGTTCTGCTAAAGCAAACACACGAAAGGAACGTGTTGAAGGATTCTTTGCTAATGACATGAATGCATTGGTCTGCCTTATATTTTGTAGTTCGGCTGCATTTGTTGGGACTCCATAGATGGAAACACACCAAAGTTGTAGTGTGCTGCAGTTTCTTGCTGCTTCCTCAAACTCAAGCTGATTGGCAGAAGGTCAGCTGAGACAGGCCCATGCTGAGGCAAGACTCGTGGAAGACACATGATGTTTAGAGGGTTAAATAGGACTCGATGGACAGTGATGGAGGCTGAGCTAGGCTTGCTTATACAGCTTGCTGTGCAATGCTTGTGGGTCTCACATCTTTACTGATCTTCTGAGAGACACATAGCCAAGGACTTCTCCTGGCGTTCCTCCTGGAGTTCCTCCTGGCCCCTCCTGCTGACTCTTGCTGAGGCTGAGGCCTGGCTGTCTCTGCTAGGTAGTGCCACAGCTGCTGATTCATGTTCGCTATCCCTAATTTACTGCGCTGGACTACTGATACATCCATAAAGTGTTTACGAGTGGATCGAGCTGCTGCTGACCTGTGAACTGAGCTTCCGATTTCCAGACAACACACACTGGAGTTCCTCCAAAGAATATTTCTAAACAGGTCCTCTTCCCCCGCATCCTTTCTTTACCACTACCCCTGGTGGGTGGTGGGCTAAAAGGGAGGCTAAAGCATTTAAGAACCATCATTAAAAATAAGGTTTTAAAAAAAATTAAAGTTACAATTGCCTATGGCAATAATAATGACGTTTTTTCCAGCCATGTTTGGGCAGATGAGATGGGACAGAGGCAAACCTGCAAGGCTTCAGTGGGAGCTGTGCACAGAGACTGGGCCCAGCAGCATAGAAAAAAAAAAAAAAAATATATATATATATATATATATATATATATATATATATATATAACCTGGAGACTGAGTCATCAGAAAGCCTGTGGCTCTGTGATGATTAGGAAATTGATCCACAGAACCCTCTAGTGACTCTCCAAGGATTCTGGGTTTTCTTCTTATAAAGCTACAGAGGCCACAAATATGTCAGTGAATCAGGAGGCCTGAGCTCTGGATCGTACAACAGATGTGGAAGTTGTGACATTGAAGGACTTATCAAAGAATGGGAAGATCTGGAAAGGTTCGGACAATGTTGAAGTAAATGACCCCTGATTTCAGCTGGGCCCGTGACGACTCAACACTCAGCTCTGGTTATTGGTGGCTCAGGAGAAATAGCTGCTGCTGGACTCAGCGGCACAAAAACCACCCGAGAGCCAGTAAGATGGTTCAGTGAGTGAGTATATGTGCCTGCCATTGAACCTTTTGCCCTGACTCTGGTCCTTGGAACCCACCCAATAGAAGGAGAGAATCTATGGTTCTTACAAGTTCCCCTTGACCTCCACACTTACACCAACACATAAACAAACCCAAATGAATAAATGTAAAAACAACAAAACCAAATAAACAAACAAAAAAACTAAACAAAAAAGAAAAAGCAAATAAGAAAGAGAAAAAAAATCAGCAAGGTGGGGTCTGGTAAGATGGCTCAGTGGGTAAAGATGCTTTCCACCAAAGCAGGCAACCTGAGTTTGAACCCATGGAAGCACATGGTAGAAGGTGAAAAGTGCCTCCTTCAAATCCTCTGGCCTCCACATGTTTCACACACACACACACACACACACACACACACACACACACACACACAAACACACTATACATGATACATACATAAACACACACAAATCAATGATGTAATAAAAAATTTTAAGCCAGCCTGGGCCACATAGTGAGACCATGACTGCATCAGGGAACATGACATCTCTAAGGCCAGAGGACACAGCAGTGCTAGGGCCGGAGCAGGAGGGCCTGCCAAGTCAAACTGAAGAGCTAGAGTTCTTTTGTTGGTCACTGACGCACAGGGGGTTGTAAGCAGGGCAGTCACTGGTCATATTACCCTTTCAAAGGTTACCACAGGTGATTTGTGTAACAGGATTCCCAGATCAGAAGCTGTGGCACTCACGCAGACACTAAGAGGCCAGAAGTATGGTAGGTAAAAGAGTGGCTCAGCATGTACAAGTTGTCCTTAACAGTGAAAGCCTGTCATTCCCTGGAAAGTAAAACAGCTGTCTGAGACCCAGCAATATCGAAAACAGAGATAGGAGACTGACCTCTAATTTCTAGTCTAGAAGCTAGTCTAGAATTTGCAGTACAGAGGAAACAAAAGAGATCCTGTCTCAGCATCATGGAAAGGAGAGAACCAACTCCTGAACATTATACTCTGATCTCCATCTGTGTACTGTGGCACCATACACATGTGTACACACACACACACACACACACACACTCTGCTACTACTATTACTAATAAGAACAACAATAATAACACTTACTATATATGGCACAGGCCTGTAAACTCAAGATTCTGAGGAGGCTGAGACAGGAGGATTGCAAATTCAAGGCCAGCCTAGGAAACTCATTGAAACCCTGTGTCAAAATAAAATTTAAAGCAGGCCGAAAGTGTAGCCCAGCAATAGTACACTCACCCCGAATACACAAAGCCTGCGATGGCTAGCTCTAATTGTCAACTTGACAGCACCCAGAGTCACATGAGAAGGGAGTCTCAGTGAGGGGTTCTTTAGATCAGGTTGGCCTGTATGCATCTGTCGAGGCTGTCTTGATCATGTTCATTGATGAGGGATGGTCCTGCTCTGTTTGAGCAGCCATTCATTCCCTAGGCAGGATGTTCTCTCCAGCAACCCCTAAACCCCACCTCATACAGGGTTTCTCTGTGTAGTACCAGCTGTTCTGGAACCCACTTTGTAGACCAGGCTGGCCTTGAACCCAGAGATCCACCTGCCTCTGCCTTCCAGGTCCTGGAATTAAAGGCGTGAACCACCACTGCCCTGAGGCAGGGTGTTCTTAACCTCATAAGACTGGAGAGATGGAGAGATGAAGAGAAGGCTAGGGGTTAATATGATTCAGGTTCAATTCCCAGCACCCATATCATGGTTCTCAATTGTCTGTAACTCTAACAGGGATCCAAGGGACCTAACACTTTCTTCTGTTTCTATAGGCACCAAGCACACACAAGGTATACAAACATACATACAAGCAAACACTGATACACATTACACAGAAAGTAAAAAAAAAAAAAATTAAAAACATTTTTTTAAAAAAGTGAAGAAACCAGGCTGGAGGGATGGCTCAACAGTTAAGATCACTGTCTGCTCTTCCAAAGGATCTGGGTTCAATTCCCAGTATCCACATGGCAGCCTATAACATCTGTAACTCCAGTTCCAGAGCTTCTGAAACCCTCATACAGACATACAAGTAGGCAAAATACAAATACACCTAAAATAATATATATATCAGGTATGGTGGCTCACACCTTTAATCTCAGCATTCAGGAGGCAGAGACAGATGTATCTCTGTGAGTCTGAGGCCAGCTTGATCTACAGGGTGAATTTCAGGACACCCAGAACTACATAGTGAGACCCTATCTTGAAACAAACAGCAGTAGCAAGTGGAGAAACTGAGCTGACCACAAACAAGCAAGCATCCATTTCTCTCTGCTTTCGGATGTGATGTGACCAGCTAGCTGTGTGAAGACTAGCTAGCTGTATGAAGCTCCCACCTTTCCCACGGTGATCAACTGTAACCTGGGACAGTACACAGAAATAAAACCCTGCCTCCTCTAACTTACTTTTTGTCAGGATATTTTATCACAGCAATGGAAACAAAACCAGAATAAGGTCCAATGTTTGACCAGCATTACTTTAAAAAAAATGATAAAAAAAAATAACACCTTTACTAATATACACATATAGCTTGTTGTTTTGTTGAGATAGAATTTCTCAGAGTCCAAGATGGTCCCATACTCAAGGCAACCTTTGAATCTGCCTATACCTTCCAAGTGCTGGCCTTATCAGTTGTGCTGGCTAGTTTTATGTTGATTTAACACAAGCTCCAGTCGTTTGGGAAGAGAGAATCTCAATTGAGAAAATGCCCCCACTAGAATGGCCTGTGGGGGAGCCTGTAGGGTGTTTTCTTGATTGATTATTGATGTGAGAGGCCCAGCTCACTGTGAGGTGCTACCCTTGGGTAGGTGTTCCTGGGTAGTATGAGGAAGCAGGCTGAGCAAGCCTCCAGTAAGCAGCGTCTTTCCATGGCCTCTGCATCAGTTCTTGCCTTCAGTTCCTTCTCTCACTTCCCTGGAAGTTGGATTGTAACTAGTAAAATGAAATAAACCCTTTCCTCCTAATTTGCTTTCAGTCACGGTGTTTTATTGCACCAGTAGAAATCCAACAGGCACGTACACTCAGCTTCTTTCCTATTATTTCTACATAATAGTTGCTATCTTAGCCGGGCGTGGTGGCACACTCCTTTAGCCTCAGGACTGGGGAGGCAGAGGCAGGTGGATCTACATGAGTTTGAGGCCAGCTTGGTCTATAAAGCAAGTTTCAGGACTACACAAAGAAACCGTGTCTCAAAAAACCTTTTTTTATAAAAAAAAAAAAAAAAAAAGTCCTATCACAACTCCCAGAGCTTTTAGGAAAAAGGCAGTGTGGTACAATGGTTAAAGCACTCTAGTGCTAGGGAATGGCAATGTGGGTGTGCTTGTTGAGAAAGCATAAGTACCTCCTTGTGGATCCCTAGAACTCTCATAAAGTGAGAGGTAGTTGAAGTGTTTCTAAAAAGATAAAGAGATAAAGAGAATATGTTCTGTGGGTGTGTAGAGAGGTATGGGGGAAGGGGATGTCTTAGCGGGCCCATGCAGAGGCATCTCTTCCCCTGAGGGACCAGTCACATACCGGTACAGTATAGAATAGAATTTTTTGAGGGCATGGGAAGGGGAGCCAGGAGGGTAGTAGAGGCAGACAGAGAGAGAGAGAGAGCAGAGAAGTAGAGGCCGGCCATGACCACGTGGAGAGAGGGGGAAGGGAAGAGGGAGGGGAGAGGGGACAGAAAAGCTAGAGGCAAGAGATCAAAAGATTAAGAGAGAGAGGAGGGGGCAAGCAGCCCCTTTTATAGTGGGCCAGGCCTACCTGGCTGTTGCCAGGTAACTGTGGAGGTGAAGTTTAGACAGAATACTAAGTTTAGACAGAATACTAACGGTGGCTAACACTAGTCTGAAATCTCAGCACTCCAATGGCAAGATAGAGTGCAGGCCAGGCATCTTGCCATACATGTTGGCAAACAGGTGATTTATTGCTCTGTACCTCAGTTTCCCCATATGAAAAATAGGAACAAACAGCATCATAGATACCAGGGTCATTGTGGGGATTAAACAAACTGAAATATGCTGAGTATTCAGAATGGTGCCTGAAATACTAGACTTGCTTTGAACGGCTTGAAATTATGGTTGTTATAAACATTTACCTCCTGATTTCTTTTTATTTTTCTTCTTGTTTTGTTTGTTGACCCTTCATTCTTAAGCTCTTGGTTACCTCGCCCAAGAATGTAAGAAGATGTGGTCTGCTGGCCTGTAAGTAGCCACTGTGGATACAGAATTGAGCTAAACACAATCAAGGCCTGTGAGACTCTTCCCCTCATGGTTCATCTTCCAATATCTTCAAGAAAGGGGCATAGCCGGGGCTAGCTAATTGCTAAAGTATATGCTTAGCATGTATGAGGCCCCCAATTTTATCCCTAGCACCACAACCCCCTCTTCAAAAAAATGGGGCAGTCTGTACTTATGAAACTAAATTCCATACAAAAGTGTGTCCAAGAGTAGGATTGGGATCATTTGTGAGCTTATATGGTAGTTCTCTGAAGCTCTAAGAAAGGGAGATGAGGAAGGACCCTTCCCAAGTGACACATGGCTAAGACACATGAGTTAGCCCTTCCAGCTAACAAAGTAAGTTTGGGACTGGCAAGGTCGCAGCCCGGAAAGGGGTTGTCACTGTGCCTACCAAATTAAACAGTCATAGGAAACTTTGCAAGGAGAGGAAGTGAGTCGTCAGCAACAGGAACTGACGGCAGCTTTTCCCTGGCATCATGCCACGTGATCTGTTTGTGAAAATTCCAAAGAAAGTATTTTCAATCATCCCTCGTGATTAAACCTGTGTAAGCAAGGGAGGTGGGCAGCAAAGACTGGATTTGAGCCCATTGGTCACCAGAGAAAGTGAGGGGATGCGGCCTGCAATAGGTGAGAGCCAGTAACAGAGGGAAGGAATAAATCAGAGATCCTGAGCCTGATGAAGAAGCCTGTACCTCTATCACACCGGGGTACTCAGCAGAAAATCTTTGGTGCATCACAGACTACCATGCAAAGCAAAGGACTACCATGGAGCTGAGGTGAAATCTGGACAAAACCCCACTTACACATCCTTCATCAGTAGGCACCAGGACTTACCAGCACAGAGGACTATGTTTCCACTTCTGGGGCCGGATCTAGGTCAGGTGATGAAGCTTTACTTCAGAGTATGCATGTATCCACCTCAAACTTTCATTGTCGTTGTTTTGGTTTTGCAGTGCTATGATTCAACCTAGGGCCTTCCACATGTCAGGCAAGGACAGCACTGAGAGGCCTGCTAGCCCTGTTTGTGTTTACATAAAGGTATTTAAAATCAGAAGGAGCTAATTAATGGGGGGGGGGGGAGTGACTGTAATACCTAGTAATAAAGCAAGGAACTTAGATAAAATAGGCCCCAGCCCAGTCAAGTCTGTTATTAATTCTTTGTTTGTTCAGAGACAGGGTTTCTTTGTGTAGCCTTGGCTGGCCTGAAATTCACTTGGCTGGCCTCAAACTCATAGAGATCTGCTTGCTTCCCGAGTGCTGGGATTAAAGGTGTATGCCACTACCACACCACCAGGCCTGTTCACTCTTCTGTGTGATCACTAGTAAATGCAGGTAAACATTGGAAAACTTTAGCCTCTGGTGGAAAGTGAGGCCAAAGAAACAATGTTTCCTTCCTTTATGGTTCCACAAAGAGTCTCAGTATTGGATTATCCTGGCCTGCCTTGGTCCCCACTTTTATTTCTAAACCAAGTACAGTGGCCAGAGGCAAAGGATGCTCTAATTGGTCAGGTGAAGGTCACAGACCCATTTGTATAAGGTTAGGGGTGTCACTTTTACATGGGAGGCTTGGTATATAACTCAGTTGGTAGAATGTCTGCGCCTAATCACAAACTCCTGGGTTCCATGCCCAGGACAACATAAACTGGATATGGTAACACTGACCTGTGATCCCAGCCCTCAGGAAGTGGAGATAATCAGAGGTACAAGGTCACCTTCAGCTACAGAGGAGGTTCAAGCACATGTGGGACTGTGTCAAAATGAATTAGCAAATAAAGAAAATACAAAACAAAAATAAAAAGCACATAAACTGAGGGTAAAAGAGAGTTGACTGAAGACTAAAGTATTCCTGTCAGGAAGAGACGCTACATGTCTGTCACAAAGATCAAAAAAACAGATGTCCGCTATCCCTCAAGCTACCAACATTTCCACTTTTCCCATTGTCTCTCTTCACAAGTAGAGTGATTCTATCTCAAAGGGCATGTGAAGCACATGCTGCTGGCTTTCATGTATCCTCAGGAAGCAGTGGTTTGGGACCTCAGTGAAATCGCCTTGCTTTGTAGTGGAGTCCCTGCATCACTGGACAAGTGTCCCACTGGAAAGAACTGAACCCAAGACATAACGTTCTTCAGCTCCTCTAGCTCAGCAATGTTAAACACTGTCTGTTTCATTAAAGACACATTGTGGCTGGGTGTGCTGACACTTGCTGTAACCTCAGCTCTCAGGAGACTGAGGCAGGAAGATTGCTTTGAGTTTGAAGCTGGCTTGGCCTACATAGGGAAGGCAAAACCAGTATACGTAGATAACAGATATATAGACAGAGGCAGCCACTGGTGAGGGGTGGTGGAAGTTTCCACTTCCTTTTGTCCCTGAAACTAAGGTCAAAGACCTCTATGTGGGTTTGAGAAGATGGCAAGCTTGACTGGCTGTGGAGAATACCCTCAGTGACCTCCAAAGTCTTACAGAAAGCAGTACAGAACCATGAGGAAAATTCTCCCAGGGACCATGTCAGACCAGGCCACGAATCTCTATTATGTTCTGCTTTTTGAAGTATAGGATTCTGCGTGCCATTTCTGGGAAAGAATCCTGGACTCAAACAACTAGGAAGGTTGAGCTTGATAGCTTATGCCCATGATGCTGTCCCTCAGAAGATCAAGGCAGAGGACTGTCAAATTCAAGGCCAGCCTGGGCCATTTATGAAGTGAATCGTAAGCCAGCTTGGATTACGAGAGAGAGAGAGAGAGAGAGAGAGAGAGAGAGAGAGAGAGAGAGGCAGAGAGAGGCAGAGAGAGATGCAGAGAGAGACAGAGAGAGACAGAGAGAGAGACAGAGAGACAGAGAGAGACAGAGAGACAGAGAGAGACAGAGAAAGAGACACAGAGAGACAGAGAAAGAGACACAGAGAGAGACAGAGAGAAAGAGAGCGACAGAGAGAGAGAGAGAGAGAGAGACAGACAGACAGACAGACAGACAGACAGACAGAGACAGAGAGAGAGAGACACACACACACAGAGAGAAATCCATATTAGGACTGGAGCCCAAGAGCCTTATTTCCCAGGGTTCTTCCCCCTTGCTTGGGGGAGTTTTAATGAGCTGCTGTCTCAATCGAGAAAATAGTTTAGTTGGAAGTCTGTTTTACTTGGGTCTACAGGACTCCTACTCAAAGCCACCTATCCTTGACAGCACTTAGATGGGTGGATCTTGAACAGGACTTTGAACCCAGGGCACCAAGAAGATAAGACAGATGCTTCAGAGCTCAGCTCCCTAGAGAGAAATGAACTCGATGTATCAATTCATTGGGAATCCTGGGTGTTGTGAGTACACCAGCCTGTATAGGACATCTTCAACAGCATATGCTGTGTGTCTTTAGATGTTATTCTGGATCTGGGTGGCCCTTGTCTTAGTCTGCATCCTATTGCTGTGTAGAGACACCATGGCCAAAGCAACCTTTATAAGGAAAACATTTAAATGGGACTGGCTTACAGTTTTTAGTCCATTCTTGTCATGACGGGAAGCATGGCAGCATGCAGGCAGACATGGAACTGGAGAGGCAGCTGAGAGGTCTACATTTGGATCTGTAGGCAGCAGGAAGAAAGAGAGGCAAACCTCAAAGCCCACCCAGTGTCACACTTCCTCCTACAAAGCCACATATACTCCAAGACCACATCTCCCAATGCCACTCCCTAAGCATTCAATCCTATGAGCCTATGGCGTCCAGTCTTATCAAACCACTACATGACTAGTCTCCTTAACATTTGAGAAAGGTCCCAGTAACCCCAGGTTAAAAATGACTACTTCAGGTGCAGAGATGGCCCAGCAAGCAGGAAAGAGCTCTGTGATGCAGAAGACATGTGTCCAGTTCCCAGTGTCCACATGGCAGCTCACAACTTTTCATAATTCTAGCTCCAGGAATCTTCTGGCTTCCTCAAGCACCGGGCACGAGTGTGGTGTACAAGCAAAGCACCCATACACATAAAATAATAAATAATAATCAGATATTTTTTTTAAAAGATGGGATCTCTGACATAGCTCTGACTGCACTGGAATTCACTATGTAGACCAGGCTGGTCTTGAACTCACAGAGATTACCTGCCCCTGGCTCCTAAGTTCTGAGATTAAAGGTGTGTACCATTACACCCAGCTGTCAGATTTTTTTTTTTTAAATTACTACTTCAAAATGATGTTCCCAAAGACCTGATTTCTCATCAAAATTACTAAGGGGGAGTTTTACTTTATTTATTTATTTATTTATTTATTTAGTTAGTTAGTTTTATCATTATCAGTGCCTGTGTACACTATGATTGGGTGGGGGTGTAGTCTGTGTGCCACAGAGTGGCACAGTGTGTGTGTGTGTGTGTGTGTGTGTGTGTGTGTGTGTGTGTGTGTGTAGGTCAGAGGTTAAGTTTGTAGAGTGGTTTCTCTCCTTCCACTTTCAGGGGCATAGAATTCAGATCAGGCTTGAGTGGCATGTGGCTTATCTGTTGAGCCATCCTGCTGACTCAGAAGCTCCTTTTATTTTATTTCTTAGTGGGGGAAGGTTGGTTTTTGAATTTCAGTTTCAGAGAGAACAGTCCATTCAGGTAAGAAAATATGGTGGAATTCATAGCAGAAAGAAGACATGGCAGACTAGGAAGCCTAGTCTGAGGGACTGGGAGTTTGAAAGGTGGGAAGCCTCAAGCCCCTCCTCCTGGATCTGCACAGGGGTATAGAACCCAGAAAATCTGACTTTTTTTTTTTTTTTTTTTTTTTTTTTTTTTTTTTTTTTTTTTTTTTTTTTTTTGAGACAAGTTCTTATTCTGCATCCCTAGCTGACCTGGAACTCACTATGTAAACCAGCCTGGCCTTGAACTCAAAGAGATCTACTTGCCTCTGCCTCCTGAGGGCTGGGATTAAAATGTGCACTGACATCATACCTGGTTTGGGAGTTGCAGTACTAGAAGAGAATAGTAATAGAGGTGCTTTCTTAGAAGGAAGAATTAAAAGTTACCTCAGAGCTTGGCACTTGAAACCCATTCTGATGTAAATGCTTCCGGTGTTTACAACAAGCAGATGATTAGAATTCTTGGAGAGAGAGCTAACCCAACAAACCATAGAAGAAACAGAAGAATTCAAAAGGCAGTCACGGGCCTATGAAGTTGCATTATGAGCATAGCTTGCACCCAGGCAAATCAGCTTTCCGCTGACTTGCTTAGTTCTCACATATGAGACTACAGACCCTCAAGCCATGGGCAGTAGAGTGTTAATACAAACCCATTATTTCTTGGCAATTTCGGTGTCTAAACAAAAACCCATTCACTGCACTAAATTTGCCGATTTATGCATGCAACAAGAATTTGTGTCTACAGGATGCTAGGCACTGCCCAAGCAGTGAACAGGATAGTGTCTCTTGAGCTTCCTGTCATCATGCCGTCCATCACAGGCACAGGCTCATTCATAGAAAGCAGTAAATATGTTTTCCTTTATATTAGTGGTCTCATCATATAATTAATTCCCACTGGATTCCTAGAACATGCCAAGAAGCTTCTTGATTTCAGGTTTTCTTCCTTCCTTCCTTCCTTCCTTCCTTCCTTTTACCCTTCCTTCTATCCATCTGTCCTTCCTTCCTTCCTTTCTCTTTCATTTGTGTCTGTTTTTCAAGACAGGGTTTCTCTGTGTAGCCCTGGCTGTCCTGGAACTCACTCTGTAGACCAGGCTAACCTCGAACTCAGATATCCACCTGCCTCTGCCTCTGGAGTGCTGGGATTCAAGGCTAAAGGCACTCATCACCACTGCCCTGTGAGTCTAGGTTTTCTATATGCAGAGTCCTTTTCTAGAATATTCTAGCATGTGGCCTGGTCATTGACAACCTGTGGATCTCAACTCAGCGGCTTTTTCATGAAGGAACTTTACTGAGTCTCACATTATAGATTATAGTTTTCATAAATATTTTTTGGTGGGGGACAGGACCTCATGTAGCCTAGGTTGATCTTGAACTCATAATGTGGCCAAGGATGGTGCTTGAGCTATGTTCCACCTGCTTTCTTTCCCAAGCTCTGGGATCACAGTCACACACAACACATTTGGTTTAATGCAGAACAGAGATGGAACCTCAAGCGTGCTCAGCTCCAACCAAGTACAACTGAGCTACAACCCCAGTTCTATTGTTCTTGGGGGTTTGGGTTTGTTTGTTTAATGTGTTTGAGTGTTTTGCCTACATGTATATCTGTACAACATACATGCCTGACGCCCACAGAGGTTGGAAGAGGATGTTAGGTCTCTGGGCTACTGGACTTATAGTTAGATGCTGGGAATTGAACTTGGGTCCTGTGCAAGAACAGTTAAATGCTCTTAAATAATGGGCCATCTCTCCTGCCCCCACTATTACTGTTTTCAATAGCATCTTTGTGTGGTTGTTTTTGTTTGTTTGTTTGTTTTTATTATTTTATGTGTGTAGGTGTTTTAATTCCATGTATATCTGTGTACCGTATGCATTCCTGGTACAATTGGAGACCAGAAGAAAATGTTAGATTCTCTGGGATTGAAGTTATGTGTAGTTGTGATTACCATGTGGGTGCTGGGAATTGAACCTGGGTCCTCTGGGAAAGCAGTCAGTGCTCTCAAACACTGACCCATCTCTCCAATCCAATTTTTATTCTTTATTCTTTTTTTTTTTTTTTTTTTTTTTTTTTTTTTTTGAGACAAGAACTCTGCGTAGCCATGGCTGTCCTGGAATTCACTTTGTAGACTAGACTGGCTTCTCATTTACAGAGATCCAGCAGCCTCCAAAGCCCAGGAGTGGGATCAAAGGTCTGCACCACCATGTCCAGCTATGTAAAATATTTTTAAATTTTGATTTGTTCTGTTCATTTCAGGCTTTATTTATTTTATTTTTATTACACTTACATGTATGTGCACACGTCACTATGCATATGTAGATGTCAGAAGAAATTGTTTGCAGGAACAGGTTCTCTCCATTTACCATGTGGGTCCTACAGACTGAATTTACGTCATCAGGCTTGACCAGGAATCAGATCTCCTTCCCCCACAACTAGCTTTTTAAAAAGGAATGAAGGCAAGCCCATGATGCACATACAAAGCACTTATACACATAAATAAATTATAGATAAATAAATATTTAAAAAACTTTTAAGTAAAAAAAATCTCTAAAAGTAAAAGGAAGACTGGGGACATGGTTTAGCGGTAAGGTGCTTACTGAGCAAATTCCTGTACAAAGTCCACGGCCACACCTCCTAATCTCTCAAGTATCACCACTCCCTAACGACCAAGCATTTAAATACTTGAGCCTACGGGGGGTGGGGGGGGGGGCGCATCCCTATTCAAACCACCACAATTTTGATCCTCATTTCTTTTCGCATTTGATTTCCTTGTTTATAATGATGATCTTTCTGAGCTGCTGCCATAATCAAATGAAGCCTTGGAAAAAAACTCAGCCCTACCCCACCTGTTTTATTTGTTTGTCTTGTTTTTTGGTTTTTTGGTTTGCCAAGCATGATGACCAACACCTTTAGTCCAGGTGGATCTCTGAGTTCCAGGCCAGCTCAGTCTACAGAACAAGTTCCAGGACAGCTAAGACTATACTGTCTCAAACAAACAAACAAACAAAAAACAAACAAAGATTTAGCTCAGTGGTAGAACGCTTACCTAGCAAGTGCAAGGCCCTGGGTTTGGTCCTCAGCTCTGAAAAAAAATTATTTTTGGATTTTATCTTACGTATTTTGAGTGTTTAGCATGCTGTGTGTCTGTGCACCACTTGCATGCAGTGTCCTTGATGGTCAGAAGAGGGTGGCTAGTGCGCTGGGACTGAGACCTTTGTTAGGGGCCATGTGGAATCTGAGGATTGAACCCAGAACCTCTGGGAGAGCATCCAGGGCTTTTAACTGCCATCTCTTGGGACCCTATTTGTTCTTTTCAGACAGGGACTCAGGTGACTCAGGCTGGCCCTGAACTCATGTTTATTCTTCTGTGTGTGAGTGTATAATAAGTATGTGTGCCATGGTGTGCATATGGAGGACAACTCTGTGGAGTCAACTCTCTCCTCCACAAGTCTGTGGCTTGGAAGGTTGAACTCAGGTTGTCCAGCTTCTGTGGCAAGCATCTTTGCCGACTTAGCCATCTTGCCAGCCCCACAGAGGTTGACCTGTGTCCAGGTGTGTGCCACTAGGCCTTATTTATTTTTTCATGCATGTGTTTATGTTCATGTGGAAGTTTGAAGACAACCTCAGGTGTTGTCCTCGGGACCACCTTTTATCTCCTTTGACACAGTATCTCTTGGTGGCCTGGAGCTCACCAATTAGGCTAAGCTGACCTGCTGTTGAGCCTCACAGGTCGTCTCCTCATTACCTCTCCAGTGCTGGGATTTACAAGTATGCACATAACACGTGCATACTGCTCTACACAAATAAACAAGGTCTTGTAGCCCTAGGTCTCCTGGAACTCATTATGTAGACAGGCTCCAGTCACACCCAGAGATCCACCTGCTTTTCCAAATACTAGGATTAAAGGTGTGCACCTCTGTACCATCCTTAAAGATTTATTGTTTTTATTTTTAAATTTATGTGTATACTATTTGACTGCCCACCATGGAGACCAGAAGTAGTTATCCAATCCCTTAGAGCTTGAGTTACAGGCAGGTATGAGCCACACGACACAGATGCTGGGGACTAATTTATCATTTTCCCTTGTTCTAGACTGGATTCCGTGTCTTCACACTTGCAGGCTGAGCGCTCTATGACTGGACCATACTCTTAGTCTTCCTATTTGCTTATTTGTTTTTGATGAGCTCTCACACGGCAGCCCAGGCTGGCCTCAAACTCACAAACTCTTGGCAACCCCCTTGCCTCCACCTCCCAAATGTTGGGATTATAGTCTCTCACACCAAACTTTAGTCTCTGTGTAGAAAGTAGAATCAGACAGAGGGGATCTATGATTCTGACCTCAGTTCAGAGTTATGGAGATAATTAAATGAGAATCACTAGAGGAGATTAGAATAATTAGAGGAGAGTCAAGCCTTTCCTCTTGAACCTAAATACACTGGCTGCCTAAATGACCTAAAATACACTGGCTACGTGTGAAAGCTTTGAGCAACACAGCCAAGGAGCAGCTGCACTCCCCCAGGCCCTTTACGCACTAGTATGTTGAACTTTCTTTGTTCCTTGACCTATTTTTTTTTTTTAAAGGCAGGGTCTCTCAGTGTAGCCCAGGATGGCTCAAACTCAGTCTTCCCTCCTCAGCCTCCTCAGTGCTGGGATTGCAGGCATGTGGGATTGCCGCCACGGCCAACTCACCTTGCTTTGTTTCTGTACTCGGCCTCTGAATATGCTCTTCCGTCTCCTGGTGTCCTGGAACTCTAAGCATAAAGTCTCTTCCCTGGGAAGACAGTCATTGGGTTCCTGAAGTCACTGGGCCATCAGTCGGACTCCTTGTTCTTCCCCTTAAATCTCACTTGTTACAGATGTGAACCCCCACAATGGCTCTCATTCAACTATCCATTTATCTGACTTTTCTTTTCTCCTGAAATGCCTCCTGGATGGTAGACACTGATTGGAGTTCTAGGGATACAGTTTTAAGTAAGGTAAGACACGGATTCTACTATTTGAGACAGAGTTTCCTGTAGCCTAGGCTAGCTTTGAACTTGCTGTGTACATGAAGATGGCCTTCACTTCTGATCCTTCTTCCTTCAACTCCTAAGTGCTAGGATTACAGTGTGTGCTATCATTCCGGTTTTATTTATTTGGGGGCAGGGGTTCATAGCATGGTGCACATATAGAATCAGAATATAACTTGTGGGAATAGTTTCTCTCCTTCCACCACGTGGGTTCTGGGGATCAAACTCAGGTCTGTAGGCTCACTGGCAAGCACCTTTTCATGCTGAGCCATCTTATCAGGCCCAGCACATCTGGCTTTTGTTGCTAGGGATGGAACTAGCAAGGCTTCCTGAATGCTAAGTAAGCACTCACTCACCAACTGAGCTACATCTGCAGTCCCAAATCTTTCCAAACATTTTTTTCTTTCAGTGCTGGGAACCAATCCCAGGGCCCTGTGCCTGCTAGGCAAGCAATCTACCACTCACTGAGACATACCCACAGTCTCCAGACTATACTTTTGAAACTTCTATTGGCATAAGAGAGACAATTAACAAATGAAATAATATAGGGAAGGCTCGGTCTATTGCTACATTTCTAGAACATTGCACCCAACACATCCCAGATACTTCTTGGAGGAGAGGGGAAGTTCAGGGAGCATGAATGGCAGGCAGTCACAGAAGAGCAAAGGCTGGCAGATAACCTGCTCAACACAGCCTGCTTGGTGAAATCACTCCACCTTGAGAAGCTGCTCCATTTACAGAGCACATGGGAATGGTCTGGGACCTTCTTTCTTATTCTTAGGCTTAAAGCAGGCAGGAGAAGGAGGAAGAAGGAAAGAGAAAGGGGATTTGTCTTTCCTTCTCTCTGCCCTAAATGGAAATGAGTGTGACCAATCCCAGAACTCATGTGTCCCTGTACGTTCTTGTTTCAGAGGGAAGGAGCTGTCAAAGTCACATCTTCTCTCTCAGGGCCACCCAGATAACTGCAGTTTCTCATTCCTTCTGTATGAAGGTGTGACCTTGGTGTGTTGCCCACACTCTCCCTGTCAGTCAACACTCAAGCCGTGGAGACAGAAATGGCAGAGAAGAACCTAGGTCCCTGAGCCTCTCCTTGGAAAAGAGCATCTAACTTGTAATGTGATTTTTTTTGTTTTGTTTTTGTTTTTGTTTTTTCGAGACAGGGTTTCTCTGTGTAGTCCTGGCTGTCCTGGACCTCACTCTGTAGCCCAGGCTGGCCTCAAACTCAGAAATCCGCCTGCCTCTGCCTCCCAAATGCTGGGATTAAAGGCGTGCGCCACCACCGACCGGCGTAATGTGATTTTTTTAATTGGTTTTTTTTTGTTTTTTTTTTTTGTTTTGTTTTGTTTTTTTTTTTTTTTTTTTTTTTTGAGGCAAAGTCTCTCTATTACATAGCTCTGACTGTCCTAGAAATCGCTCTGTAGACCAGGCTGACCTCTAACTCACAGAGATCCACCTGCCTCTGGCTCCCAAATGCTGGGATTAAAGATGTGCATCACTGCACCTGGCAGAAGCACCTGTTTTAGACGTTACCTGGGTGGGGGAGCTTTCTGATGGGCCTCTGCAGCTGCGAGTTCTCTGAGATTGCTGGTATTATCTGAATTATACCCTACCCGTCCATCCCAGAAGCCTCCCCTCCAGGCTCTGGGCGTAGTTTTATAACCTGACAGCTGTGCCCTGGATATCCCAACCTACAAAGCAGCCACCACTTGTGACTGTAAGTGGCCAAAGCTGCACTTGGCTATCTAGCTCAGTGAAGCAGCCCCTCCCCCCCAATCTCTTCCCCACCGTTTAGCCCCTCTTGGTAGATGGCACCACTTTCCATCCAAGCATACAAGCCTCAAACTGACGGTTTATTCACTCTCCTTCCTTGTCTCTCAGCCTCCATGTATTTTAAGTTCATACGCTTCTCTCCTCCAGTTCTTCGGCCTGAATCATCGTCCCCAAAGTGGATCTGCTCACATCAGCCCCTTTCCACAATTGCTTAAATACCCTAGGCCAGCCTCGAAGGCCCTGCATGATCCTGCCTCCTCCTGCCATTCTTCTGACCCTGACCCAACTGCAGACGTCAAACCGGTTCCTTTCAGTTCCTCATTCTGCCCCCTCTACCTAGAATACTCAACCCTCCTCTTCATCTGCCCCTTTGTGTTCAGCTTCAATTTCAGTTTCTCAGAGAAGTGCCCTCTGACTTCTAATCTGCCATCTCCTGCTTCTCATCCCAACTCTCTCGGTTGTTGTGACTCATTTGACTGTCTTGTCTGTCTTTCCGGTTAAAAGAGAGAGTCTGGATGCTGGATACAGCCTGTGACCTTAGTCTTTCTAGGACAAAGCAGGAATCAGACTGTCTATTAAATACCTACTGAGAGCAGCAGACTAGAATAGCATCCAGCAGTTTAAAGTTGCTGTGCTAGCCAGGAACAGTAATGCTTGCTTCAATCCTAGCACTTGGAAAGCAGAAACAGGTAGATCTCTCTGAGTTTGAGAACTTCATCCTTATGGTGAGTTCGGGGCCAGCCAGAGATACACAGTAAGACCTTGATTAAAAAAGCAACATAAAAAACACAAATTAATAAAAATAAAGTTACCATGACGGTGACTCTTGGCACTATCAGTGTTCTTAGTGACAGTAAATGGTAAATTCTCAATTTCATGTGGTCTGAGTCAAGATGACTTAACCCACTTTCTTTGTTTGTTTGTTTGTTTGGTTTTTGAGACAGGGTTTCTCTGTGTAGCCTTAGCTATACTGGAACTCGCTCTATAGACCAGGCTGGTCTTGAACTCAGAACTCAGAGATCTTCCAGCCTCTCCCACCCGAGTGCTGGGACTAAAGGCATGTATCACCACCACCCAACAACTTTATGTTTGTTTGTTTATATTTTTAAGTCTTAAGTAGCTCAGCGGGACACAAGCCTGTTATATATCAGAGGATGACTTTGAACTCCATCTCCTGCCTCCACCTCCTGAATATAGGCTTGTATCACTGTGCCTGACTGGCTCACACCCACATATTCATGAAGAAAGAACTCCAAAGGAGCAGGTGATTTGCCCCAGGAAGCAGTGACATGAACCTGTCACCTCTGGCTGGCTGGCCACAAGACATCCTGGTCCTCCACCTACTTTCCTTGTTTCTAGGCACCAGGCGGAAACATAATGTCATGACACATTGGGGGATTTCTTTCTTCCCCTACATTTTTCTGATGTGACTCCAGCCTGGGGGTTGGGGGAGCACGGGCCCTGGGAGGAAGGAGGCCAGAGGCAGGAAAGTTGGTTGCTACAGCATTCCTCAGCGCCTCCGTTTGCATAGCTCAGAGAAAGAAGAAAGAAGTTAGCAAGCTTTGGCAGATGCACTGGACATTCAGCTCCTGTTCTGGCAGCTGCAGAGGCTGGTTGAACACACTCTCTGCCAAGGCCCTGGAGGCAGGCACTTTCTCAGTCCAGGCTGCCAAGATGAGAGAGAAAGGGTCACGGCTTCTTGCCTGACATGAGGGAGCACAGAAAGACCCCTTCTTTCTGCTCAGCCTGACACCCAGCTGGCCATGAGTGTGTGTGTGTGTGTACAGAATGAGGTTGAAGGGGGAAATCAGGGCTAGAGTGCAAGTCTTCCCCAGTTGAAAGGCTACTATGGGGATCAGACAGTCTGGGGTAGCTCTGCCCCTCCCCCACTGCGGAGATGTTGGAGGGGGCAGACCCTGGGCAGATGTCCCCACCCAGCTGCCCCGGGGCCACTGCCATCACATTCCATGGCAGTCTAAGAGCCATAGAGCATGACTTGAGAAATGGAGTGAGGCCTCGATCACCATGGAAACCAGGCTTCCTAGGAAAAGGTCACATATTTGATGTGGCTGTCATCCGGGCACCTTAAATGCAGTACTGTTTCTGTTTTCCTAAGGACACCGCCAGCAAAGAAGGCCTGAAACAATGGGGGTGGCAGTTGACCTGCTTGCCTGGCATTAAACAAGCTACTGTCACAATTTCCTCTGCTCAGCAAAGCCCAGGCGGTACCCATGCTTTCATGGCCTGACCCCAACTCGCACCTACTGGAAAAGCCTTATAGGCCAAATCTCGAGTCTGGAAAGAACCAGCTGGGTCATGAATCCAGAAGAGGAAGTGCAGACAAGACCCAACATGAGGGTGAGAATGGCAAAGGATGGTAATTGCTACCATGCATGAATACTTACTTATCCCATCTATGCTGTGATAAATGCTTTATGTGCACTGTAATCTCCCAAAAACTCTACAGAGAACAAGGAAGCTAGTGTATAACTTTAATCCCAACTCTTGGAAATAGATCTGAGTTTGAGGCCCACCTGGTCTACTTAATGAGTTGGAGGCCATTCACAGTGAGATTCTGTCTTAAAAAATAAAGAGAAAAAGAAAGCTAAAGCTAGGTCTTACACACATACACACACACACACACACACACACACACATCATATTTTTCATCATTGTAGAGGTCAGAAGACTCACAAGAGTTTGTTTTCTCCCACTCTGTGGGTTCTGGGGCTTGAATTCAGGTCCTCGGGCTTTGTGGCAAGTACTTTCACCCAGTGAGCCATCTTGACACTCCCAGACTGGCTTGAACTGGCAACAATCCTACCTCAGCCTTTCTAGTGCTGGTATCCAGCACACCCAGCTAGAACTGGGGGTTCTACTTTCTCTTCACTAATTCATTTATTCATGTATTCATTTAGTCACTCAATAACCCATTCACTTGTGTATAAGTCCAAAAGTTCAATGTCTGTAATGTGCTACAGACTGAACTGGGTGCTGGAGAGCAGACCTGCAAAAGGACAGGATTTCTATGAATGTGGTAAGATACCACGACTAAAAGCAACTTAGAAAGAAAAGGGTTATTTGGCTTATGCTTCCATATCACTCTTCACCACTGAAGTCCTTCAGGACATCAGGACAGGAACTCAAGCAGGGCAGGATCCTGGAGCAGGATCTGATGCAGAGGGTATGGAGAAGATCTGCTTACTGCTTACTCCTCATGGCTTGCTCAGTCTGCTTATTATAGAAGTCAGGATCACCAGCCCAGGATGGCCCCACCCACAGTGGGCTAGGCCCTCCCACATAAATCACTAATTTAAAAATGCCTAACAGGCTTGCCTGCAGCCTGGTCTTATGGAGGGATTTTCTCAGTCGAGGTTCCTTCCTCTCAGATGACTCTAGCTTGTGTCAAGTTATTATAAAACTCACCAGCATGGCCTCCAAGGGTTCCCCATGGGAGAAATAAATGAGCAAGCAGGGAATGCCAGGGCACAGTGGGATGAGAGGTACGCAGGAGACACAGCAAAGCTGCTGTGGGAAGAGGACCAGTTTTTCATGTGTTGTCCAGAGCTAGGTGATGTGGGAACAGCTGGAAGGATGACCAGCTCAGCTGTCAGTGGCATACTTTCTCCATGTGCCCAGAAACACACCTGGAAGAGGAGTCTGTCTACAGGTTGAACTTGAGTCAGGCTCTTACATCAGCACATACCCCTAAACTGACTTGATTGGGTCCCTCCCTGGTTTTCGAGCATACTGCTTCTTTCACCTACTCAGAGAATAGAAAGAAGGCCAACCTTCGAAGAGCCCTTATTACCAGTGGATCAGGATCAAGTGACTCCAGGCTCTTGGTTTCTTATTCAAGGGACTGAAATAAAAGCCCACACATATTTGCAAACAGCAGCAAAGAAACTCCATGTACAGCAAAGCAATATGTATACATATTGCTTTACAGAGCCAAAGAGATGACTCCGAGGTTAAGACTGTTGGCTCCTTTTACAAAAGACACAGATCCAGTTCCCAGCACCCAATGGTACTTCACAACTGTCTGTAATTCCCATTCCAGGGGATCCGACAATCTCTTCTGGCCTCAGTGAATACAAGGCAAGCATATGGCGCATACACACACACACACACACACACACACACACACACACACGCAGACATTCACATGTACACATAAAATAAGTCATAAAAGAAGATCAGAACACTACAAGTGCACAGCAGACCACATGGGAGAAGATATTCAAGGAATCTGATTATTGTTTGGGGCTCTCTGTTATAGGATTCAAGAGGAGGGGGAATTTAGTTACTGTCATGATTAGGTTTTGTCAACTTGATATAAGCTAGAGTTATCTGAGAAGGGAAACTTCAATTGAGAAAAATCCCTCCATCAAATTAGATTGCAGGCAAGTAAGTAGAGAGTTTTCTTGGTGAATAATCGACATGGGAGAGCCCAGGCCACATGGGCAATGCTACTTCTGGGCCCATGGTCCTGGGTTGTATAAGAAAGTAGGATGGGCCATGATTTTAATCCCAGCACTTAGGGAGAAGAGGCAGCAGGAGGATCTCTGAGTTCAAGGCCAGCTCCAGGACAGTCAGGACTACACAGAAATCCTGTGTGCCAAAACCAATCAATCAAACAAACAAGCCTGGATAAGCAAGCCAGGAAGCAGCACTCCTCAATGGACTCTGCTTCAACTTCTGACTCCAGATACCTGCCTTGGCTTCTCTCAACGGATTGTATCTTGAGATCTGTAAGCCAAATAAACCCTTTTTTTCTACAAGTTGCTTTTGGTCATGGACTTTATCACAGCAATACAAAGCTCTCTAGAGCAGCTACTAAAAGCTGTAGTGAGAGTAATTCTCTGTTTTGATTGATTAGGTCATATAATTATTTTTCTAGTGTGCACATCTCTTCCCATAAGTCATCTGATTTTAATTATACACCTAATTATGCATAGGCATAAGATGCTATGTAAGAGATTCTTCCTTAAAGTGTTTACTTGAGTAATAGTTTTGCCTTATGAACATGCACCCAAAACCAGGTCAGGCTGAACGGGTTCCCCTTGCCCTGTACCAGATTGTATCAGGAATATATTTCAATAGAAACTGTCAAAGTTTCATGGTCAGTAAGAGAAGGGAAAGCTTACCCCACTGTTCAGAGAGCAGTGTGTCTACAGCTTAATGAAGGTGGGGGTTTTGAGTTGTTAGGTGCACTGTTCAAAGAGAGATGTGTATGCTTAGGGTGCAGATCAAGGAGTTAGATTGCCAAATGAATTACTAGAAGAGAGGGTCTACACAAACCACACAAAGTGCTGCGGTGTCCTAAACTATCCTCTGTGCCTGTCTTCCTCATCTTGAGTAACTGTGGTTTATATAACTTTAAATTGCTCTCTAGAAGAGGCACAAAAACAAACCAACAAACAAACAAGACAAGCTGGTGCCTTTCTCTTCTACCTGTCAACACTGGGAAATAGTTAAGATGAAGTCAGGCTCACACTATAAAGAAAGCAATGCAGTGACTTATAGGTTGGGTGAGGAAATGAGGGGTGGGGAAAGGGGTGACTTAATTCCTTCTGTCTGTCTGGTTCCTACACCCACAATATGTGTCTTTGGGCAACCTCCCACGCAGACTCTGACCCACCAACTACAGCTCTCCAACCCTGAATGGAGACCTTTTCCTGAGATTCCCTGCTGGTTAGTAATGGACAAAATACTGGGAGGGAAAAATAAAGCGAGAGAAGAAGGAGAAAAAAGAGGGGAGGAAGGCAAGGGGAGGGGACAGTCTTTGAAAAGTGAGGGCAGTTGGCCTCTTTCATAGTTGTGTGGGTGTCAATGAGCTAATCCATCAATCAAGGGGGCAAGCAAGAGAAAATGTACAATTTAAAAGAGTTCAAAAAGAAAAACCAACTGGCAAGCAACCATCAAACTATATTAAATTGGTGGTGGCTGGACAGCTGGAAGACTAATCGTGGGAAGGGGTAGCTCTAAGTTCTTCTTCTGCCCTTGGATGGGGTTGGCCTCTGAGCAACTATCCTGTCTCATTTTCTAGAGGCTTAACCTGGGTCAGGCACCTTACTGCATCAAGGAGGAAATGGTAGAGCCTTGTCCTCTGCTCTCTAGAGAATAGTGGCCAGGATGAGTCATGGTCATTGAGGAGGCTGGGCCCCCTAGACAAGGTCAGCATTGGGCAAAATTGCATTAGCTAATAGCAACCAAGTGTGATTACTTCACCCCTCGAAAGCCCGGGGCTGTCAGTCATTAATCTGGGGTTAAAACTACTACCGGTCCGTGGTGTGGATGAGGATCGAATAAAATCCCATAGAGAAAACACCATACAAAGAACAGGGTTAGAACTTGGTGTAGTGATGGACACCTGTAATACTGGGGAGATGGTAGCAGAAAGATCAGGAGTTCCAGGCCACAGATCCATCCCAGTTAATCAACACAGCTTCATGGTGCTCCCCCAAAATGTATCCTGCATCTGAGAATTCTTCACCTCCCTAGGTACCATTCCAATCCTGAACATCACTGTCTCTTGCCCAGTCTGGTATAGTCATCTCCTAAGATCTTCTAACTTCCTAACTTCTAACTCCTGCTTCTTACATGTGTGTCCTCCAGAGCCCAAATTCCCTGCATCAGTCCTGTTTCTAAAACATAAATCAAATCACATCATTCCCTGGGTCAGTTCGCTCCTTGGCTTCCAAGCTGTTTACTGCAGCCTCTAAGGGAGGCTCCATGTGCCCAGCCTTGCCTCTCGTCAATTCTAATGACAGAGCTGCAGCTGCAGATGCCCTTTCTGCCTTTTACACATCCTAAATCCATGTTTTCCCTTAAGCCTATTTTTAACTCAGGACTTTCAGGTAAGTGCTCCCCCTTGTCTCAGGCCAGATATTATCTTTCCAGAGAATTCCTCCTTGAGTCACACACCCCATATAAATTAATTCTGTCCTTATTACAAAATTACAAATTCCTGAAACGATTTTATTTCTTTATGCACATATTGCCAGCCCTTGTGTCAGCCTTATTCACTGATAAGTGATTGATTCTCCAGGGACAACAATAGAGCTTGACTTTCTTTAAATGCCCATTTTTAAAAATGAATTAATGAGTGTCCTTGCTCCAAAATGTACCCTCCGCCACTGAAACAAGATGCTTTCTCCTTTAGGTTAATCGTCTCATTTGGAAAGTGGTAGGAAGGCCTCCACAAATATTTGCTGAATGAATGAGGCTAAAGTGAATTACAGCAGCAAAGAATGCCACCCTCGGAGGCCCCACTGTTCTCCAGAGTTAGCATTTCCTGCAGGAACCTGACTTTCTAGCATTGTTGACAAAATCAAGGAACTTCAGACCAGTTGAGTTGAAATGACATGTTTGGACAGAATTGCTGTCCCATGGCTGCTTAGGTCCCCCAATACTTATGAGGGTCTCTTTGACATTAGAATGTGAGACTGTGACTGAAAAGCATCAGGTTTTTTTGGTTGGTTGGTTGGTTGGTTGGTTGGGGTTTTTTTGTTTTGGGTTTTTTTTTTTTTTTTTTTTTTTTTTAAAGTGAAGGACTGGCAAAGGCTTGAGTATCAGTTCTAGATGTGCCACAAATTAGCATCTTGGACAGGTCAGAGAATTTGAGGCCAGCCTGGGCAACATAGGGAGCTACAAGATCTGGTCTCAAATAATGAAAATTCATTATGTAATTGGGGATGATCTTGAATTCTTGATCCTCTTGACTTTATCTTCTTCCGATTGCTGGAATTACAGGCGTGTATCACCAGCCCTGAGTCACTCAGTCTTCTTCAAATGATTTCTTTGTTACATTATTTCTAGTTTATAAAACTAATTTTTCTTTTTTTTCTTTTTTCTTTTCTTTTTTTTTTTTTTTTTTTTTTTTTTTTTTTTTTTTTTTTTTTTTTTTTGTTTTTCCAGACAGGGTTTCTTTGTGTAGCCCTGGCTGTCCTGGAACTCACTCTGTAGACCAGGCTGGCCTCGAACTTAGAAATCCGCCTGCCTCTACCTCCTGAGGAGAGACTCTTTCTTAAAGAGGGAGGGAGAGAGGGAGGGAGGAAGGGAGGGAGGGAAGGGGGGAGAGAGGGAGAGGGAAAGGAAAATGCAGAGGGGGGAGGAGGAGAGGGAGAGACAGACAGAATGAGAGAGAGAGGCAGACAGAGAGAGAGAGACAGAATGAGACAGAGATATCTAGCCTAGTAGAATTCAGGAATGTCACTTAGAAGTTAGAACTCAAGCTTGAGAATTTAGTTTCTCAGTGTCCTGACTTTATCCCTTAACTATAAGCACATCATCCAACTTCTCTCAGTCTGTCTTCCTACCTGTGCCACAGATAAAGAGTACCTACCTCTGAAGTAGCAACCTATCTGGCCCACACAGAGATCTTGTATGTACTTTGAATATCTTCTTGAAACTCTGGTCACCAGTGTGCTAGCTTATATTGACTGTCAACTTGGCAAGACCTAGAATCAACAAGGGAACAAAACTCTAGGCTTATCTGTGAGGGGTTTCCAGATCAGGTTAACTGAGGAGGGAAGGCCTGCCCTAGATCTGAGCGGCACCATCCCAGGGGCTGAATCCAGATTGACTATTAAAAGGGCCGAAAACCCAGCACCACCGATTATCTCTCTGCTTCTTGACTGAGGATACAATGTATCTGCTGCCTCAAGCTCTTGCTGTGGCGATTTTCCTGCCATTAAATACTGTGTAAACTGTGAACCAAAATAAACCCTCCTTTCTTTAAGTTGCTGTGTCAGATATTTTAACACAACAGTGAGACAACCAAGTAACTGCCAACACTGTATGATTGTTCTATCACTCAAGAATTCTACTTCTAGGCATGTATACAACAGAAACAAGTACCAGTGTTCATCAAGTCTTAAAACAATGATCATAGGGGGCTGGAGAGATTGCTCAGTGATTGAGAGCATGGATGAGTTCTTAGGAGGTGGAGGCAGGAGAATTGTTAGTTTGAGAGTAACCTAAACAAAACAAAAACGTAGGTCTGAGGGGGTCTAGGGGTCTAGCTCAGGGGTGAGGTGCTTTGCTAGCAAGCAAGTCCTGGATTTGGTCTCTAGCACAAAAACCAAAGACAAACAAAATCCCACCAAACAACCCTATAGATATTTGATGATGAAATGAGTAAACAAACTGGCAAATTTTGACAATAAAGTGCTAAACAGTAGCGTGGATCAATCTTACAACGTTCATGACAGAAGGAGCCAGACAGGAATGAGGACATTCTGTGTGGATCCAATTACATCAAACTGAAAAAAACTGGGCCAGGGAGATGGCTCAGCCAACCCTGACAACCAGAGTCCGATCCCAGAAACTAGAACTGACTCCCCACGTTGCTCCTCTGACCTCTATACATGAACAGTGGCATGATCCCTGCTCCCTCACAGTAATACACGGTGCTGAAAATAAAAGTTACTTAAAGGAATCAGGAATGAGATGCTGGCCAGGAGCAGCACTGACTGGAAACATAGGGAAGACATCTGGTATTCCAATAAAGTTGTTGTATGATCTGCTGCCTGGAACACCCTTTGAGAAGTTTGCTGAATATGACCTGCACATTTTTTCCCAGTGTTATACTTCACTCAAGAGATTCATTACTTAATGTATTATTATTTGTGTGAGGTGAATGCCATGGCATATGTATGAAGGTCAGAGGACAGCTCTATAGAATCAGTTCTCCCTGATTTTTATGAGTTCAAGGAATCAAAATTAGGTCCCCAATCTTGGTCCAAGCACTTGGGAAATAAGGTCAGGAGGATCAGAAGTTCATGGTCACACCTAGCTCTAGAGGAAGTTTGAGGTCAGCCTGGGCTACATGAAACTCTATCACAAGCAAACAGAAGCAAAACAATATAAACCAACAGTTTGGATAAAGGATGCTTGCTCTTCTTGCCTTCCATCCATTTCTGTGAAGGACTCACTCTGGTGCTCACAGAGAAGAGTAAAGATGGCAGAAATAACTGGAGAGCTGGTTTCTTTGGCTCTCCATGGGTTCTTTTCTCTGGCTCCAAATTCCCAGTCTCAAGGCCCTCCACTGGGCAGAGCTGGATTTCTGAGCACACTTCGTTCTCCAGCTGATGTTTTCTGCTGGCTCGCTTCTTGCCTCTCCTATGTCCTCTCTTCCGGCCCCTGTTGCTGATGGGAGTTCTGCTTGGAGGTCTTCTGGCCTTGTCTTAGTTGATACCATGATCTTGTGAGATGCTGAACTTGCAGGGATTTCTCAGCATCGACCATCAGGAGAAAACGGCACCCTGAGCCTTAAAGAATATCTACTTTTTCTCAACAGGCTTCTCCAGATGCTTTTTGCGAAAAGTTTTTACCGTGGTTATAAGTAATCAGTCATAGGTTAATAACAGCTAGGTCCACTGGGTGCTCACCACATACAGACACTGGCTGTATACGCTCGGGGCACTAGCTGACCTACAACTCACCATTCTGGGAGGTAGGTACCCTAGAGATAGATGCTCTTTATCTGTGGCACAGGTAGGTGACTCCTTGAAATCCCAGCACTTGGAAGTCTGGGACAGGAAGATGGAGGGTTTGGGACACACCTGGGCTACACAGAAAGACCCTGTCAAAGAGAAAAGGAAGAGGAGGAGGAAGAGGAAGAAGAGGAAGAGTAAAAGGAAGGAAAAAAAAAAAAGAAAGAAGGGAGGAAGGGAGAGAAGGGCAACAAGATGATTCAGTGGGTAAAGGCACTTGCTGCCAACCCTGATGACCTGAGTTCCAGCCCTGGGTCTCCCAACAACTCCCACAAGTTGTCCTCTGACCTCCATATTATATACTTCCCTAATATAAATAGACAAATATTTATTTATAAATAAACCAACATCGAGCTGTTGATTTTGTAGCCATGTATCCTTTAACAAGGGCTGAGTACTGAAGATAGTTTACTCCAACGATAAGTTTATAGTCTGCTGGTCACCTTTAGTTAGTTTGTTTGTTTATTTGTTTTTTAGAAGGAAGTAAAGAAAAAATATCTCTGTTTGGGCTCCCAGAGAAACTTCAGCTTATCTCATCTCTCCATACAGGGCATGTGTATGTTGGCTTCCCTTGCTTCTGCCTTACCAGGACACCATGTACCACACTGCCCCTTAATTTCACTTTGTTGTCCAGTCTATCTTCCCTGACAGAGGCATCTCTGTAAACTCAACAACTTTCAGAGCAACACTAGACTGAATCTGCCTGCTTGTTGGTCTTGGATTGGAGTTCAATTTTCTTACAATAATGTAGGAATGTAACAAATACTGAATACCTACAGATCAACAATAAACAAATAGGAAGGTGTTGGCAGTAATTAGGAACTATGGAAGAACATAAATCCCTCCTAGGAGGGCATGTATGTACTTTGTATATACTTTGTATGCTGAGGAATGTTCTATGTATAATAAGGTGATCAAAGACCTTCAAAGTAGACAAGATCTGATTTATGTGTGTGTCATATATGGGGACTCAGATCTTGGATTTCTTGTATGCAAAGCATGTGGTTTACCACTGAGCTACCAATCCCATCCCTGAATTGTGTTTTAAATAAAATATCATTCTAGCCAAGAAGCAAGGTGGGAAGACAAGAGGCCATTTCAGAGTCCAGGTCTGAGAGCATGGTGCATTGGTCTGGGTGACGATTGTGATACGTGGTTGCATACAGACATTCAAAATGTAGAGTTGACAAAAGTGTTTGGTGGGTTGGCTGTGGAGCATGAGAGGACAGGATAAAAAGATCTTGTTCTTTCCAGGAGCAATGGCTGCCTACATGAACAGTACACAATTAAATCCTGAGTCTAGGGCTTAACAAGTAACATACACAAGCCCAGCCAGCCAAACTTCATATACCAAAGTTCTGGTCTTCCTGGTGTGAGAGTTAGTAAGTATCAAAACAGAGTAACTGGTCACTGTGTATTCTTAGGCAAGGTGTACAACTTAAGACTCAGACTCCTCTTTTAGGAAAATGAGCTAGTTAATAGCATCCCACCATGGAGTTGTGGACAGTGAGAACAGTGTACATAAACATGTCTGACACTGAGACAGCTTAAAAAAAACTCCTGTGTTGTCATGAAGTGGCAGTGCACACTCCTTTAATTCTAGCACTCAGAAGGCAGAGGCAGTCAGATCTCTGAGTTAAGGCCAGCTTAAACTACAGAATGAGTTCCAGGACAGCCAGAGAGACACAGAGAAACCCTGTCTCAAAAACACAAAAACAAAAACACCAGCCAACCAGTCAACCATACAACCAACCAACCAACCCACCAACCCACCAACCAACCAACCAACCAACCAACCAACCAACAAAAAAGTAAAACAAAAAGAAAGAAAGAGAAAATTTCTGTGTTAAACAGATCCCAGGTAATCTGAGCAGAACAGGGCTGGGGAATGGCTCAGTCAGTAAAGTGTTTAATATGCAAACACAAGGGCCTTTGTTTGTATCCCTAGTTCCCTTATAAAAGCCAACACACTGACATGTCTGTAACTCCAGACCCTGGATAGTAGAACCAGACACAGGGTAATCCCTGAAGCTCATTGGCCCACTAGCCTGGTCAGCTCTGGGTTCAATGAGAGACTGACTCAAAAAATAAGAAGAGCAAACTGGCCAGGGTAGCTTATACATCATTAATGTCATCACTCAAGAGGCAAAGACGTGTAGATCTCTAAGTTCTAAGTCAGCTAGGACTATGTAGTGAGACTTTGTTAAAAAAAAAAAAAAAAAAAAAGGAAAAATAAATAATAAAGGAGAGCAATTGGCAATTGTGAGATGCCCATAAAAACAAAACAAGCCAGGCGTGATGGTGCAAGCACTCAGGAGGCAATGGCTGATAGATCTGAGTTCAAGACCAGCCTAGTCTACATAGAGAGTTCCAGGACAGCCAGGGCTCAATAGTGAGACCCTAAACAAACAAGCAAACAAATACCAAACCAAAAACTAAACAGAACATGGATGGAGTAAGGGTTATCTTTATTTGGATCACAAAGTATAAATATGAACCAGGTTTTGGAAATATAGGTTGTAACAGTTCAGAAATGGCACTAGAGCCTTCCATGGGGACTGTGACAGCATACATTATAGTCTTGGTGAGAAAGTAGTCTCCTCACCTAAAACCTTCCCTCCCACCAACCTTCTCTGTACTAACTGATAAATATCAATTAACAAGAATAGTCAACTCCAAAATTCCCTGTTCTTCCTCAGCCTTTTTCTTTTACTAATGCTTTCTCCAAACTGTCCTGTGCTCTGCCAACCCCTACATGGAGTAGCACCAGAAGAATGGCAGGATAAGGGAAATGTCTTGACACAAAGGGAGTGAGACAGGGTGATGGAGTTCCAGGAAGCTGCAGGCGTGGATGCCCAATCTCTTCTGAGATTTGGCAGGGAGAGGACACAGGCAAACACCAGTATCTAGTACACATTGACATCAGCACCTTGGGCTTTTGAAACACAAACGGTAGACAAAAATCACCTAGGCAAGACTGCAGTCCAACTCACAGAGTGGCTCTGCCCAAATCAATCCCCGCACTCTGACCATACACCCCCCCCCCCCCCGCCCCCGGGATACTCTGCTACAGGGTCATCTCCTGAAATGTAGACAGACAATAAATTACTACTGATGGGTTACAGAGCAAATGGGAGCATGGCATTGAGCCAGATGGTAGAGCTGCAGAGAGGTGGCCAAGACATGGCCAAAGTAACAGTCTAGGCACTTGAAATATTATTGTTAGATTGTTAAAAACTAAATATATTAACATACATAGAATAAAATAAATATATAATTTAAGAGGCATTTACAAACAAACAAACAAAAACAACAACAACAAAACAACAAAAATACTTGTTATTTTTCCCCTCTGGGTAGAAAAGTCCCAAAACTCAAGAGTTCTCGGGCTTGTGGTATTTCACAGTTAGCTCATCAAATCCAGCGTGCTGGCGGGTCCAAACAGCAGATCCCTTGTGGCTACTTGAACACTTGCTTCTCAACTCTGTTGCTCTCTTCCAGTCCATAAACCACTCATCCTTCCTCTCCTTTTTTTTTTTTTTTTTTTTTTTTTTACAGTCAAAAATCCTGGAGCCTATGGAAACTAGCTGACACTTTAATCCAGAAGCTAAGTGTTTAAACAAACCGTTGGGTTCAGTGGAGGAGGATCGGGAAGGCCTGAAGGGCTCGCTTCCTCCTGCTTTCTTCTGATCCGGATCCCAGTGGGCATAGTCTGTTTGGCACTTAGAGGCTCTGAGATTTTTGCAGAGCAATTACAGGAGGCCCAGTCAGGGTAGCAACTGGGAATGAATGAAGAAGTCTTCATGGCTGCTGGTGAAGTATTTCTCCTCTGTAGAACTTGTAATGAACCACTGTCTCAGAAGTAGCCTCTGAAGGTTCCTGTAACATATGAGGGAGGCATTTAAAGCTGGGTTCAATCTTACAGAATGCAAAGAGGGTTAGGAAGGGGAACTGGGGGTACCACAGCCTTGTAACCTAGCCAGAGTCTCTGAAAACAGTTCTGTGTTGGAACTCAGATGTCACAGTAGTAACCTGCCCCCTGCTATCTCTAACCAAGAGAATTCAACACTCACTGAAGCAGACCCCAGACCCACCCATGCCTTGGCCTGTCTGCCTTTACTGCCCAGGACAAAGGATGGAGCATTACCTTGAGCCCAGGTCCTCCTCAGTGGGAGCTAGCCACGCCCAACTTCACTTTCTCTTCACTTTCCAAGTCATAACCTCCTCGCCTATGGTACCTGAGGAAAATAAGGAAAAAATTGTGAAGAAATGACAAAGTGTAGGTAGGCCCCTCAGCCAGCCCTCTCAAGAGACTCCCACGACAGTGATCTATTTCTTCAAAAAGCCCAGAGGGTATGGCAGCTCATGAGTCTTTAGCCAGAATTTAACTTCTCCGAGAGATTCCTGTCTCTACCAGCAGAGGATTTAGATATATATTTGTGTATGCATATATAATCATGTTTTTAGAGACAGCACCTAGTAAGCCAGACTGCACTAGCATTTCCTATGTAGCCCAGGATGGCTTCATAGCAGGTGTGTACCTGTCACCCCTGACTTTAGTGGTTTTAGCATTATTTGGTCCACAAAATATCCTTATAGAGTACAATTACTGAAAGATTACCATCAATAATATTATCTATGCCTTTACTACCAAACCATGCATTAATGCCAGGGGAAGAAATGTTTAAAAGGTGCCTCTATGGGTGAATGAGCAGGTCACAGGTAGAAAATGAACCCACGAGAACAGAGGAACAGAACTTGTATGGCCTGGCCTGGCAATAGGTACCCTGGGCTTTACACAGTGGTCTCATGCTGTGTCAGGTAAAAAAAAAAAATAGTTTCTAGAAAGTATACAATATTGAGGCCAGCAGCTAGGGGTATGAGGAGAGGCTCTAAGTCCAAGGGTAAGAAAGAAGTGAATGAGTGACTCAGAAAAACAAGCCTGCAAGGCTCTAAACATTCACCTAAACATGAGAAGTCCCACGATGACAAGAAGACAGACAGACGACAGTACTACAGCCACCACAGCCAAGACTGTAGTGTGGTCATATGTATATAGGGGATTCTCCACCGGTAGGGTCAGCCCATGACACCTCTGTCCATGGTAACCAGGGAGGCAGCTAGAATAACAAGAAGAAGATAGAGTTAATGGTGTATGCACCCCATCTGACTCTCTTTCCACCCACCCCACCCCCAGAGTCCTGCTTTGGGCAGGGAAAAAGTGAAGGAGGAGTTGAAGGTTCAGTTTAGATGTATTCCACATGGGCCTGATCTCTTACATCTGTGCTAAGGTGTTCTGCTTAAGCTACTTCTGAGGACTTGAGCATCAGGGCTGATGGACTGAGCAGGGCTACTCAGAACCTCTTCCTCTATCTAGAGAGGCCCTTCGACATTCTGACCCAGAAATAAACCCAGCCTTGCCCATCAATGCATCCAGCAGGCAGTCCCTCCCCACTGCTGCTCGGCCTATTAATAGGCCTGTCTCTCTGCCAGGAATCATTTTTCTCATTTCCTTCATTTAACTCCTAACTCCCAACCTGGGAGCTGAACGACAGCCTTTGGCCTCCGAAGGCTGGCCTCTCGGTTCTCCTTTATCTCAGGGCACAAAGCAAACAAACCAAGATAACATCTTCCTGCCCAGCCACCCTGTCACATCAGGAAAGAATGTTAGAAACAATCCCCAGAGCTCTTCTCACTCAAGAAACAAATCATGTGACAACCCCTTCTTCAAACACAAAGCATTTCCTGAAAACTGTTAGGAAGAGAAGACATCCCTTCTCACCCTTGATATCCTTTGATGTAGGGGGAGCCCCACGCTAGAGAAAAGTGCCCGTGGCTTCCCTAGGTCTCAGCGATAGGGCAGCAACATTGGTGTGAACCCTCTAACTTTGCTCATGAGCCCCCACGACTGCTCACCCACCAGCTGGGCTAGGGGGTAGGCTTGTCAGCTTGGGGATGTTAGGCCAGCATCTGTTGAAGGAGGCACGGAGAACCTGTGGCCCTCTACTCTGAATCGCACCTTCTCTGGAAAGAGGTGTGCACCTAGAGCCCCAGAGCCAGGATGAATGCATCCTTCCTGCTGGCAGGGCCCTGGGAGGCTCCATGGAGCAGAGCTATTGACTCTGGCAATGGCACAGGGGTCAGGATGGGTAGCACTGCATCCCTGTCCCTCCCTACCTTAGGACTGCCCGGCACCTACTTCTAGGTTCAGAGCAGCATAAAGGTAGGTCAGCCCCACAAAGGACAGAATACGTTCCTTATCTAGCCTCTTCAGTATGCCTGGTCCCTGAGTTGGAATCAGGAAAAATATCTCTAACAATACCCCTACCCTTCCAGGACCTAAAGGAAGCTCCTGGGAATGTTTCTGGAAAATCCTGTGTGCACAGAGATAAGGGATCAAAAAGATTAAGTGATCTGTCAAATCTCAGAACTAGGAAGCAGCAAGACCAAGGTCAGAAGCTACAATTTCGACCCCTTTGAGCAATGCAGGTAATCCTTAAAAAAAATAAAAATAAAAATAAAAAAAAAATCTGGTAGGTCCTGGGACTATCTGATCTGTTCTCTGACCACATTATCATCATCATCATCATCATTGCTTATTATTCACAGCTTTGATAATAAATAGCAAATAATAAAGGCCTACCATGAGCCAAGTACTCTGCGCTAACTGCTTCACAAGGATTATTTTATTTGGCCTTTGGTGCTGAGGCTTGAACTTGGGGCCTTTCAATATCATTTAACATTTAAGGTCAGACCACCAGTGAAGTAGAGGTCACCATCCCCATTTTTAAGAAACCAAGGCTTAACTTCCAATAAATAACATGCCAAGATTACAAAGTTAGAGAGTAGTAGAGCCCTGGATTTAACCCAGCAGTCTGGATGACCTCAGCAACTATGCTATGGCAGGGGAGGGAAGCTGAATCTGAAGCTGTTTTGCAGTTCCAAGCCATCACTCAAACCCCACAGGTAGTTACTCAGATGGTAGAAATAAAACTTGGCCTCAGAGTCCCGCAATTCAGTTATATAATCCCTCTACCACCTCAGTCCTGAGTCAAAAGGATAATAATGTAAATGTACTAATATTACCCACTTCCCCCTCCCGTCAGAGCCTGGCTTCCCCCGGAGAAGAAGGGGGGTTGAGTACATTCTGAGCATCCCTGGATGCAGGGCAAGATCATGTGTCTTCTCTCAAGCCAACACACACACATCCATCAAACTAGGACATGTTTCTCCTCTGCACATCTATGACCCACTTCAGAACTTACATGACAACATAAGCTCCTTCTAGAGGCCAGAGATAATCTTATATATCTCCGTATCTACTCCAGGAGGTGAAGGAAGCATCATTTGAGAGAGGGGATCAGAATAAGTGAGTTCCAGACTGGTTCTGCTATTTCTAGCCAGGTGATCTTGGGCAAGTCTCATTACTTTTCTAAGCTTTGGTTTCCTCATGTAAAATCAGAAGTAATAAAAGCCTATCTTGTTGGAGCATCATGAAAAACCCCGGGCCCACTTATGTGAGTTATTATAAAATCAAACCAGAGGGTAAAGCCTGTTTCTCAAGAAACGAGATGTTCAAGCCAGATGAAGTCAAGGAAGGGGCTTCTCTGCACGTGAGCAGTGTGCACAGCGCAGCTCCAAGCTTGCCTTTCATCCAGCGGAGTCCTTCCCAACCCAACTACCCCCCAGGTTTGCTCTAGCCACAGGAAACCCTGCATTCAGTTTCTGGGTCAGCAGCCAGTCAGAAGCGCAAGAAAACTGCTCTTTGAGGGCAAATTTTGGCTGGTGACACAGAAGGATTTTCCTGTTCCTGGCGGCTGTCAAAGGCTGGTTTAGGAAGCCAGTTAGCCTCAAGTTCACCACAGCAGCCTGGACACACCCTGGCTAGCAGCTTCTGGGTCTAAAGTAGAGGAGAAGTCACAAAGAGGGACACAGATGTAGGTGCACAGACATCACATTGCCCAAAACCAGGAGCTCTATGTCAAAGAACCCACCCTATGAAGTCTGCCTAGGAAGTTGACACAAAACCTTCTGGATGCTTGCTGTGCTCTTAGAGTAGTCAAATCCTAAGGAGTGTTCTAGGACAACAGCTGCCTCCCATAAAATTCTGCTCAGGCTCTAGAAGGACAGGCATAGAGGAGGAAAGCCAACACCCAGTGTGTCCTGGGAACATGAAAAGCATGCTGGGATAGGAGTGAGACCCCATTTTCTTCCCATGAACTTATTTAGCTCTTGATCTCATGCAAATAACTTCCTACTTGCTCTCTGTGGTTTCCTCATTTTCCAAGTAGAGAAAGTTCTGCCCTCCCAGCAGAGGGCTTTTGGAAACCCCAAAGACCATCATCACCTTTCATTCCTTCAGACAGAGTAAGTGCTCACCATGCCTGCTGGGCTGAACTGGATTTAAATGTAAACAATGAAGGCTTCAAAGAAATAACACCACTAATAGCGATATGATTATTATCACTATTCCTAGGGCCACTAGGTGGCCTTAAGCACACTTCTTGGGTTCTCTGAGTTTAGGAGATCAGGGAAGCCCTGCTTCTTGGCTGATCAATGGAAGCCCTGCAAATCTATTCAACAAAACACCCTGAGCCACAAACATCCCGAGACAGCATGGCTAGACAGACTCCTGGCTCTAGTCTGTCTTGACTACCCTAAGAGTCACTCTCTCCACCCTGAGTTAATGGTGCCATTTTACACATTTAAGACAAACATTTTCTGTCCTGTCCCAGGACATTGGAAAGGAGCAGACTGAGACTCTACCTTTTTTGTTGTTGTTTTTTGGTTTTTCAAGACAGTGGTCTCTTTGAGTATCCCTGGCTGTTCTGAAACTGGCTCTGTAGACCAGGCTGGCCTCGAACTCAGAGATCCACTTGCCTCTGTCTCTGAGTACTGGTATTAAAAGCATAAGGGTGTGTGCTACCACCAGCTGGCTGATTCTGCCATTCTTAACCAAGCCTCTCCAATACACCAAACTCCTGCCTAGGACATTACAGGAAAGGACACACTGTCTGTGAAGGTGAGAATAGATCTGTCTGCCGATTGCTAAATACAGGATAGATCTGCTGTGTGTCATTAGATAAGATTTGGGTGCTTATGAAAGTTAAAAGGACCCATGCTAGTCACAGGTAAAAGAGATGCCATACAGACAGATTTTTTTTTTTTTTTTTTTTTTTTTGGACAGGAGGGGAGGCAGTGTATACCCAACAGCATCCTGAACTGTCCAGAGTCTCTTACAAAGAGTCACAGGGTTCCAAGAGCCTTTCTCTCTCTTGACAGGGAAGAGAGGGGATATCTGTAGCCTGATATGGGATATTGGCTTCAGGCACAGTGGCCACAATTTGCTTGTCAGAGAGCATAACACCATCGTCATCCCTGAGGGGTTGCCAAGGTGGCTACTTGCTGGGTTTTGCCTATGAGAGGATACTGAACCCACAACCCCTCCATCCACACTCTTGACAGGGAGCAGTGATGCTGCAGGCTGAGTTGGGTTCCACTGATAATCTTGCACACACACAAAAAGTGTTCTCTAACCCCCTATTCCCCACAAGCTCAGCATCCTCTATGTCTCCCACATCCTTCTATCCCTTGCCTGGGTGAAAAAGTAAAGAGGAGGAGCTTCGACTCCCACTACATGCTGCTTTCTCTCTGTGTAGTCCTGCTATGCCTTAGGATCAAGGCACACCTGCTTGTCCACATGCATGCACTTGAGTACACACACCGGCACAGCACTCGACTTAAGGCACCTCATATCAGCTACCGGGAAACCTATCTGCTGTGTTTCCTATCAGCTTTCCTTTCCAGAGAAGTGTCCAGGAATTAAGGTCCTCCTTCACAAGTGCCAGCTCTCATGGACACACACTCATTTAAAGGTAGGCAGGAGGAAGTGTCCTGAAGGATTGAGGAGAGTCACAACCCCACGCCACAGGAAGTTACATCCTCTTTGGTGGTGGTGGCGGCAGGGACTTCCGCTGACTAAAAATATGTCCCTTCCTTTGAACTTCCTCCCAGAGGTTGAAAAGAAACTGGGTGAAATTATGAATTCAAGGAACAGTGACAAACAGAACATGTGGCTGGCAGTGTGACAATGAGATTCCTTCTGGGAGTGGAGCACTTACTTGCAAGAGGGAATACGGAGATCCTTCAGGTATCTGCACTCTCCGTGGATGCAGTAGTCCTTGTATTTCCTAAGGCATGGGTCTCTCTTCTTTCCTAACCCCTTGCCTTTCCTCTTCTTTTTCCCATTCTTTTCTTTGCTTGGGGTGGCCAGGGCTTGCGGCTTGGAGGAGAAAGCAACTGCAAGGAAAAGGTACTCCGTAAGTGTTTCTACTCTGTCCCTTTGAAAAGGTATCTCCAGATACAAGCCAGGTTGACCTCAGTCTCCCAGACCCACCCCAGCATCGGGAACATGGAATTACAGATGGGTAACCCCCAAACCGACTGATGAGGATGCACACACTCTTTGATCCCACCTGTAGTCAGAGGCCTGGGAAAACTCTTTAAAAACCACTAGAAAGAGGAAACTTTTAAGAGGAAATAGAGATTGTGTTAAGTCCCAAGGAAGAAGGGCTTTGTTCTAAGAAAGCCAGAGTAACTGCAGGTCACAGCGCAAAGCTACCAGCCTGGCATTCACATGCGTGCTTTCTACTGTGATCCTCCATGAGCTCGATTCTATTGTAGCTCTCAGCCTCATTTCCTGGCCCTGTACTCAGTGACCCACTTGCAGAAAGACTGTGTCACAGACAAAAATTGCTTTGGGAGAAGGAATGTGGCTGTTTGGGGTAGGAAGCTTCTAAAATAAGAGTGTCTATAGATTGGGAACTCTCCTCTGGAATTCCCATTGGTCACAGGGAGTGATGGGTTTGGTGCAGAACCTAGCTCTGAAACAGAAAACGAGCCATTTCTGACTTAAAAGGCCTTACTTTTTTGAGTTTAGGCAAGATATCTGCCCTGCCCTCTGCCCTTTAACAATTCTTCCATGTTTTCAAACATCCAATTAGATTCATCCCCAAATTCTTTATTCCTGGGATAGGGAGGGCGTTACAATATGTACAAGGAACTATCCGGAAGGAACTGGACTATGACAACCCCACTCTTCTTTCCAGGCTGCAGATATGGGGAGGGGGCAATGTCATATCTAGCAGGGACTGGTCATAAGCCCAGGAGTCAGATGCCAGCCTTCCCCATCCCTGAACCCAATAGTTAAAAGGTGTTTACTGTCCATAGCTATAGCTTGAGTCTGGCAGAAAGATGAACATGATAGGTTACACTAGGGACATAGAATCCTCAAGATAAATGAGACTTCAAGAATGCCAGGGCATTTTCATGATGAAAACTGTTAGATCCCAAAAGGCAGGGACTTGCCCCAGAGTACTACAGGATTAGGATTGGAGCAATGCTATCTTGTCCTGTTCCAGGCTTCTATAATGCTCAAAAGGTTTTGCAGGTGGCCAGAGGAAGCCAGTTATCAGAACTCCAAGGAAGCAAAGCAGCAGAACCCAAGGCAATCAGAGAGATGCAGAATAAGACTGACAAGTTAGGCTCCTGCTGAGGAGAGGGAGCAGTGAGTCAGGTTGGCAGAGGTAAGAGAAGCAGCCATGTGGGTGGGGGGTGAGTCACAGCCCTGCCCAGCCCTATCCAGCCTAAGAGAGAGAGAGAGAGAACCAGGAGAATCCAGACTGTTCAGGACATGGGTGACCCCAGGGGGCCACTGTTGAGAGAATGATGTGTGGGATCCCAGACTCCCAGTTTTAGAGCAGACTTGACTTATGCAAAGTAGAGAAAGAACCTAGGGTAGTCTTGGGTAAGGAGGGAGCAGGCATGTTAAGCAGCAGGTGGAGCTGAACAGGTGTGTCTCTTTCTAACCAAATATAGTCATTCCGGGGCCCACAGGGCTTTGGGCTAGCTCAGCCTCTGAGAATCACTGCAAGTGACCAGAGGCAGGGAGGTCCTCAGGTTCAGGACTCTGACCAGTCCCTGTGCTCAGCCCCAGATACAGGTTATAGGATCATACATAGCTCTTCTTCCTGGAGTCTCCTTAGGTATTCCAGTGGTTTCTATAAGTTTCAGACCCTCAGCATTTCAAAATAGTAGCCTCCCAGGGCCCCAACGTTCATCATTTATAGCCAGCTGCAGGGGTGCTGGCCTCATTTACCAAAACTAAGAGTTCCTCACTGCCCTCTCATCCTCTAGCCTGGAGATGGGTGGATGAAGGAGACTATCATTGCACACTTTCAACGTTCCCATCTATTAACTTTTTATATATAATCACATATATAGTCATACATCAAATAGGACTTGCACTTTATTTTTGGCATAGAAACTCTAGAGAAAGCATCTCTACCATGCCTTCCTTCTATCATCTAGCTTACCTCAGAGGACAACCAGCTTCCTTCACTTTCTCTAAAATATAAAGTAAGACCTCCACACTAGGTGAGACCAAAGACAAGAATGACTAAACTGTATTCCACAACCCCCAACTCCAGTCAGGTCATAAGCTTTTCCTTGAAGTCTTCCATAAACATCCCTTCAGTTCCCCGGGGGTGGGGGATAGGGGCAAAAGCATAAGCCTTAGGCCTGTGCATTCTTCAGCTGAGAACAGCATCTAAGGTTAGGCAGCCTCCGCACCCACCTTTGAAAAGGTCCAGGTCTGTCCCTTCCAAATCCTGGACCTCCTGAGCACGATCACCTCCCGTGGGTAGCAGCTGGTTTGTGGATCCAGTGGGAGGGTCGGGGTTGCTGGTTGCTGCCGCCAGACCTCTCCGAACCCGCTCCAGACTCTCACCGGTCACCAACGCGGACAACACTGGACAAGAGAAGAGAGGAGGCCGCAATAAGACCCTTTGCCTAGACCCTGCTCTACCACGCCATCGAGGTCCACGCCCGCCCTTCAGGGAGCACGGGCCCCACCAAGTGGCCCGCTCGGCGGGTGGGGGGTGCCGCGGCGACCTTCCCACGTGTCCCCCGCACGGCGCCCACCCCACCCCCGACCTCAGAGACATATGAGCTCTTACCTGCGGCCAGAAAGAGCTTCAGCACCACCGACGGCAGCAGCTTCATGGTCCCGAGCCTGGCGGAGACGGGAAGGCAGCGATCACTTTGGATGCGGCGGCCGCTGGACGCCTGCACGGAGCCAGGCGGCGGAGGACAGCGAGATTACACTAGGCACTGTCCGCTGCCTGCTTCTGGGTGAGATCCTGTCTGGGAACCTTGCGGCCGCGGTTAGTCTGTCTGTTCAGAGTCGGTCCGCGCGTCCGCTCCAGCCTTTGAAGGTCCGTCAGGCCGACCAGCCTCGTGCAGCTCCCCGGGCCGACTGAGCGCTCGCTCGCAGCGCGCGGCCGGGAATAAGGCTCCGGGGAAGGAGTGGGAGCCCCGCCCCGCCCGGCGCCGCCCCCTCCCCTCCCCCTCCCGCGCCGGGAAGCTAGCCTGGCTGGAGGCGCCGACAGCGCTGCCCCGGACTAGGCGGTCGCGGCGGGAGGACCGGGAGGCGCTCACATTTTTGGGACCAGGCCAGAGCAGCAGTGACTGGAGTGTGGGTGTAGGGCGAATGACCAGCAGGTGGCGAAGACTGGATCCTACCTTTCCTCCTACGCGGGTCTCGGTGCAGCCTAGCGAAAGGTGATCTGAGAGCTGTTCCTGGCCTCTGCCTCTGCATCTCTGACAAGTCCTCGTTCTACACTAGGTATCTGCGCTCAGAAGATACCAAGCAGTAAAGAATAATTCGTTTATCGCTTAAAAATTAGAAACACGAATGCCAGCTGGTCTCCTGAGGGCAAAGTGACCAGACACGAAGTTGCAATCATTTGATGCCAGTCCAGCAACAGTAAAGGAAGTTAGGAGTGGCTTCCACTGCTTTCCCCCAGGGGATAAAGTCTACTTTAGGATTTCTGAGCTATGCGATATAGTTCCCAGGCTTTTGCAACCAGAGAGACACAGATTATAGAACAAGCCTTATGATTATGGGGCAAGCCTCATACTTTTCTTTGGATACTGAGACCACTCTCTCAAACATAAGCTTTCCTCTCAAAGGACCCAACAATCTAACCTCGAGTGTGTGCAACCCGTGCAGGATAGATGTGTTTCTTTTCCGACGGTTGTAATTTTACGAGGAGGGGGGTCGCCTGGAGTCAATGTCCTGACTCAAATAATGACTCCCTCAGTAAGTATTTCGGCTCCCAGGGACGTGCTGGGTAGGGAGTTTGACACAGGGCTGGGTTGGCATTCAGAGCCTTCAAATTGTGCCAGACAGAGAGCACTTTGCCTGATTCAGCCATGTGTAGGGATAAAAACAGGCCTACTATTTATACACTGTCTATCCCACTCTTTCTCCCCACCCCACCCCCACTTTCTTAGGGGTCAATCTGGCTTTTCCCTCTTCATTCTCCACAGCTCCACTCCCAGGCCTAGGTTTCCACAGTGAACTGCCGCGTCCACTGACTTGGATTGCTACTTACTATGTGAACTTGGACAAGATAATTGATTCTATTTTTTTTTTTTGGAAGAAGGTTAATTTGTTTTTATTTTATGTGTATGGGTGTTTGCCTGTATGTATGTCTGTGTACAGCATGCCTGCCCAGAGAGGTCAGAAGAAGGCATCAGACTTCCGGAGACTGTTGTTACAGATGGTTGTGAGCCCCTGTGTGGATGCAGCGAATTAAACCTGGGTCCTCTGGAGGAGAAACCAGCGCTCTTAACAGTTGAGCCATGTCTCTAGCCCCTAAAACAATTGATTTTACTAAGCCTTGGTTTCTTCATATGGCCAATGGGAATAACAGTAGTAATACTAGCCATGCCTGCTGTGCAGAAAGCCTTTTGAGGACTGAACAAGGAAGCAAATATAAAGCAGAAAGTGCAGGATCTGGTATAAGCTCGCAATAAATTTGACCTAATACTGCTGTAGTTGTTATTACAAGACATCCAACCTTGACTACTCTGTTTCCTTAGATACCATTTTCTCTCCCTTCCCTAGGCACCCAGTCTGGCCAGGTGTCAGGGTCCAATTGTGCTGACAAACTGCTCTCAGGCAGAATCTTACTTGTCACCTATTTGGCCAAAAGCCACCTTGGAATTCCTCTGGGTGCTCAGTATCGGGCCCAGGACCTCAGCAGCTGGCCACCACCCCAGCCACACCTCATCTCCTGAAGTTGTTTAATATTAAAACTGAAGCCATCCAGGGGTCAGGGTTCTCCCCAGGGAAGGGTGGAGGGAGACACTTCCTGACACATGACCAAATCACTCCCCTTTCCCCCCTCCCACCATTCACACCCTGCTCTCCTGTCCTAGCCTGCTTCTTCCTTCCTATGCTAGGTCCTTCCGCCTCACCACCACGTCAGCTCAGCTTTGTTGGGGCAACTCCAGGCTTTCATCACACCTGGGAGCCTCACCCTGTCCAGGTCTGTGTGTCAGGTTTTACAAGGAAGGTGAAAGACCTGAAATGTATTTAGGATAGTCACTTCCCTTCCCAGCACTGCAGAGAACCTGGGACTGAAAGATTAAACAAAATAAAACAGAATTACAGGCTGGGAATGCAACTGAGTGGTAGAGAGTTTGCCTAGCATGGGCAAACCCCTGGGTTCCATCTTTAGTGTCCCAAAAAAGAGAAAAAAGAAAAACTATCACCACCATCACCACCACCACCACCATCACCACCACCATCACCACCACCACCACCATCACCACCACCACCACCATCACCCCCCATACTTACTTACAAACAAAAAATGTTTAAATATGTATAATTACTATACTATGGCTAAGAATGTATTTCTGTGATAGGAGTGTTTCCTCAGCATGTATAAGGCCATGGATGTGATCCCCAGCACCACAAGAAAGGAGGAGGGAGGGTGGAAAGAAAAGAAATAACATGTCTAAGAAACTTTGCACTTGATTTTGGCCATTGAAATCCCGGCAGCAGAGGGTAAGTTGGATATGGAAGAAGCAACGGTTTTATAGAAAGAACAATAGGCTGTCTACAGTTCAGCGGAGACTCTGGTGAGTATATGTAGTTCCCTGCCTGATAAGAAAGTCGGGATCTTTGTAGAACAGGACCCGTGGTTAGGAAAAACCCTTGTACTGATCCCAGCACCTAGAAGGTAGAGGAATAGGGTCAGGAGTTCAAGGTCATTTTCATTAATATATTAAATTTGAGTCCTATCTAGACTACCTGAGAATAGATCTCAAAAATAAAAATCTCAATCATAATGTGTCCTGGAATAGCCCTGTTAGCAGGCTTATTCCCTAAACATTCACTGTCAGAGTAAGAGCATGCTATGGTGAGAACTCAAGAGCCATGCAGAAGAGGACGTGTTCTGATCCTGTACTCACACCTTAGATTCGAGGATGGATTAACAAAGCCTTATCTGAAAAGGCAACAAGACCGAGGCCTGCGTAAGAAGAAAGCAGATTTGTGATCATTTGTGGCCGAGCATTCCGAGTCTCACTGGTAGTGCAAGGGTGGGTGTAGAAAGTGGCTTAATGCTATGGTAGCAGGAAGACCGTACAGGTAGCAAGTGAGACGGCCATGGGACAAAGACGAGGGCAGAGAGCCAAGGACATAAGATGACAGGGTGGACAGTGGATTATTCCCCATCGTTAATAATCAAATGAGACAGGGATGGGAAATCAGAGTTGTGTAAGATTGTTCCATATGACTTGTTCCTCTATCTGCTCTGGCTGTCACGAGCCTAGGACTCACTCTTAGGTAGCACTTCAATGGGCAAGTCTGCTTTCCTCAGCTATTGACTGAGCACGAGCAAACTGAGGCTCTCTGACTAGCTTCTTGCTACTAGTGAGTCAAACAGGAGCTAATCTAGAGCAGAGCCCATGGCATCCTGTTTCCCAGCTCAGGCTGGGTTCCCAGGCAGCTGGAAAGGCAGGCTCCTTGGGACTCCAAGTGCTGCTGACTCACTGCTAAAGCACTGAGTCCTTGATTTGAAGAGAACTCTTGCACACCAGTGTGGAGGAGCTGGGAGGAAAGTGCTACAAGAAACCGGAGTTGGGGTTGGAGGGGTGGGGCTCTTGGAGAAGGGACCTTTCATGGTGCTTTCCTCTCTGAGGCTGTTACATATACCTTGTAAATGGGTTCCTCTAAACCTGGCTGTGCATCGGAATCACCAGGGAATACATTAAAGATAAAAAGGCCCAGCCAGATGTGGTGGTGCACACCTTTGGTTCTAGCACTTGAGAGGCAGAGGCAAGGCAAATCTGAGTTGGAGGTCAGCCTGGTCTACAGAGAGAGTTCTAGGACAGCCAGAACTACAGAAAGAAACCCTGTTCTGAGAAACAAAGCAAAACAAACAAACAAAGGCTCAAACTCCAGGTTGGGAGTGTAGCTCGTTGGAAGAACACATGCCTAGTATGTACAGGACCCTGTACTATAAAACCAACCAACCAACCAACCAACCAACCAACCAACCAACCAACCAAAGGGTTATGTAAAGCTAGGCATTGTAGTACATGCTTATAATCTCAGCACCTGAGACCAAGACAGAAATAGCAAGATTTTGAGGAAGGCCTGGGCTACATGAGATACTGTCCCAAACAACAAAACCAGAAACCCTTTGGAATTAGAACCTCCAAGGCAGGGACAGAGGAAATCTGAGATACGTGTTCATGTACATTAAATATGCTAGTATCATTGCCCTCATTTTAAAGGGTTAGAGCTCAAAGATGTATGGAATAGTCCAAGCTGGACTATTTAGCTCACCATACCTGAGCAAGTGGACGAGAGGACAGCAGCTTCCTTCCCCGTTGTCTCTGCACTCAATACCATCATCAGCTTTACTGAGGGAGTCCTGGAGTATGGCGACCATAATTGCTGCCTAACTGGGCTGAACTGAGCAATGATTTGGATGAGAGCAGCAGAGTAGCTAGTGAAACGGACGCACACAGGACTCAGGCAGTTGTGAGTTCAAATTTTCACACTTATTTGTAGCTGCTGTTTGTTTGCTTGTTTGGTTTGGTTTGGTTCCTGGCTTTATTTTAACATTTATTTGTTTTGTTTCACTTGTTAGTTGTGAAGTGCTTGCTGGAGCCATTGCTCTCCTTCCACCACCATGTGGGTCCCAGATACCAGACTCAGGCCACAGGGCTTGGCAGCAGATTCCCTCACCTACTGAGCCATCTCCTAAGCCCCTTTGCTCAAGTTTCTAACTCGCAGCAAGTTGTTCAGTGTTTCCTTATATGTAATTTATACATCTGAAACAGGGCAAGGACAACAACTATCATTGAGCTTTTGTGATGAATAAATCAGCTCATGCGTATAAAACAGCATGACGCCTGGCATATAGTAGGTGGGTAATGGCAGCTGTTACTATGAACAAATTCATTTCTTCCCTTTCTTCCTTGGTTTTCTTCTTGAGTGGGGAATTTGATATATATCCATGCACTTAACATATCCCATGCCTTGCCTTGCTTCAAGCCCTAGACTGCTCATTTGAAATGATGAAGGGTTGAAACAGTCATGTTGTTTATGGCTAGCGAGCCCAATCATGCTTTTTGTTTTTTTAATTTTTCTTGTCATGCTGCTATCAAAAGGTTTGCTGAGGCAGTTCTGTGACTATCGAGAGTAGCTAATCTGAAACTACTACTTTGTCCTGGACCAGCCTTCCCTGGAGATGGAGTGCCAGAAACGGCCATGCATAATAATGAGGCAGTAAATCTAGAGGGTTGGAAACCTCAACCCAAGAACAGCAGTCCTGGCTCAGAGCTCATCCAGAAGCTTGTGGGCAGAGGATTTGGAAGTGCATACTAAGCAGCCCCAGGGCTCTGTAGGGTGGGGGACAGTGATTCCAGAGGATACTTCTACTAGAGGATGCTTTAACAACCAAGAGGTTAGAGTCACTCAAACTCAAGGTTGGGCTGAAGGGTCACTGTTCCCTCTTGGCATGGTTTCTCCTATGCTATTGGAATCAGCTGGTCAAGCAATCTTAGAATGTTTAGAATTTTAAAATGTTGGATTCTGTCCTGTCTTTGGGGTCCCCTGCACCTCTTTATGCTGGCCTGAGGCATCTGGTAGTGAACACTCTATACACACCTGGGCATGGACGTGTTCTGGCATCTGACTTGGGCCAGGATTTGAAGTCTAACGAACAGGAATGGAGGTGGTAGGGGAAGCTCTGGTAGAACTGTCCAGAAATCCATGATGCTCAGTCAGGAAGGGACATTTGTAATGTTCCCCATCCCCTCCCGTTCGCTTCTATTTTCCAACAGCATTTCTGTGACTTTATCTGTCAGTCATTCCCTGACACAGATGGCTTTCTGCTAGCAGGAAGGGAGCAAAGGATTCCTCCTCCTTCAAACAACCCATCCCCCTCTTCAAGCCTTAGATTCCTCACATAGAAATAATGAGAGGTTCAAACAGCCATGCCATGTCCAGGCATTGGCTGTGCTGTGGGGGTCCATGATGTGTTTTCTGTCAGGTGCTCTCAAAGGCTGGCTGAGACATTCTCTGGAGTGCATACAGTGGGCCATCTACAGGCATGATAGCTTTCATCGGTGACTCAGCCTCTTGGCTTGAAAGTAGTGAGGATAATAGTCTGCTTACTGTGTTCTTGGGACAATGGAGGGAGATAGTTTCTGGAGTGCTTAGGAAAGCACGGAGCTCCCTGTGAATAAGTCAATACTCTTGTTAAGTTTTTCAATGCTTAACCTTGGAATGCAGTCATACTGTACTCTGCGCCGGAAATGTGCGTGTTCAGTTCCTCATTGGTATGCAGTTACAGGGCAGCAATTTAACAGTTTAACAGCCATTTACAGCCACTGCTGGTCTAAGACAATGGTTTAGGAAGGAAGAGATGCTGCCCCCTACAGGACATTCTAGGAACTTGGGGGAGGGGTTTTTTGTTTTTCTATCAGTGACTTTTTTAAGGAATCTATGGAAAAAGGGGGGGGGGGTGTCAGCTCTACACATCCAAGGTATGGTGATGCAAATCTATACTATAATCTTAGCACATGGAAGGAGGAGGCAGACAGATCTCTATTGAGTTCAAAGCCATCCTTGTCTACACAGTGAATTCCAGGCCAGGCAAGAATACAGTGAGACCCCGTCTAAACAAACAAACAAATAAACAAAAAACGAGAGACCTCAGCCATAAATGGGATGTCTAGAGGATATTTCTCCCTCAGTGCTCAGGGACCTATGCAGAAGAGGGGTCCAGAAAGATTTGTAAGGGCCAGGGGTGATGAATGACTTCAAGGCAGCAGTGTTTTCCAGGCATAACAGGACAGATACATATGTGAACTCAGTAATTGTGACAGCACACATAAAAAACCTGCATAATCTCAAACCAGACAAAATTCCAGCATAGAGGAGAGGAAGTGGACACCAAGTTCCAGCCCTAGCTGTGTTTGAGGCGTTCTGGGGAGGGAATATCTGTTTTCTCTAATGCCGGACACCTGGCATAGCCAGGGAAGATCCCAAGCCCAGAGTAATTAATCAGCCAACACAAATGGACCGGATGAGTTCAAACACAGAGAGACACAGAACAAGAAGTTGGGTAAGTAGGAAGACAGGGAGGATCTGGGAGGAGTTGGGGGGGGGAGTAAATATGAGTAAAATACATTGTATGGAAATTCTCAAAGAATAAAAAAAACCCAGCCCAACAAACGAAAACAAAAAGAAGGGGCTGGAGAGGTAACTGTTCTTCCAGAGAACCTGGGTTTAATTCCCAGCAACCACACAGCAGCTCACAACTGTCTGTAATTCTAGTACCAGAGGATCTAATATTGTCTTCTGTCCTATAAGGGCAGTTCATGAATATAGTAAACTTAACACACACACACAGAATAAGATACAAAACATTGCTGTACATTTTGTTCTTTTAAACTTCCAGCTGGATTCTTCCTTGATGAAAGCCCCACTACTTGATCTTAAACCCATTTCTAACTTATACAAAATACAAAGAGGTTTTCCTTGAGCTTTTCCAGGAAGGAAGTTAGAATGGAATGTTCATTTTGGTGGTATTTGCATTAAGCAGTATTTATAGCTGTCACATTCCTTAAGCCTGTGTAGATGTATGCAATGCTATTTCTAGAATAGTCTTGACTGGAAGATTTACACATTGAAATGATTTTTGTTTTGAGGTGAGGGATGTCTTGCTATTATGGCCAGGCTGACTTTGAACTCCTGGCCTCAAGCATTCCTTTTGCCTTTACCTCTAGGTGGCTAGAACTAAAGATGCTCCCATGTGCCTGCCTCCAGGTGTTGATTTTGTTTTAAGACTAAGTGTGCAGGCAGGGTATTATCCTTGAACTTCATTTCCAGGATAGCAAAAGAGTGCTAACAGCAGATGTTACAAAAATGAAGTATGAAAACATTTTTTTTTTCAAGATAGGGTTTCTCAGTAACAGAGCTCTAGCTGTCCTGGAATTAGCTCTATAGAAAAGGCTGGCCTTGAACTCACAGAACTTTGCCTGCCTCTGCCTGCTGGGATTAAAGGCATGTGTCAGCCTGGCTTTTTTTTTTTTTTTTTTTTTTTTTTTTTTGATAGGGTCTGGTGTATTATAAGCTGGCCTCCATGGATGATTTTAAAGTTCTAAATCTCCTGCTCCCAAGTGCTGGGATTGTAGGCAGGCACCACCAAATCCAGTTTATTCAGTGGTGAGAATTGAAAACAAGCCTTCACACATGCTAGGACAAGGACAACGAAGATGACAACAAGGACACACACACACACACACACACACGCCCCCATCCCTATGACAGTCATTCATATCTTACTTCAGGAAGATTTGTATCTTGCTCTGTTTCCATAAAAGAAATCTGAGACCCAGAGGCAAAGCCCTTCATCAAGAACACCCAAGAAGTCAATCACAACACCAGAATGAGAATCAGGTCTTTGAACTCCAGGACACACATCCAGGGCAGCTCCTTATATACAGCATGCCTTTCCCCAGCCTGGCTAGAACATCAAAGGCTGCTCTGGACTCCTAGGCAGCTCCTTCACCAACCTGCCATGCTCTGAGCACCCACACTCACAGGGTGAAATGAGGTCTGGTGAACAGGTATGATGGCCTCAGTGATTTTAAGGTACTCTTGGAACAGTAAGGACAGACCTTCTGAACTTTGGCAGAAGTTATGAAGGGGAGTGTGTATGTGTTTTGGGGGTTATTCATGCCAAACTCATGATTCTATCCCTTCAAGTTTTCTTGAGTCATTTACCCCCTAAGGTTTGGACACATTCTTGAAGGAATGGTCACAGGAGTTCAGCCCCTAGGCCAGTTTCTGCTCTTCTGGGGACTGAAACCACCTCTCCCCTCCGCATAGGTAACATAGTGACTCCTTTCTCTGCCTAAGCCAGAGGATGTTGGAGGACAGAGACATCTGAATCCTGTTTCTAATAAGGGTTTTAATTCTTATTCAGACAGTCCTGATTGTCCTTTCATTTCCTGTCCTTAGATGCTCCTCCACATGCCATCCTCGGGCCCAGTCTGCATTGGGCCAGGCCTAGGCAGAGACTCAAATACTCCTCCCTGCCATCTTGCCTTTTGCTGAGTCCTGGCAGAAAAACAAAAACATAACCCCTTGGTCTTAGGGAGCGGCTCTGGCGATTCAGGCCGTGGGGAGCAGTGCCCTCGTGTGGCCATCAGAAGAAGCGCGACTCTTGGCCCAACCCCTTCCTTTCTATGTGTTCATGGATCAAGAATTTATTGAGAGCCACTGTGTGCCAGGCTGCTCAAGGCTCAGGGGCCAAGTCAAGTAAGATACCGCATCAAGGGTTGTACAGTTATGTGTGGTGATGCAGGCAATAAACCACAAACAAACAATAAATAAGGTTACTAGTAGTGATAACTGCTAGGTAAGAAAACAAAACAGAAATGCCATAGAATGAGCCAGAGGAAAGGTTCCTTGAGTAAATCATATTTGAGATGAGACTTGGGTGTGAGCATCCAGATGTGTGAAGACTCAGGGAGAAAGAGTTCCTTGCAGAGAATAGCAAAGCCCCTCAGGCCTTTTCATTACATAGAAGGGGGCTGGGAGCTGGAGGGTAGGAGGTTAGAAAGAAGGCAGCAAAGGAAGAGTGGAGATGTGTTGAGGGTGGGCTGTTGCCAGAAGCAAGAGATGTCAGCTAGGCAAGAAGAGGGCATCGGATCCCATTACAGATGGTTGTGAGCTACCATGTGGTTGCTGGGAATTGAACTCAGGATCTCTGGAAGGGCAGTCAGTGCTCTTAACCACTGAGCCATCTCTCCAGCCCATCTTCCTTTTTCTTATCCATGGAATTTTGTCTTGGAGGAGGAGATTTTACAACTTACAGCTGGAGAAGTGGGTGCCCTTACTTATATGTAAGTCAGAAGGGGTTAGACTTGAGGCATAGCTCATTAGTGTGTGTGTGTGTGTGTGTGTGTGTATCTGAGAGAGACAGAGAGACAGAGACAAAGAGACAGAGAGACAGAGAGCTTATTTAGTACTCCAGCCTCCCAAACATGTGTGTGTGTTTATATGAGTGTTTTGCCTACATATATATCTGTCCATCATGTGTGTGCCTTGTGCCTGAGAAGACCAGAGGAAGGGGTGTCATATTCCCTGCAACTAGAGTTATAGACTGTCGTGAGCTGCCATGTGGGAGCTGGGAATCAAACCTGGGTCTTTCGAAAGAGTAGCAGTGTTCTTAACCACTGAGTCATCTCTCTAAACCTAAAAAAGATTTTTTAAAGAACCCTTAGCTAGGGGTGGTAACACATGCCTTTAAGCCTAGCAGACAGGAGGAGGCAGAAGCAGGCAGATCTCTAAGAATTCAAGACCAGCCTAGTCTTTGTGACAAATTCCAGGCCAGCCAGGGATACTTAGTGATGAGACCCAGTCTTAAGAGAAAGGAAAAAAATCCTTATGGCTGCTTTATGGAAGATGAACTTTGGGAAAGGAGGAAGAGCCAAAGCCAGAGAGATCAGTGCAAAAACTTAGTGGGCTACTGAAATAACTCAGGTGAGAAAGGATGGAGCAAAGCCGTGGTGCTGATGCTGGAATGTGGCTGTATCCCAGGCATGTCTGCTAGGCAGGCTCAATAGAAATTGATAAAGGGCAACATTCTCTTTTGGCTCCAGGATATCTCTCTCTCTCTCTCTCTCTCTCTCTCTCTCTCTCTCTCTCTCTCTCTCACACACACACACACACACACACACACAAAGATACACAGACACACAGGCACACACACATCCCTCTATCACCTTCAGTGAGGGTCTCAGTTAAAGGGGCACATAGCTTAATTGGGGTTTTCAGACACTGCACAGAGGACTTAAAGGTATAGGTATTGTGTTCTCCATGATCTGTCTCCACTTTCCAAAATTAGGCCATTTAACAGGCAGGGATCTACCTTCTTCTGTCTCCTGTTCCCTGCCTAGCTTCCACAAGCCTAGTTATTTATTAGTTCCTTGTTTGTCCAAATGTGTCTCTGGGACCCCTAGGCTATATTGTTGACACCCAAATAGTCTTGGATTTGTGGTGTTAATATTTGACATAGGACAGTCAGGAGCAACAGAATCTGGGGTGGGTATCAGTTACTCCCATATATTTACGCAAAACATAGTGAGGTCAGACTTGATGCACACTTACACGTTGGGTACTTCTGAAAGGTCTAGGAGAGGCTAGATTAGTTTTACAAACAGGCCAGCAGGGGGTCAGAGACCAAATAGAGGAGGAGACGACTGGTATTTTCTGGAGCCAACAGGCTTTGCTTTGCTTATGCTGTGGAAATGGGTATAAATGCAGCTACCCAGAGCTTCCAAGGTTTGTGCAAGTCTTTCTAAGATGAAGCTGCCGGGCCAAAAGGATTTTGAAGGCTCTGATGCTCATGAAAATGTTTGCTCAGAGGAACTGGACAGTGGCCTAGGCCCTGGCCTTGATGGACCCTCAGTCACAGACACTGGGGAGTCTCCGATATCCAAGGACCCTTTGCTCTTCATTCAACTAAATGAGCTGCTGGGCTGGCCCCAGGCACTGGAGTGGCGAGAGACAGGCAGGTGAGTGGGTCCTGGTTAGTTCTATAGCATCCTTTCTACCTCAAATTAGGACTTCTTTGTGTTTTTGCCATGAGACTCAGCTTCCTCTACAATATAGTTCTGAGTTCTCTGAGACCTAATGAGGCGTGACTGCTCAGGGAGGGAGATCCTCTGTACCACTGGGTCAAAGGCAGCCACACTGACCTACCTATGTCCTAGACATGGGCAAGAGTCTCCCAATAACACTGTCTATCCCTTCATCACAGGTGGCTTCTGTTCGAGGAAAAGCTAGACATAGGCGCAGGCCGGTGGAGTGGCCCCCATGTGCCTATCCTGGCACTACCCAGCCTCCAAAAGCTTCGCAGTCTGTTGGCCGAGGGCATTGTTTTGCTAGACTGTCAAGCTCAGAGCCTCCTGGAGCTTGTGGGTAAGCTGAGGAAAACATTCCATTTCCTGGGAATTTCCCCCAAAGTCTTAGAGTCTTCCAGAGCCTATCCCACCCCATCCTACCCCAGGGACTGCCCATTTCTGTCGGGGGGATAGTGATGGTAAGGCAGCTGGGCACTGTGGCACATGCCTGTAATCTCAGCACGTGGCAGGCAGAGGCAGGAGGACCACTGAAAATTGGGCAGCTCCGTTTATGTAGTGAGACCTTGTCTCAAAACAACAGTGTGTATGTGGTGGGGGTTGGGGGGTCACTGACCCTTGTATTTCTGAGACTGGTAGGAGGAAAGACAGACTGCCAGAATTAGAGGCAGGGAAGGGAGCCGGTGGGAGGACAGAGTGCGCTCAGGAGTGGGATTGAACTTTGAACGTCACATCTGTTCTCCAGAGCAGGTAGTCAGTGGGGAGTCACTGAGCCCTGAACTGAGAGGACAGCTTCAGGCCTTGCTCCTGCAGAGACCCCAGCACCACATCCAGACCACAGGCATCAGGTCCTGCAGAGGTGAGAGATCTCTCTTTGGGCCTAGGATCAAGATTCTGGGATAGGAGAGTCCCAGGAATCTTCTACAGTTTCTTGAGCCAGGAATGGCCTAGTTTTGGCTCAGTCCTCAGGGAAAGAGAAAACTGGTGGTTATGATGAATGCAGAGGAGATGGAGTGCCAGGGACATAACAGCCAGGGCTCTCTAAAGGGGTGTACCTGGCAGGCACTGTGCCAGGAGTCCTGTATGCACTATCTTCTCACCTAATCTTTAGTTTCCATGAAGGGCTGTATCACAACTGCTGGGCCTGCCCCTAAAGCTTGTGCTCTTAACCACTATGTACTCCTGCTTTTGCAGGGTCTAATGCTTTCAGAAAGGCTTCTCGTGATGAGGACACCCCGCTGAAGGTTTGTGGCCCTTCCTTGGGAAAGGCTGGGAGGAAGATCAGAAATTAACAGACACCCATCCTCCACCAGACTCATTGGTCGTTGAGTTTCTGCCAACATCCCCCTCCCTAAATAACCTCTCATACTCTGCCATCCAGCACCAGAACCCCTTGAGACAGAAGCTGCCTCCTGGAGCTGAGGCAGCAGCGGTGTTAGCAGGAGAGTTGGGCTTCCTGGAACAGCCACTAGGGGCCTTTGTAAGACTGCAGAATCCGGTGGTGCTGGAGTCTCTTACAGAGGTGATCTTGCCTAGCAGGTGAGGTGACTGAGTCAGGGCTCTGGGGCCCAGAAGAAGGGCCTCTACTGAGGAGGGTGGGGTCTTTGGATGTGGCTCCCCAAGAGTGTCTTGGAAATTCTCCTCCCCAGAGGTCAGTCTGCAGAGCTCGTGTGTCCTTGAGCAGAGCTAAGTCTCAGTCAGAGGCTGCTCTTAGCAGCAGGCAGTGCTGTCCTATGAGAAAGCAGCCTGGAGCTCCCCTGCCCCCCACCCCATTCCTTCTTCAGGTTTTTCTGCCTCCTCTTCGGTCCTCCCACCCTGGGAAGGAGCTACCATGAGATGGGACGGGCAGCAGCTGTCCTCCTCAGTGACCCGGTGAGTGGGGCAGGTTTCCCTCTCTGTGTGTGTGTGTATGTATGTGTGTATGTGTGTGTGTGTGTGTATGTGTGTGTGTGTGTATGTGTGTGTGTGTGTAGCATGTGTATGTGATCATGAATAACAGTGAGTTAGAGTGTGGCTTTGTTTTTGTAACATGGGGGCTGAAGTTTCCAGCTACCAATGTAGCTGCATTACTGGCCCAAGGTAGGCACACATAGGCATGAATGAATGAATGAATGAATGAACGAGTGGATGGATGGATGGATTTGTGAGTAAATCATTAATTTGTCTGCTTGTAGCCTGTGTGAGCATGGCTTTGAGAAAATGCAAGCGAACACACATGTAAGAGTCCCTAATATGCATTTACTGTCCATTCTGTGGCCTTAAATGCAGCAATTCCAGTGGTCAGTTCGTCGGGCAAGCAATCTTCATGACCTTTTGGCAGCTTTGGATGCCTTCCTACAGGAGGTGACAGTTCTACCTCCAGGTCGGTGGGACCGGACAGCCCGGATTCCTCCGCCCAAATGCCTACCCTCTCAGCACAAAAGGTACCTGGGGTTGTGATTCCACGCTGACCTTCTCCTTGGTTATGGGTCTACCACGCTCCCCAGCTAAGCTTGGCATTCACAGGGTGGTATCTAACTTCTTATCAGATAGTTGGAAGGCGTCGTCTGCCGCCACCTCTGTAGCCTCCAGGGGGCGGGGCGTCAAATCTCAGGTTGGCTGGAGACATCAGCCTATTTGAGGTTCTCATTCTGCCCAGACTTCCCTCGAAAGTGAAGGAAGTCACCAGCCTTCCCCGCCAGAGTGCTGCCCTGGCAGAAGACAAGCACCACCATGGGCCGCACACACCCATCCCAGAATTGCAAAGGACAGGCAGGTGAGGGGAGCTAGGTGGGAACAAGGGTTGGGATCCCGTGGAAGAGTCACAGGGGCATCAAAATGTGCAGGCAATTCGGGAGAATACAGAGAAAATCAGGATTCAGGTGTGGGGTGTGGAAACCTGGATCTCTGACGGCCCACGGGTGGGAGGCTCTTTGGGGGTCTTATTCAGGACGTGCGCCGGAAGGCATGTTGGTACCCCAGTGATTTCCTGGACGCCCTACACCCCCAGTGTTTCTCAGCTGTGTTCTACATTTACCTGGCCACAGTCACAAACGCCATCACTTTTGGGGGTCTTCTGGGAGATGCCACTGAAGGTGCCCAGGTATGTGGGTTTGTCTGATGGGATTGACATAAACTTTGGTGTCCCACTTGCCTGACCTCTTGGCACTGTGAATGGGGCTGAGACTCCACAGAAGCTTGGGCTCCTGTGTTGGGAGGCCGGGATCCTATGATGAGGTCTGTCTACTTCCAGGGAGTGCTGGAGAGTTTCCTGGGCACAGCGGTGGCTGGAGCTGTTTTCTGCCTGATGGCGGGCCAGCCCCTTACTATCCTTAGCAGCACCGGGCCAGTGCTGGTATTTGAGCGGCTACTCTTTTCTTTCAGCAGGTAGGAGACCTCTCTCACCTCCCCAGCCCATTAGTGGGCCCATCCTCCGTTGGTCCTAACTGGGTGAAGAGAGAGGGAGGGACTGCCACTGGCTTGAGGGGCACTTGACCTGGGTTAGGTAAGAAGGAGACAGCCCTGACTGTCTTTCACTCTCACAGAGATTACAGCCTGGACTACCTGCCCTTCCGCCTGTGGGTCGGCATCTGGGTAGCCACATTTTGCCTTGCACTGGTGGCTACAGAGGCTAGCTTGCTGGTGCGCTACTTCACCAGATTCACAGAGGAAGGATTCTGTGCCCTCATCAGCCTCATCTTCATTTATGATGCCGTGGGGAAAATGCTGAACTTGATCCGTGCCTATCCAGTCCAAAGGCCAGGATCTCCTGCTTATGGTTGCTTCTGTCAATACCCAGGCACAGGAGGTAGGTGAGGGAAACTGGTACCTTGGCCAGGTGAGGAAAGATGTAAGAAATGGACTAAGTTCAGAAAAATGCTGAGTACTTATCCAATAGTCAGCAGTCCTACTTCTGGTTCTGGATCAACTATAGAATAGATTTTGGGAGAGCCCAGGATTGTCTTTATTTCTGACAGCCCTGACAGAAGAGTGTGGGTTAATGAGCTTCTTAAGAGAGAAGCCAAAATCAGGTGTACCCAACTGAGAATAGTGGTAGCACTGGAATGGGGACTTTGTTACATCAGAAGAGCAGACGTAAGGACATGAACCAGGCAGCTTAATCTAGAGAAAAGAGAGAGGAAAGGACAGGACCAGGCAGGACCTGCTTCATTTCCTAAATTCACCAATCAAGCAACTCATAGCTGAGTGAGAGCAGATAACCATGTGGAGGGGTTTGGAGTGTGACACTTGCGTAGATCCCTCCACATGGAAGGAGCACCAGGGATGGGGGAAAGTGTCTTTTGTGGGGAGGTGGTGGTCCTGGGTACTAATATGGTCTCCAACTCAGTATGTAACTGAAGATGACCTTGAACTCCCAATCCTCCTGCCTCTAACTCCAACTGTTGGGGATATAAGTAGGGGCCAGCAAGTATCTAGCTACAAACATATCTTTTCTGATGTGTGCCCAATTCTACTTGTCCTGAATGAGGCCAGTTCTCCCTCTAGTACATACAGATTTGTGAGCTCATGCATTAGGTTGATGTTTGATGCTCAGTTCTGTGTTCTGCACCAGAGACACAGATGGGTAGAGAAACTGAGGGCATGAGGACACAAAGTAGGAACCTGAGAACACACTGAAGTGTGACAGAATCAGAAGCGTGATCGGAATTAAGACCTTTTTAGTTTAGGTAGAACAAGTTAGACTCCTGTGGGGAAGAGTTTCTCAAGGAAGGAGGGCTTACACTTGAATTCTTTGCTTCCCAGGAAATGCGTCTGAATGGACAAGTACAAAGCTCAAAGACACAGAGGATGTCTTAAGCGTGGTGAGGGCTTGCTCCTAAAAAGGTCTGAGAAAGAATAGAGGTAGTGGTCTTCGGCTTTCCCCATCCTCAAAGGGAAGAAAGCTTCACTGGTTTCTTCAATTTAGCCTATGGCCCATTCTGAGTTCCTGGTGTCTCTGTGGGTTCCCCTTCCTTTGAGGTGGATGAGAGAGTAGGATGAGTCCTCTGTTGCCCACCATCCCATACCTGACCACTCCTCTATTCAGCACCCAGGCCTTGTCAATGCTTCCTTCCTGCCTCCATCTGAGTGCATCCAGCAAGGAGGCCACCCTCGAGGCCCCAGCTGTCACACGGTGCCAGACATCGCCTTCTTCTCCCTTCTCCTCTTCTTTACTTCTTTCCTTTGTGCCATTGCCCTGAAGCATTTAAAGAGCAGCCGCCTCTTCCCCTCCGTGGTAAGTGTCTTTTCCTTTCTGCGTGAAAGGTCTGGCTTTGGCCCTGGATCCTGTCTGCAAACAGGAAAGGGAAAACAGAAATGGGATGGCAGGTCCAGACTAAAGTGTCTGCTCTATGGCCAGGTGCGCAAAGTGTTCAGTGACTTTTCCTCAGTCCTGGCCATCCTGCTGGGCTGTAGCCTTGACGCCTTCCTGGGCCTAGCCACGCCGAAGCTCTTGGTGCCCACAGAATTCAAGGTGAGAGCTGGACAGGATGAGGGGGCAAGGAGGAAGTGGGGCCAGCAACTAAAAGTAATATGCCTCATAGATTCCATACTTCTTTCTCTCTGAGCTTCTTCTGTCACTCATGATAGAGACAGTAAAAACAATGGCCTCACACAGTTGCTGAGTGATAAAATGAGGTATTTCAACAGACACATAAGTGAATGAGGAATGTTGTATACAGTAGCTATTATTATAGGGTAGGTGTTGGAAGACAGGCTCCGGGCTGCAGGCTTTGCTCTAGGCATCTCCTTTTTAAAAGACAGAATCTCACACAGTTCAGGTTAACCTCAAACTCCAAACACAACTGAGGCTGGCCTTGAACTCATAACCTCTTGCTTTAACCCCATGTGCTGTAGTTACAGACACACATCACCATACCTCCCCTGAGAATTTCTTAGTCTATAAAATGGAATAATCAATGGTAGTTCTCCCATAGGTTGTTTTGGGATTTACATATCATAGTGTAATAGTTACTATAGTGCCTGGCACATACCAAACACTCAGTAAATGCTGCTATGACTTCTCCCTGCCACTGGCCTTACCTTCTTCCATACACCCTACTCTTCCTTATACCCCTCACTACCAACAGTAAAGCTGGAGCTCCTTCTGTAGGGCAACACCACCAGGGCAGAACAGCAAGGGGGCTCTACAGAGGTGGCTTTAGAGCTCAGAACCCCAGCCAAACACGTGGGCCCCCTCCCCACCACAGACGCTTATAAATCAGAGCAGACACAGACACACCTAGTCCTGTCCCAGACTGAGGCAGGTCTGAACCTGAGTTGCCCCATTCTGGGTGTAGGGGGTGGGGAGGGTAAGCCTAAGGAGGAAGGCTGTGAATAAGTATGTGTGTGTAGGTTTTATTCACCAACTCTTCTTCTGGGGGAGGGGGTTGGGGGGAAAGAGAGAAAGAGCCCCTGAACCAAAGTCCAGAGCCCTTTCTGCTCTCTTTTAAGGCACTGGGATACACTGAAGGAGAGAGAGAGAGAGAGAGAGAGAGAGAGAGAGAGAGAGAGAGAGAGAACACATGCATTTGTCTGTCTGTTTGTCTGTGTGTCTGTGTGACAGTGCTATCTCCTAGAATCTAAGGTCTTGGGGGCAGGATGTGGAATTGTGGAATGTGGAAGATAGACATGGTAGTGGTGGTTGGGGGTGTGCTGATGAGGTGTTCTTGGGAGGCATTTCCACCCTGCCCATGGAATATCCCCTCAGCCTACACTCCCTGGGCGTGGCTGGCTGGTGTCTCCTTTTGGAGCTAACCCCTGGTGGCTGAGTGTGGCCGCTGCCTTGCCTGCTCTGCTGCTGTCTATCCTTATCTTCATGGACCAGCAGATCACAGCAGTCATCCTCAACCGTGCAGAATACAGACTGCAGGTAAGGCTGCTGGGTAAGGAACTCCAGGGTGGTGTCTACACTCCACTTCTAGCTTCAAAACAACACCCATTCCCCACAGAAGGGAGCAGGCTTCCACCTGGACCTCTTCTGTGTAGCCGTTTTGATGCTGTTCACATCAGCACTTGGGCTGCCCTGGTATGTCTCAGCTACCGTCATCTCCTTGGCCCACATGGATAGTCTTCGGAGAGAGAGCAAAGCCTGTGTCCCTGGAGAAGTCCCCAACTTCCTGGGCATCAGGTGAAGTCTGTAATCAATAAGCTGGGGGAAGAGGGGTGTGGCAAAATGGTTATGGGATGTGTGAGTTATTTGGGCAGCTTGAATTCTCAGCTTGTGCCCCCTAAGAACTGCAGTGAGTAAATGGGAGGCAAATTCTGCACTCTGTGATGGGTGAGGGGCTTCAAGAAAAGCATTATAAAGGTAAGGGTGAAGGGAGCCAGGGCTAAAGTGGAGGGGAGATACCATCTTTATGTCCCCACTCAAAGCAGAAGCACGTCATGATGTTGCAAAGGAACCCATGACAAAGACAATTAGTAACTGTTAGAAACAGTCTACCAAATACATGAAGTTGACTAACCGTGTAAATTATGAAATATAGGTCTTTATGGCAATGAAAAATTGTTAATTTTCCATCTAAATAAAAACAGCAGCTAGGCATAGTGGTGCACACACCTTGAATCCCAGTACTCAATAGGAAGAGGGAGGCAGATCTCTGTGAGTTTGAGGACATCCTAGTCTACAGAGTTCCAGGACAGCCAAGGCTACAACAAAAAAAATCAATCAATCAATCAATCTAAAGAACTGATTCCTGCAAGTTGTCCTCTGACCATCACATATACACCAAGACAGGCACATACTTACATACATGCTTGCACATACACAGTATAAATAAGAAAGATGTAATACAATACTTTTTTTAAAAAGAAAGAAACAGAACAATGTTGAGCTTGGACTGATGGAGAGGCCAGGGGCCCCAGGTTGGAGTGCTCTGCCTTTCCTTTCAGTTTCTCAGGGCAGGCAGGGGTCCTTCGGCAGGTGACCTATCAAGGGTATCCCTCCTCTTCTCTGGTGCCATGTCTGTTACAGGTCTGGTAAGGTTTCTAACCTGGGTGTTCTAGAAGCACACTAAGACCCAGCTAATTTCTCCTTCTCTCCACAGGGAACAGAGGCTGACAGGCTTGGTGGTGTTCATCCTTACAGGTGTCTCCATCTTCCTGGCACCTGTGCTCAAGGTACATGTTTGGCCAGGATCAGGGCCAGTGCAGCAGTGTCGATAGAATTGATACTGGCTGAACACTTACAGTGTGCCAGGAACTGCATTTTCTTCTCACATGGTTATATTAATCTTTGTGCTGACTAACCCTGAGAGACACACATACTCTACAAATGAGAAACCTGAAGGTTAAAGATGTAATTTATAAGTGCCCACCAAGAGAGCCATTTCTCAGATAAAAAAACAAGACAAAACAAAACAACAATGGAAAACCTAGACTTCCAGAGCATGCTGGTTTATGCCTATAATCCTAGAACCAGGAGGTTGAGGCAGGAGGCTTGTTTCAAGTTTGAGACCTGCTCGTGTACACAGTAAGTTACAGGACGGCTTGGGCTATAGTGGGAGACCCTACATCAAAAGAAACTAAAAAACCAGGGAGTCTGAGATGGCTCAGCAAATAAAGGGTTTTGCTAATAAGCCTGAAGTTTGATACTGGGTCTGGGTCTGTGTGATAGAGGGAAAGAACTGATTCCAATAAGCTATCCTCTGACCTACATGACCTACATGCTACACACACACACACACACACACACACACACACACACACACACGTATCAATAACAACAAAAGTGTTGTGGTGGTTGCATACTTGTAATTCAAACACTTGGGAGGTAGAGGATCAGGAGTTCAAGCTCAAGGCTAGCCTCGGATAGTCGGTTTGAGCAAATCTTGGTCTACATGAAACCTTATCTAAAAATATAAAAAAAATTAAAAATATACCTAATTTCCTAGCCAGTAGGCTTTTTGTTTAGTGGAATAGGATATGGGGATGCCATCATGCCCTGGGGTTCTAGCACCACCCTTGGTCCAGCTCTCCAACAAGCTTTGGACAAGTATATATCCATATCCCAGAGAAACTTTGAAGCAAAAAACCTTTATTCTTTTTCAAGGCTTGTGAAATCTCTGCGGGGTACCCCACTATGTGTGGCACCTATGAGAGAGGAAGAGGAGTACTGAGTAGGGCTATGAGACTAAATGTTAGAAACTACACACACAGACACACAGACACACACAGACACACACAGACACACACAGACACACACACCTCCCCTACATGACTATAGAAGAAAGCTATAGAAGAAAAAGGTCAACAAGCCAAGACAGCAAGGCAGTCATGGAGGGTGTGGAAATATCATACAAGAGTCACTGGCAGGAGGCAGGAGGTTAGGCAGGGCCAAGGTCATGGAGGCTGTGTAAGAATAATGCAGTAGGAGAGCCAGATGGACAGGATTAACCACTTGCTAAGTAGGTTGACTCTCATAAATAGTATACCAACCACTGTCCCAGGAACTGGAGAGATACAGTGGTGACAGCATATATATGTCTCTGCCCTCCTGGGAGTCTGGTGAGAGAGGACAGATGTTTAAAAGTTAGAGCAATACGATAACTTCAGCAGGTAGCTTCTACGAGAAAACGGAAGCAGACAAGGTGATGAAGGGTGCTGGTTCAGTGAGCAAAAGCACTAGCCATGCAAGACTGATGACTCGGCCTGAATGCAGTCCCCAGAACCTATGGTGGAAGGAAAAGACCCACTCCCACAAATTGACCTTTGACCTCCATGTGCAAGCTGTGGCACACATAGAATAACAGTAGTGAATAAACATTTAAAATTTTTTTGCAAATAGTGTCAGGGCCACTTCAGATTGAGCAGTCAGAGAGGACCCTTAGAATATTTGATTAATTGATTTTTTGGTTGGTTGGTTAAAACAGGGTCTCACTTTGTAGTCCTGGCTAGCCTGGACCTTGCTACATAGATCAGCTGGCTTTGAATTTATTGCCATCTTCCTGCTTCTGCCTCCCAAGTGCTAGCATCACAGCTGTGTGCCACCATGCCCAGCTGAGAGGAACATTTTAGGAGGAAAGAATAGCAAAGCAAAGGGCTTTAAAAGGGGAACAAACGCCAGCATGTGAATGGAGGGAGGGCAGTATATGGGAGCACGCAGAGCAGCAGGCAGTGTGATGGATAAGACCAGCCATGGTGGCACAGTGGCATCCAGGAAGCTAGAGCATGGGGATGTAGCATTGTAGACCAGCACTAAATACCATGACGGGAGATAAAAAACTGGAGAGGTAGGGGCAAGTTACTTTGTCTTTCAATGTCCTCATCTGTAAAATGCAGACCATAATAGTAATTTTACCTTGTGTGATTGACATGGAAAGACTTGATGAAGTCTGGCATGCAGAATGTGAAAGGAGAAGAAAGCCTTGGCAGGTTCCAGTCTGCAGGCCTAAGGTGGGGCCTCTGGGAGGCTGGAAGGTAAGCTCCTGTGTTCTATTTCTTCCTACTAGTTCATCCCGATGCCTGTGCTCTATGGCATCTTCCTGTACATGGGGGTAGCAGCGCTTAGCAGCATCCAGGTGAGCTCACCCCAATCATCTAGCAAGCCTAGTCATCATTCCCACATTTGACAGCCCCCCTCATATCCATTACCCTGCTTCTCCTGGGCATAGAAACTATGCTGCCATGACCTAGGCGGGAAGGCCAAGGGAGCTGCCTTCCCTTCCTGCTGAAGTACTTATAGCTAACAGTGACACCCTCCAAATGACCCCAACATCCTGCTTTCCTTTCCCCTCATTCTCTCAGTTTATGAAGAGAGTGCAGCTATTGTTGATGCCAAGGAAACATCAGCCAGACATGCTGCTCCTGCGACACATACCTCTGAGCAGAGTCCACCTATTCACAGGCATCCAGCTTGCTTGTCTAGGTCTGCTTTGGGTAATCAAGTCTACCCCTGCAGCCATTGTCTTCCCACTCATGGTAACTTGGGGGCGGGCGTTGAGTGGTTCTGGGAGACTCTGAGCTTGGGGGTGGGGGGGATGGCTTAAGAATACCTCTTACTTCTCTCTTACTTTCCCTGGCTCTTCCTGATTGGAAATCCTAAGACACCTGGGGGATACTTACAGATGAACTGATCCTGGGATAGTTGACTCACCAACTTTCCTAACTCATTTGAGCTGGTCTACAACACTCCCCCTCACCCCCCAATAACTGAGATTCTGGAAGGGCAATGCTGACTTTTGTTACTTAGGCAGGCTTACCAGAGGGGAAAGTAAGAACCACAGACTTTGGGATGGGACCAATCTGGTTACCACATGCCAGATGTGTGGCCTCAGGGAAGTTATTAATCTTTTGGGGCTTCAATTGCCTTTTATGTACAATGGGAATACCTTCTTTTTTTGGTTTGGAACTCGAGTATTTTTGAAATGGAGGCAGAAGGATCATATGGTATTGGACCTCAAAGTTAGATCCTGTCTTAAAAATCAAAACAAGAGTGGATGTGGTGGTGAACATCTGTAATATCAGCATTCAATGGACAAAGGTAGGGGGATCACCACAAGTTCAAGTTCAGCCTGGTCTACATAGCGAGTTCCAAGCCAGCCAGAGCTACACAGCGAGTATATATGTCTCAGGAAAAAAATCAATCAGTCAGTCTTGGGTACAATGGTGCACACTTTAATCCCAGCACTTACAGTTGAGGGGTGGAGGAGCTCAAGTTACCCTCAGCTACAAGGCAAGTTCAAGGGTAATTTGAGCTACATAAAAGGTCATCCCCAAAACAAAGCTATATCAAAGAAAAAAGGATCTACTTCATAGAAATGTGTTAACACTCAGTGAATTAATAGGACATTTAAGACTGCTCGTCCCAGCTGTTGCTGCCCAGTGCTCCAGGGCTTGCTTCTGTTCCTGCAGTTGCTGGGCCTGGTGGCAGTCCGGAAGGCACTGGAATGGGTCTTTTCACCACAGGAGCTCCTCTGGCTGGATGAGCTCATGCCAGAGGAGGAGAAGAGCAGCCCTGAGAACAGGCCGGAGCCGGAGCACTTGTTCAGTGGAAATGATAGTGAAGATGTAAGCTCTAAGATGAGTCCTTCTAAAGAATGGGGAAGGATTGAGAGACTTGTCCTGAGCTGTCCCTAAAGTCTGACATCTCCATTCAATCTAAAGGCCCTTTGTCTTTGTATTAATGTAGGCAGAATGAAGGGCTTAGGGAAATCTTCCTCTACTAGATTCAGAATCTGTCAGGGTTCTGGTTTATGAGCTCATGGACAAAGAGTTAGGCACACAGCTCTGTGAGGTATTCTCAACCCTGATCTTTGGTTTTGAATGTGGATTCATATCTAGTTCTTCAGTCACTTTATTTATTTATGTCTGTGTCTGTCTGTCTGTCTGTCTGTCTCTCTCTCTCTCTCTCTCCCTCCCCCCAACTCTGTCTTTGGATGTTTCTTCCACAGTCAGAATTGATGTATCAGCCAAAGGCTCCAGAAATCAACATCTCTGTGAATTAGCTGAAGTCATGGTGTGGAGACCTCAGGAAACAGACACAAGGTGAGGGGGTGAGGCAAGCAAGTGCTCCCAGTGTCGAGGGAGGAGAGGTATGAAATTAGACCTCGAAACCTCCTGTTTGCTCAATGGATATCCTTGTTTTCTACTTAAATTCTGGTCCCTCATGAACTCTACAGTTGCGGAGGAAGTAGAAGGAACTTCCATAGGGAAGAATGAATTCCCAGGGGGCAGTTCTGAGTTTTGGCCAGTAGAGGGAGTTCAAGCTCATTCCAAACAGATCCCAGGAGATGGCGGTTCTGAGAAGGCGAAGGGGTGAGAAATGGGAAGGGGAGGGAGAATAAAGCCCATGCTCCTCTCCTTTGCTCAGAAGCCTCCTCTCTGGTAAGAACAATGCTCCCTCTGGACATTGGAGGGTCCCTGGCTCTCTCTGCCTTTCATTTTATTCACCCATGTAACACTTCTGACTCATATCAACATAGCCAGTGTTGAGTAAAGCAAGTATAGACCCCCTAATCTCAGGATATTAGTGGGGGAGACAGACAGGTGGGGAACTTTCCTCGGGAGAGTGCTGGATAACTTTCCTTTGGTAACAGAACACATGTCCACACCCCGACCTGTCCAAGAGCCTCCATCACATGACATGGACTTTTTCTTTTTTTAATAGAGAAGATATTACTATATAACCTAAGCTGCTCTCCAATTTGCCACCTTCCTGCTGTATCCTGAGTGCCAAGATTACAAGTGTGTGCCACCTTGTCTAGCTTTGCATCTTTGGGGCATGCATGGGAGAGGCTAGATAGAAAAAGGACAATTTACTGGCTAAGCCAGAACAGCATCTCAGGCTCCCCATGCACTTGCTTTGGGATCGCTGTGTTTTTCTGTCATTTCATAGGTGTTTTATTCAGGAAGGCGGAAATTTCTCAGCCTTTGTCTTCACTACCAGATGTCATTGGCTGCGGATCTGGGATACTGATGCAGGATTGAAGAGCAGATGACAAAGACCTAGGTTACCTTTAGAACTGGGGGTGGGAAGTAGCAGGGAGCCATTGGTTTGCTGTTGCTTAAGAAAGACAGACAAACCAGTGGGACTGATCAGGCACCATTCACTCATTTTATATATAGTAAAGGAACTTTTCTTCTTCTCCTTCTCCTTCTCCTCTTCCTCTTCCTCTTCTTCCCCCTCCTTCCCTCCCTCTTCCCCTCCCCCTCCTCTTCCTCCTCCTCCTCCTCCTCCTCCTTCTTCTTTTTGAGACAGGGCTTCTCTGTGTAACCCTGGTTGTCCTGAAACTTGCTCTGTAGACCAGGCTGACCTCAAACTCAGAAATCCACCTGCCTCTGCCTCCCGAGTGCTGGGATTAAAGACATGTACTAGCAATGCCCAGCTAAGAAGTCCTTTTATGTTTAAGTCTTCTATGTTAAGTGCTCAAAAGTCCTCTTTTTATAGCTTGTAGGGATCACCTTTTCTACTTGTAATAGGGAGGAAAAGATGTCAGGTGCATGGTTCATATCTGTAATCTCAGCATTTGGTAGACTCAGTTAGGAAAACAGTCACAGATTACAGGCTAGTCCAGACTTTGTCTCAAAAAAGAGGAGTGGGGGTGGACATGGTGGCACACATCTTTGACCCAGCAGAGGCAAATCAATTGCTATGAGTTCAAAGCCAGCCTGGTTTTACATGGAGTTCCAGGATAGCCAAGCCTATATGGAAAGATACTGTCTCAAAAAAAAAAAAAAAAAAAAAAAAAAAAAAAAAAAAATGCATTTTTTTTCTAGAATAGGTACTCTCTAGCTGACAGTTTTTTATGCACATAAAATAACCTTTATTATTTTATTGCTTACAAAGCAAATGAGGTTACTGGAAAGTATTGAAACATTACAGGGATTTATAATTTTGAAATTGAAATTTGCCGGGCGGTGGTGGCGCACGCCTTTAATCCCAGCACTTGGGAGGCAGAGGCAGGCGGATTTCTGAGTTCGAGGCCAGCCTGGTCTACAGAGTGAGTTCCAGGACAGCCAGGGCTACACAGAGAAACCCTGTCTCGAAAAACCAAAAAAAAAAAAAAAGAAATTGAAATTTACTGGATATAATTACACCAATATTTTCATGTTTGATGTTAAGATTTATTTTAACAAACAAAATATTTATTAAATTGAATTATACCATAGAATTTCATAATATACCTATTACTTAATATTTATTGGATTTTTTCAACATATATAGCTATATCATTCTTCTTATTACCTGTTATCTTAGCTGCTTTTATATTGCTGTGATAAAAAAAAAACAAAAACACCATGACCAGAGCAACTTATTAAAGAAATATTTAAGTTGCAGCTTCCAGTTTCAGAGAGAATTCATGGCTGTCACAATGGGGAGCATGGCAGCAAAAGAAGCCATAGATAGCACTGAAACAATAGCTGAGAGCTCACCTTGATTCACAAGCACAGGAGAGAGAGAGGGGGGGGGAGGGAGAGGGAGAGGGAGAGGGAGGGAGAGGGAGAGAGACAGAGAGAGACAGAGACAGTCAAAAGGTCAAAAGGGACCAGGCCCAGGGGTTTTTTTTTTGTTGTTGTTGTTTGTTTGTTTTTTGGAGACAGGGTTTCCTTGTGTAGCCCTGGCTGTCCTGGAACTCACTCTGTAGACCAGGCTGGCCTCGAACTCAGAAATCCGCTTGCTTCTGCCTCCCAAGTGCTGGGATTAAAGGCTTGAGCCACCACTGCCTGGCAAGCCCAGGTTTTTGAAACCTCAAAGCCTGCCCCTGGTGACATACCTCTTCCAACAAGGCCACACCTCCTAATTCTTCCCAAACAGTTCCACTGACTGAGTGGGAACCAAGTATTCAATATATGAGCTTATGGGCTATTCTCATGCAAATCATCACAGTTGCATATCAAAAATAATTTTATAAGTTGAAAAGATAAAAAGTATACAAAATATCTTCTGCAAGTACAAGAATTTCTATACCTAGGAGTGGCATTAAAGAATAATAAGTATGAGAATACCATACTAAAACCCATCATATTGTATGCAAATTTAAAGAATATGTATTTTTTTAGGTACCAGAAGGATGGTTCAGAAGTCAAGAGCACTTGCAGCTCTTCCAGAGGACCTAAGTATGATGCCCAACATCTATATGGCAGCTTATAACTGTCCCTAACTTCAGTTCCAGGGGAATCCAGCACCCTCTGCTAGCTTTCTTGAGCACCAGTCATACACAAAGTACCCTTAAATACATGTAAACAAAATACTCATACACATAAAGTAAAAATAAATAAATATTTAAAAATACTTTGTGAATAATTAGGAAAAAAAAGACAGTGAGTTAGGTGTGGTAATGTACACCTGAAATCCTAGCACTGGAGAGGCTGAAGTACAAGGATTCTAAGTTTGAGGCTAGCCTAGACCACAGGGTAGGTTCTGGCTAGCCTTGGCTATATAGCAAGACTCTGTCTCAAAACATCCAAACCAAAGAAGAGGAGCTAGTAGCAGTGAATAGGATGAAGACATGGCTCAATGGTAGAACTCCCACTTAGAGAACACATGATCCCCAGAGACTCCTGCTCTTCTCAAAGAGAGTAGCAATGAACAGAACACTTTTATGTTAGAAATAAGATATTTCAAAGCTGGGGACAGTGGTATGCATCTGTAATTTCAGCACTAGAAGGCAGTGGCAGGAGAATTAGGAGTTCAACCACATAATGAATTTGAGACAAGCTTGGGCCATATAAGACCCTGTTCCAAGAACTGAAAAGGGGTTGGAACCACTATACCTGCTCCCCAGACCTTATTTTCAACCTGGGAGCTTAGAGCATAGCATGTTGGTGAAGGAGCTGCCTAGGAACCCAGGAAAGCCTTTGATATTCTAGCCAGGCTGGGGAAAGGCATGCCGTAAGGAGCTGCCCTGGATGTGTGCCCTGGAGTTCAAAGACCTGGTTCTCATTCTGGTGCTGTGATTGACTTCTTGGGTGTTCTTGATGAAGGGCCTTGATAGGTTCTTGATGAAGGGTTCTTGATGAAGAGTCTCAGCTTTCTTTTATGGAAAGAAAGATGGCTGGGTAGATAATTCCCAAGACACAAATCTTCCTGAAGTAAGATATGGTAGACTATCACAGGGATGGGTGTCCCATGTCCCCTCCCCCTCCACAAGGCACATTCTCTAGCAGGTGGTGAACAAGTGACTTTCTCTAGTAGGTATCAAAGAGATTTATTTTCTTGTCTGGTGTGGTGGTGAAAGTCTTTGATCCCAGCACTCAGGAGGCAGAAGCAGGAGGATTTCTGTGAGTCCAAAGCCAGCCTGGACTACACAGTGAGCTCTAGGACATCAAGGACTACAGAGAGATTCTGTTTCAAAAATAAAAAATTAATTAATTACTAAAACAACAAAACAATACAAAATCAAACCAAGCCAAACAAACCAACCAGCTAAACCTTCAAAAGGGCTAGCAAGATACTTGGCAAATATCTGAGTTCAATCCACTGGACCTATACATAAGAATGACAGAATCAAGTCCTCTGGCAAACATATGCATGTCATGACACATACATGCACATGTGCTTCTGTGGATGACTGTGCATGCACGTGCACCCCACCCCCAACACACACATCAAACAAATGTAACAACATAAAAAAAAAAAAAAAAAAAAAAAAGCAACCCACTGGCCGATCTTCCAGAGGACCTGGGTGTGATTCCCAGAACCTTCCTAGCAGCTTATAGACAAATGTAACTCCAGATCCAGGGAATGTGACACTCTCTCACTCTCTTCCAGCCTTGGAGGTTACCTGGCATATGATTGTTTACAGACATATTTGCAAACAAAGCACCCATACACATAACAAAAACAAAACCAGGCCCAGGCGAGTGAGCTAAGCAGGTAACTGCTTGTCATCAAACAGTGGATCCCTCAAACCTAGATGGGTAGCTGCTGAGCCGCTTCTCCAGCCTCCTCTCTAGCCCCTGAAAAGCATTTGTTTGCTTTGTTTTTTAATGAAAAAGCAAAAACAAAAACCCAAAGCTAAGCAATATTACAAGGAATACAGGCAGATTTACAGGACTGAGATTTGAATGCTAGGCAAACATTCTAGCACTGAGCTGTATCTCCAGACACCCCCAACCCCATAAACATACACACACATTTTTTTTTTTTTTTTTTTTTTTTTTTTTTTGAGAAGCCAGGTGTGGTGATGCATGTCTTTAATCTCAGTACTGAGGAGGCAGAAGCAATAGAATCTCTGTGAGTTTGAGGTCAGCCTGGTTTACAAAGTGAGTTCTAGGACAGTAAGAGTTGTTACACAGAGAAACCCTACCAAAAACAAAACAAAAACAAAAACAAAACAACAACAACAAAAAACAAAACCAAACCAACAAAACAGATAACTGAGGACTGGAAGGAATTCAAGGCCAGCCAAAGGGAGAGTGTGAAACCCTGTCTCAGAAAACAAAAAAACAAAAACCCACCCCCATATGTATTAAGGTGTTTGTACACATACATGTGTACACACACACACACACACACATTTACACTTTGTTTAGAGGGAAAGATATTTGAGGTCAGTGTTGGCTTCAGACTTGTCTTAGTTAGGGTTTCTATTCCTGCACAAACATTTTGACCAAGAAGCAAGTTGAGGAGGAAAGGGTTTATTCAGCTTACACTTCCACATTGCTGTTCATCACCAAAGGAAGTCAGGACTGGAACTCAAGGAGATCAAGAAGCAGGAGCTGATGCAGAGGCCATGGAGGGATGTTACTATACTGGCTTGCTTTCCCTAGCTTGCTCAGCTTGCTTTCTTATATTACCAGGTCAGGGATGGCACCACCCACAATGGGCTCTCCCCATTTGATCACTAATTAAGAAAATGCCTTACAGCTGGATCTCATGGAGGCATTTCCTCAAGGGAGGCTCCTTTCTCTGTGCTAACTCCAGCCTGTGTCAAGTTGACACATAAAACCAGCCAGTACAATACTGCACAGCTCCAGGGATGGACCAATCTGACTAGGGGCAGCTAGGGTATGGAGAAAAGACAGGCATAGACAGGACACACAGAAAAGATGAGTTTGGCTGGATGGGCTCCTTGATGGAGAAACTGTGGCATCTCAGAGGCTTGGTGTGTTTCTTATACAGAGTTGATCGTGAGCAGGGTTATTACGTAAAGATAAACAAGAAGACAAGGAGGTGAATGTTTATGAAATACAAATGGATTAAGAAGATAGATTTAGCTAATCTTCATAGGAGTAAACTCCATAGGGGAACAGCCTTCAGGTCATAAAATATCTGGAAGGAGAAAGCTATGATGGACATTTTCTGCACACACTGTCTACCCTTGGGTCCACTAGGAAGACATTTCTCTGAGCCTTGCCCCAATAGGGCAGGCAGAGGCTTTGCTATTTCCCTCTGAGTTTGAGGCTAGGACCCATGTTAACACCACACATTCACTTAGCACTTCACATGCCCAGGAAATCCTCCACTCCCTGCATCCTTCTTAGCCATTCAAACCAGGCCAAATGATTGTAAGACAGAAGCTACCATTTTCTGTCAATAAAACAGGGCCAAGAGCATGGAATTTTAGTCTTGTGTGCTGCAAAAAGTAATTAATGCCTATAACATTGTTTGAAATCTTCAGATGAAAGACCTACAACTGTATATAGAGTTATTAGGGCCTCCCAAGCTCCAAGGGAAACCCTTCATATCAGCCATTTAAGACTTCTTGTCTCCAGTCTGAACCTGTGGAATAATGGTTCTCAAATTTTTGTGGGCTTTAAAATCCAGGGTTACCATGTGAATCCCTGGCCTCTCCTGTGGTTCTGATTTACCCCTAGGTTCTAAATTCTTATTTTGTTTTTTTCTGTCCTTTTGTCTGGTGCCTCATGCTTCTCACTACTTAACTTTTTTTTTCTCTACAAAAGGATCTAAGTGTACTTGAATGTGCTTGTTGTTTTATATATATATATATTTTTGGTTTTTCATTTTTTTTCACTTGATACACACTTACACATATCTGATAGCCCTGGCTGTCCTGGTGCTTTGCTCTATAGACCAGGCTGGCCTCCATTTAAGTCGTGTGCCACCACACCAGGCTTGGAACAGGGAATCTTAATTGAATACCTGGGTAAGATTGGCCTGTTGGTAAGTTTGTGGGAGTTTTGCCTTAATGATTGATGTCACTGTGGATGCTGCTGCCCCTGAGCAGTCCTGTGAAGTGCAATAGCGCAGGCTGAGTTCATGAGGAGGAGCAAGTCGGTAGGCAGCACTCCTCGGGGATGTTTCAGTTCTTGCCTTCCAGTTCCCACCTGCCTTCTCTTAGTGGTAGACTAGCTATTATCTGTCCTTTTTTGTACTGTTATTGAGCTTAGTGATATCTCACTGTGGTTTTTATTTTAATCATGACACTTAATAATGATGCTTTCTTCCTTCTTTCCTTCCTTCCTTGTGTGTGTGTGTGTGTGTGTGTGTGTGTGTTTCTTTTTGAGAGTGAGCCAGAGGGCATCCTGTATCCCAGAATTGCCTTGAACTCTCTAGCAGAGATTGGCTTTGAACTTCTGATCCTCTTACCTGCATCTCCCAGTGCTAGGATTACAGTAGTCTGCCACCATATCTACCTTTTGCAGTACTGGGGATAGAATCTAGAGCCTTGAGCATGTATGTATGTGCTCTGACCTAAATCTCCAAACTCAGGACATTCTTAGTGACATCTGCTTTTCTTTCTCCTTTAAGTGCCTAATGAGGACAAATACAGTGACTGTTGGAAATTTGATACTCATGCCTTAAATAATTGTGCTAAGGTGCCAGGAGGAAAGGTTTTTATTTTGTCATTATTGTCTTCCTTCCTTCCTTCCTTCCTTCCTTCCTTCCTTCCTTCCTTCCTCCCTCCCTTCTTCCCTTCCTTTCCTCCCTCCTTCTCTTCCCTTCCTCCCTTTCTCCCTACTGTCTTTCTTCTTTCTCCTCCTTCTCTCCCTCACCTTTGTGTCAAGGTTTCAACAGTACCTCAGACTAGCCTACTTCAGTTTCCCAAGTGTTGGGATTACAGGTGTGTGGCAAGATGCCTGGCCTCAAAAACAGTTGTTACTTCATGGGCTCCCTGCAAAGGTTTTCAAACCTCTGGACATATACAGATGATACTTTTGAGAATTGTGGTGATAAAACTGTGCATTTATGTTAAAACATGTCAAATATCTCTTCCCTAAGTTCCCATTTTTCTAACTTAAGTATATTTTGTACATTTGAGAGTTGGGCATGTGGCTCATGCTTGTAAATCCAGCACTTGAAAGGCTGAGGTAGGAGGAATGCTCCTTGTCTGAGGCCAGCCTGGGTCACACAGTGAGTCCCAAGTGTGCCCAGGCTGTAGAGTGAGATCCTGTAACAAATGAACAAACAGTGGAATAGTAGTTATTACAGAAGAGGAGTAAGGACTACTGCCAGGTGTCTGGTGGTGTGTGCCTGTTGTTCCTCATCTACTGTAGGGGTTGAGGCAGGAAGATGTCACTTTCAAGACCCTCTGGGCAACTATGTGAGGTTTCTTTAGGTTTAGGGTGTAGCTCAGTGAGTGGTACAGTGCTTGCTTTCCATATTTGATGCTCACAGGGTCAATTCCAATATTGCTAAGAAAATTAGGGGGGCTAGGGATGTATAGTGCTTGCTTGGCATATACAAAGCCCTGGGTTTGATCCCAGCACCACATAAAATGGGAAGTGGTAGCAGGTATATGAGTTAAAGTTAGGAGGATCAGGAGTTCAAGGACATCCATGATAACAGTGCATTTCAAGCTAGCCTGAGCTACATTTTTTTTTGTTACTTTTTTTTTATTTTGAGAGAGAGAAGGTATCTTAGGGTTTTACTGCTGTGAACAGACACCATGACCAAGGCAACTTTTATAAGGACAACACTTAATTGGGGTTGGCCTACAGGTTCAGAGGTTCAGTCCATTATCATCAAGGTGGGAGCATGGCAGCATCCAGATAGGCATGGTACAGGAGGAGCTGAGTTCTACATCTTCATCTGAAGGCCTCTAGAAGACTAGCTTCCAGGCAGCTAGGAAGAGGGTCTTAAAGCCTACACCCAAATTGACATACCTACTCCAAGGCCACACCTCCAAATAGTGCCACTCCCCAGGACAAATATATTCAAACCACTACAGAGGGTTTCTTTGTGTAGCCTTGGCTAACCTGGGACTCTGAAGACCAGATTGGCCTTGAACTCAGAGATCCACCTGCTTCTACCTCCAGAGTGCTGGGGTTAAAGGCATTCGTCATCACTGCCTGGCATATTTCAAAGACTTATTTATTTTTATTTATATGAGTACACTGTAGCTATCTTCAGACACACACCAGAAGAATGCATCGGATCCCATTACAGATGGTTGTGAGCCACTATGTGGTTGCTGGGAATTGAACTCAGGACCTCTGGAAGAGCAGTCAGTGCTCTTAACCACTGAGCCATCTCTCCAGCTCCAGCATATTTTTTTTTAAAGATTTAAATGTTTTATTTTGTTTGTTAGTATGTGTACATCATGCACATGCAAGTACCCTTGGGAGGCCAAGAAAAAGAGGGAGAGGGAGAGGGAGAGGGGGAAGGGAGAGAGGGAAAGAGAGAGAGAGAGTGAGAGGGGGCGAGAATGGCTGAGGGCAGGTGTGCCAATGGAAGTCAGTTCTCTTCCTTCTGTGGTGCTGAGGCACCAGGATTACAGATAACTGCTACTGCATCCAGTTTTTTATTTTTTTTAATGTGGGTTAAACTCAGGACTTCAGGCTTGTTCTCTCTCTCCCCCCTGAAGTCACCTCTAAGATGATCATACTAAAGATTCCATCTGTCTGCTCAGGTGCTAGTGGCACACGGGAACACACTAGAGAATATACGAGGCCAATTATTGGACATGTGATTACAAGACTCTAAGAAGTGGTCTAACCAGTTTTGTTTTAAATGTTTCTGAGTTCCTTTGTCATTCTCCAGAAACCTCACATTCACATGAAATGCTGGGTGCATAGGACAGTATTGCTATTTTCTTTGGACTCCCTAGTATGGCTCAATCTTGACTAAAAACTGCCAACTTCTGAACAGGTTTTGAGAGGTCACTGACAAGCCCGCCCACTTCTCAGCCATATGTTCTGCATACCACTGTAATGGTGAAGTAATTCTCTTTAACTGACAAACCTTTATATCTAAATCTCTGATAAGGTTCAGTATTGTTTTTTTCATCTTCTAGCATTGACAACGCAGGCCTTCTAGACAAAAAGTTACAGATAGAGCCCTAACCATTTTTCTTTTCTAGAGCTCCTATCAGACTGAGGGCTCAACCAGACTTTCTATACATGTGCTATTGGGGCCACCATATCATTTCTTTAAGGAAGAACACCTGGTAGGTGGCACTGTTACCTTGCCCTGCAGGTGAACGCCTTGTTGCGTCTCCTGATTTATGAGCCTGTCTTGATGAGTGAGGGGTGTGGCAAACGAGTTAAGTTCAAACACTCCATAAGAACTTCAGAGCTCAGCCTGCAAAATGACTCAGGCCTCACCTGCAAGTTAAAATTAGTCGTGGAACTGGAGTCCTGTACCTGCTGCTTCCCCACTTTGGTAAGTGCTTCTAATTCTCACAGAAAACAATTCAACAGGCAAGAGGCTGTGTATTAACTCAGAGATTTTCCCAGGAGATACTGACACTAATACTCAATCCTCTGGCCTCTACTATATTAAACAGGGAAGTTTGAGAGAGGTAAGATAGTTCAGAGGGTTAAAGGACTTACCACAAAGTGTCTCCCTCACATCATATACACAACAATGACGACAATGACGATGATGATAACAACATCAACAACACCAGAGGCACGAGCTGGGTGTGATTGTGAATACCTGTTTTTTTTGGTACTTATGAAGTGGAGGCAGGAAGGCTCATGAGTTCAAGGCCAGCCTCAGCTATATGTTGAGTTTGAGGCCAATCTAGAGTATGAGACCCTGTCTCAAAAACAAAAGCCAGGCCCTTGATGATAGCAGTGCTCGGGTGGCAGAGGGAGTTAGACTTCTGTGAGTTTGAGGCCAGCCGTACCTACATAGTGAGTTCCAGGTCAGTCAGGGATACTAGAGAAGCCCTGTGAAGAAGAAGAAGAAAAAGAAGAAGAAGAAGAAGAAGAAGAAGAAGAAGAAGAAGAAGAAGAAGAAGAAGAAGAAGAAGAAGAAGAAGAAGAAGTAGTAGTAGTAGTAGTAGTAGTGGGGGAGGAGGAAGGCCGGGCGGTGGTGGCGCACGCCTTTAATCTTGGGAGGCAGAGGCAGGCGGATTTCTGAGTTCGAGGCCAGCCTGATCTACAGAGTGAGCTCTAGGACAGCCAGGACTACACAGAGAAACCCTGTCTCGAAAAACCAAAAAAACAAAAACAAAAAAAAGAAGAGGAAGAGGAAGAGGAAGAGGAAGAGGAAGAAGAAGAAAGAAGAAAGAAAGAAAGAAAGAAAGAAAGAAAGAAGAAAGAAAGAAAGAAAGAAAGAAGAAAGAAAGAAAGAAAGAAAGAAAGAAAGAACAAGACAGGAAGAAAACAAAGCTCTTAAATATTAAGTTCAAGGCCAGTCTGCAGCTGGTGCCACACAGCAAGACCCTGTCCAAAAGTAAAACATATAAATTACAAAAAGTGAACCTAGAGAATCCTCAGGAGTCCTTCTGACTAACAAGTGCCGATTCACTAAATGCCAGGCCATAGTGACTGTGCAATGAGTGTGCGATTGTGTCGGGGTTGCTATCTAGTGGCTCCCCCATCAAGAAAGTGTTACACACAAGAACCCAAGCTCCTACGTGGCACATGCCTTTAATCCCAGCACTTGGGAGGCAGAGGCAGGTGGATTTCTGAGTTAGAGGCCAGCCTGGTCTGTAGAGTGAGTTCCAGGACAGCCTGGGCTATACAGAGAAACCCTGTCTGGAAAAACCAAAAAAAAAAAAAAGAAAAAAAAAAAAAAGAGACCAGATGTGACTGCCTCAGTTGTAGTGTGTAGTATCTAAGAATACATATGAAAGATGTTTAGAGTAGCTAGCTTCAGGTTTACACAGTGGGTTTGTGAGACAGAAGCAGAAATCTGGACTTGACTTTTCCAGGGATCTATTGATTGTAGGCTTAGATTTTTTTCTTTGTCTTTTTGCAATGAGCATGTACAAATGTAGACTGTGCTGCATTTCTATATAGTTGCTGATGTGCATTCTTCAGTGTGATGTTTGGCTTTTCTTTTACCATGTACTCATGTGGGGGAAATGTTATAGAATTGCTGCAAGTTTTCATCTTTCACTGGAAAGATGCAGCTTCCTGGGAAGGCAATATGAAAAATATATTCTTCCCAAGGACTCATCAGGGAAGAAGCAGATTAGTCTACATTCTACAGATATCTTTTTGAAATATATTTCTAGTTACTGTAAAGACACTGACCTGTGCTTCTGTCCAGCAGTTTCTCAGAAGTTCTTGACTTTGCATGGGCTAAGTTCCTCCAAACATAAACAACAAGCCAGTCATCTTCATCGTCACCTGAAAAAGTGATTGTTTTCAATCATTTTTTTGAATGGCCCAGATGTGGTGGTGCTTGTCTAGAATTTCAGTAGAGTGAGATCATGTCTCAAAAAACCAAGTAAAAGCAGTAAAAATTAAGACAAACCAACCAACCAATCAAACAAACCAAAAACCATCCCTAACACTCACTGACAAGTATCTCATTTGACTAGCTCTTCATTTTATATGTATAATGATTTTTTTTGGAGACAGTTTCATGTAGCCCAGGCTGGCCTTGAACATGGGATGTAGTCAAGGATGACCTTAAACTTATTTTTTTTTTTTTAGATTTATTTATTTTTATTTATATGAGTAGACTGTAGCTATCTTCACACACACACCAGAAGAGTACATCAGACCCCATTACAGATGGTTGTGAGCCACCATGTGGTTGCTGGTAGTTAAACTCAGGACCTCTGGAAGAGCAGTTAGTGTTCTTAACCAATGAACCATCTCTCCAGCACCAACTGTGAACTTCTAATCTCTACCTCCCCCTCCAACTGTTAGGATTACAACCAATACAACCAACCATACCTGGTTTGATGAAATGCTAGGGATCAAACTCAGGGCTTTGTGCATGCTAGGCTGGTACTTTACTGATTGAGCTACATTCCCAACCAAACTGCAGTGATCTTTTTCTTACTACCTTTATTGAATTTTCTGATGACCCCAGTGTAATGTATTACTTATAGATAAGTTGAAAATACAACTAAATAAAAGTCACCTACAGGCCAGAAAGATGGCTCAGAGAGTAAAAGGGCTTGCTAGCAAGTTTGATGACTTGAGTTCAATCTCTAGCTAGAATCCACATGGTAAGAGGAGATATCTACACACTCAAGTTGTTCTCTGTTCTGACCTCCACTTACTCTCCTTGCAATGTACATACACAGATTTAAAAAGAAAAAAAAAAAAGGCAAAAACAGAGAGGGGGCTAGAGAGACGTCTCAGAGGTTAAGAGAACTTGCTGCTCTCAAACAGGACCGAAGTTCAGTTCCGAGCACCCATATTAGTGCTCGAAACCAGTTATAATTCCACCCTCAGAGACCTCACACCCTCTTTTGAGTTCCTTTGTCATTCTCCAGAAACCTCACATTTACATGAAATGCTGGGTGCTTAGGACAATATTGCTATTTTCTTTGGACTATGCAGACCAGGAACACATTATAAATATACCATATATTACTGGGGAGGTAGTTCAGGGGTAGGGACTTCATTTATGAGGTCCTCAGCACCGTGAACGTACAAAACACAACAAATGAGTACAAATACACTAAAGTAAGTACTCCTGTTAGTTTTCTGTGGCACAATTTTTATTCTAATGCTCATTTCTAACACATGTTGGCTCTCAGACAAGGTCATGCTATATAACTCAGTCTGGCCTTCAAGTCTCAAGTCCCTTGCCTTAGCTTCCCGAATGATGAAATTAACGGGTGTGGTGAGGCACAAGCCACCTTTATTCCTAGTACACAGAAGGCAGAAGCAGGGAGAATCTCTGAGTTTGAACCAGCCTAGTGTACACAGTGAATTCCAGTCCAGTTAGAGTTACACAATAGAAACAAACAAACAAAAACAAAACAAAAACCCAGCTAGGTACAGGAGGTGGAAGTGGCACTATATTGAAAGTTTATAGCCATCCTGGGCTATGTGAGGCCCTGTTTCATAAAATAAAAACCAGGAGCAGTTGAGATGGCTCACTGGGTAAACATGCTTACCACACAGGCCTGGAAACCCAAGTTAGATCCCTGGCAAACATGTAAAGGTGAAATGAGAAAACCCACTCCATGGAGTCGTCCTCTGACCGCCACATGAGCACTGTGACACATGTAAACACACTCACACAACATAAGTAAGTAAACAAATAAATAAGCAGATAAAAGGCCTGGAGAGATGGCTCAGTGGTTAAGAGCACTAGCTGTTCTTGCAGAGGATCTGGAGTCTGATTCCTAACATCCACATGGCATCTCACACCCTCTTTTGGTCTCTGTGGGTCCCAGGCTATACATGTGGTACACAGACATACATGCAGGCAAACACTTATGTACATAAAATAATAAATTAAAAAATAAAAGCACAGAGCTGTAGATATATGAACTATATAACACTCACCAAAATCTAGGAAATGTAGAGTTTTATAATGACAAACTACTGACATGTTTCAGGTAAAGGTAGAGAAGAAACAGTGATCACTGCTCAGTCATACTGACTATGCTCTGGGTTAGTTCTTAGGCACTGAATCAAGAAGTATGTATTTTTCAAATGGATAAAGAAATTGAAAATACCCACTTTTCAGTTTCCCATCTTTCCAATTTATTACATTTGTTTAAAGACTTTAATGTATTTATTCAGGGAGTTGCATCAGAAGTTATTTTTGTACCTGTGGTAGCAATGACAAACAATTCCTTTGTGATGCTGTACCAGTCAATACCTGTTTTTGTCTAAGGATGTATCCAAACCAATTCTGGGTAATCCAGCTTTGAAGTGGGTTGGGCAGTGCTAGTTGCTTTTTTTTTTTTTCCTCTCTCTCTTTCTTTTCTGCTTATTGCTTAGTTTGAGTTGTGAGCTAGTCACACATGCCTTGAAAACATCAGAGGATGCAGGCTAATTAAAACTTTCTATGTTAGCTTGGCATGCTTTTAATCCTAGCACTTGCAAGGCAAAGGCAGGTAGATCTCTATGAGTTCAAGTTCAGCCTGGTCTACAGAGCACATTCCAGGATAGCCAAAGCTACACAGGGAAACCCTGTCTTGAAAAACCAAACCAAACCAAAAAAAACAAAACTGAATGAAACAAAACAACACAAAAGCTATATATGTTGTTTACATAAAAATAGTTATGTAAAATAAAATGTCTCTCATTTTCTACAACTTATTATCTAGAAAGAACTAGATACATTTTCATCATAGGAAACACTGTATTTCTTGGCATATAAAACGAACAATTACCAATCTAAGAAATTTTAACAATTAAAATTTTTTGTCTCAGCACAAATCACTATATTTTTGATCTTTTGATTGAACCTTTTGATTGGCCTTTAATGGCACAACCATCTCTCCAGCCCAATTACATGAAAATAGAATTCTCAAAACCCAATTTAATGGAGTTGAAATACTGACTATTGCACAATCGAGATAGATTCGATTCTTTGTAAGGGCTCTAAATAATAAGATGACAAAGCTTTTGTTTTTAGCTAACCTGTTATTATAAATACATTTGCTGGGTAAAAGGACATTTGTCATACAAACATCACCAAACTCCTTTGCGATTTTCTTAAATCATGAATTAGTGAGGAACCGGAACACTTTTAATTTTTTTTTTTTATTGGTAAAATGGGGGCGGGGGATTAAGAGGGAGAGGAAGGGAGAAAATAATTAGAGGGGGATGACTTCCCTGGTCAGAAATTTAGCTAGATTTGGTTTGGCTGGCAGAACCCAGGACAGGCAGAGAACTGAAGAGGGAGGATTAATTAAGAAAAACGAATCTTCCCTAAAAGTTGGTCAGTCTGCTAAACTCTGTGTGCTAACCAACCCGTGGGGACGGTGCTCACATTCCCATTTTACACAGAGTAACATCAAACGCTTCGAGGTCACTCAACAAATAAGTGGCGGCACCGGACTAGAAATAGCCCGCTAGCACGCCCTCTTAGCCGCGTCCAGCCCTGCAGTCGGATTCCACGCACCATTCTGTCTTCTTCCGCCGGACAGTTCCCAGGACCAAGGGATGGCGCTGTCCAGCCTGCCGGCTTCCCCGAGAGAACGCGGCACACCGGGCCATCCTGCCCCAAGGCTGTAGAGCGCGCCGGTCCAGAACCAGGCGCGCGGGCGGGTGGAGAAGCCTCAAAGAGGCCATCCGAGCTGCTCCCGGGTTGCTTAAGCTCCGCGCGCTGCGCTCTGCCCGGACAGGCGGGAGGCGCCAAATAGAACCAGCCCTACCCTGATTCCCGATTAGCGCGGCCGCTCCCAGTCCCAAACAGCCGGAGGCAAACGGGTTAAGTAGCCTCACCTGTCCCGGAGGCGGAGCCTGATGTGGTGACTGACGTCGCGGTCTTCCAACCAGGAAATGGCAGGAAGATGGGGCTTCGCTGAGACTGATTGCTTCTTTCCGCCAATCCCAGTGCAGCTACTTCCGGCCATAGCCGCGGCGCCTGTGGGAGAGCGACAGGTGGGAGCTACCTTGCTACCTCGACGCCTCTTGCATCTTGGACGCACAAGACTCTCCAAGAGCAGGGTTAGGTCTACTTCATATTTTGTTACTTCTTGCGGGTTCTCACTGCAGCCCTCCTTTTAATGAGAAATGGAAATTCCCCAGACCTTTTCCCGTCACCTCACATGGGGGCGGGATGAACAGTAGTCTCACAGGCCAATTGTACCACGCGACGTCCCGTGACAAAATGACCGACAATATCTGGCACCAATGGAGTTCCCCATTGTTAGGGTTCATTTTGACTGACCACAAGGCCAACTAATAGACTGTAAGGTCGTGATACGATAGTCACAGAGGCTGGCCAATAGATATAGAAGGAGACCGGAAGTCAGCTCGGGAGAAGTAGGAGGCGGGTGTTCACAACCGCCTAGGCCTACGCGGGTCAACGCAGCTTGGGGGCTGCGAGCCAGCTAGCAGCGCGTGACGGAGAGCGTGAGCGACAGATCTCTGTGGCCAATGATTTGCAGGCGCCTGGAAATCGCAACCAGTGATGAGTCTAAGGGGCGGGAGGCAGCAGGTTAGGCAGTGAGAAGTTAGTGGCGCTGCTGGGACGGGGGGGAAAGAGACGCTTCTTCCTCCTGCTGCTCCTCACCTTCCCGGGATCAGCCGCGGCGGTGGCCGCGAGTGATTCGGCAGCGTCTCCGGCTCCGCGTGAGAACCATGCTGACGGACAGCGGGGGCGGCGGCACCTCCTTTGAGGAGGATTTGGACTCCGTAGCTCCGCGATCCGCCCCAGCTGGGGCCTCGGAGCCGCCTCCGCCGGGAGGGGTCGGGCTGGGAATCCGCACCGTGAGGCTCTTTGGGGAGGCTGGGCCCGCGCCTGGAGTCGGTGCTGGCGGCAGCGCGGGCGGAGGGGACGCAGCGCTGGATTTTAAGTTGGCGGCTGCGGTGCTGAGAACGGGCGGCGGAGGTGGTGCCTCTGGAAGCGACGAGGACGAGGTGTCCGAGGTATAGCTCCAGGACCCTTGTCTCTAACGTTGCGTGAGACGTGAAATCTTTGGACTAGCACTTGGCTGGTCCACCTCCCGCTTCCCGGGTGCAGTGTTCTCTGACAGCAGTCGCTTGTAAGGCGACGGTGGCAGCGGTGCGGGCCTAGTGAGCGCTCGGTTTGCTTTTCGGCGCGCGTCAGGAGCGGCACTGGTTCCCGTCACCGTCTGTAGACCCACAATAGGGAGTTCTTTGGTCTGCGAGCTTCGCGCGGGAACCCTGACTCAGGCTACCTCCCGCCCACCCGGTGTTGGAGATGGGGGAGGGCGGGGTCTTGTTAGCCAAAGTCCCTGCCCTTGGTACTGAGGGAGCCTGAGAAACTGGCGGACACAGCTAGCTCAAAAAGCCTGTCTGCTGTTCGCCTCTGCGTTAAGTGTGGCCTTGCCTGTGCATTTAAGTAGAGCAGTTCTTATTTTCTCTTTAGTTAGAGGCAGGTGAGAATTAAGTTCTCAGCTTTTACTCCGAAAAATCACGTGATCGGTTCTTGGACGTTTTATGAAGTTAGACAGGAAAAGGAAGTTCCAAGGCATCTTTGAGCTTCGGAATAACTGGATAGTTGAACTCTGAGGTTTTTAGCCTTCGAGAAGATGAGGCATCTTACAGACGCCTTTTCTTGTAAAGAAAATGCGTTGAGCTCTTGCATTTCTTTTAGCACATGTGTATATTACTGTGTGCTCCTTTCAGGTGTGAGCAATTTAGGACGGGGGATACTGTCCTTTAGTCTCTTTAAGAAAAGTTGACACAAACATACATAGTTGTAGATATTTGCACACGTACTTGCATACATGTGCATTTACAGGTTGACTTATTTTCTTTGACAATGGTCAAGTCAGAGAACTGAACTGTGATGTTTTAAGTGCTCAGAATTATATTTCTTTTTAATTTAGCTATGATTTATTCACTTTTAATTGTTGAGATTTAGTCTGTGAGTTGCTGTGTAGACCAGGGTGGCTGAACTTTCTGTGATCCTCCTCCTGCCTGTATCTCCTTAGTGTTGAATTACAGGTGTGCACCACCATGCCTAGCTAACTATTTCTTCTACATTGGTCCTAGCATGCCTCGTTCATCCCTTGTGACTTTAACCTCTGGTCCTGGTGTTAAAGTACAGTACAGGAATTTCTGTGTGCCGATGATCCTGGCTTGTGCATTTGACAGGAATAAGGAGAAATTATTCCAGAGTAAAATTACAACACTGTTTTTCCCAGGTCTGAACAGGAGGGTTTTTTGATTCAACATTTTACTTTGGAAAAAAGCTGTGTATATTATCCATCCATATTTTTTAATTTCCCTGTAAGAAAAATAAATTCTAGGCCAAGATGAGAGAAGAGTTTTATTTGGATAGTCGTTGGGGGAGTCTGTAGGTCCCTCAATTTGGGTTTGTGGAAGGCTTTTATTCTTTCAATAAAACTATGAGAGCTGAACTCAGACCACATGGGTGTTTGGCTAGGAAAGAAAATGCTGGCTAACTTTAGATTCTAAAGATTTGTTTTCTTTGTAACTTGTAAGGGAAAATCTGAAATGGCTGGCTTTATTCTGAATGTATGGGAAGATAGTCTCCTTGATTTTTGGGGGGCCACTTTGACATAATTGGCATGAATGAGATTAGAGGTTACTGATTTGCTTTTATGAGAGTAGTGTTTAAATTTCTTCACAGATAAAAGTGTTAGTGAACTTCCAAAGTCAAATTCCTGTCTTATATTTGTCTCTGTCACATACATTGTATTTTTTTTTTTTTCTAGAGCTGAGGACAGAACCCAGGGCATTGCACTTGATAGACAAGCTCTCTACCACTGAGCTAAATCCCCAACCCCTCACATACACTGTATTAAAGCTACGGGTACAATCTATACATTTTCATAGTGTTTTTGAGGCAAGGTCTTAATGCATAGCCCCAGCTGACCTGGAACTGGCTTTGTAGACAAGATTGGCTTTGAACTCAGAGATCAACCTGTTTCTGTCTTCCAGTGATTGGGATTGAATGCATGTGCCACTATGCCCAGCTTCATACTCAAAATTTTTGGTTTTACAGGTAATGGTGTTTTGCCTATATGTGTGCACACTGAAATAAAATAAATAAAATAAAAAAGAAATAAAATAAAAAGAAATAAAATGCACACTGCTTCTATGCCTGGTGCCCATGGAATCCAGAAGAGGGTGTCATGTTCCCTGAAACTGGGGTCACAGCTGGTTTTGAGCCACTATGTGGGTGCTGAGAATTGAACTGGGGTCCTTTGGAAGAGCATCAGTGAGTGCTCTTAACCCTAAGCCATCTCTAACCTCAGAACACCTATTCTTATTCTTCTGTTTACTTATACATTCTGTGCCACAAATGAATTTAGGTATTGAGAGTATATTTAGATTCTTCCCCCCCACCCCTTTTTTTGTGGACAGGATTATATACTTTGTAGTCTAGGCTGGACTTGGGAGTGCTAGGCAGTATTTTGTCTCAGCCACCACTATGTTTGTTTGGCTGGCTGGCCTTCCTTCCTTTCTTTTTCTTCTAAAAAACCTCCCTAAAACAACAAAACAAACCAAAACCAAAATAATAACAACAAAACTTCAGTTTTGGAATGCAGATCTCTGAGCTACAGGGGATTTTGGGGAGGGTGAGTAGCATTTGGTGTGCAAGTAGATTCTTAACCTGTAGAGAAGAAGAAGCTTTTTTGTGGTTTTCCCTTTCTTTCAGAAAAGAAATTCTTGAAATATCTCACAGCAGCAGTAAGTGCAGTAGGGTATATAGTCTGTCTTTGTGAATGAAATGAATTATTTTGCTTAAATTATTTACCTTTTCTGTTTTCTTTTCTTATGAACTGTCTTTTCCTGTTACTTTGGAAGGGATAACAAATAATATTCTTAGAAAAAAATCTTACCTGTGAAGTATTTGAATAATAAAATCCTCATTTCATATTTTCTAAATTATTTTAGAGCCAGACAGTGGATTAGTTGTTACATAGTTTGGAAATGGAGATTATCTCCTTTACCATGTGGGGCAGGAAAAGGTAAGAAATGAAAAATAAAATGTAATGTCTCTGGCTGGTTAAGTTAAAAGATTCTATAGTTTGAGGAGGGAATTTAGGACTGTTACTACTAGTAATTTTTTTCTCAGTTTTATTTATTATTATTGTGTATGTGCACAAATGCATGTGTGTGTGGTAGCATTCTTTTACATGTCATAGGACAAACTTGTGGAAGTTAGTCCTCTCTACTATGAGTTCTAGGGTTTGAACTGAGGTGGTTGGACTTGAAGTATTTATAACTGTTGAACCAGACTCCATACATTTAAAAACAAACAAGCAAAAACCTAAGTTTTTAAATTTTATTTTAGGGAATTTATTATTTGGTCAGTTATTTGTTTAGTGGTTCTGGGGATTAAACCCAGGGCTTTGTGTTTGCTAGGAAGTACTCTGCTAACTACATCTCTAGCATGTCTTTACTTTGTAAAATTTGAGATGGCCTTAAATTGCTCAGGCTGAGCTTGCTGTTTAGTTCAGGCAAGGATTAAACTTTGTTGTTTGATTTTGAGACACTCACTGTAAAGTCCTGGTTATTCTGAACTGAATAAAGATCCACCAACCTCTGCTTCTCAGTGCTGGGATTAAAGGCATGTGCCACCCTACTGGACTTCAAACTTCGTACTTCTGCTTCATCTGATGCCACCAAATCCAATTAGTGCATATAGTTTTAAACAGGGGGAATATCTTGTTTTATATTTCTTCAGGGCTATTGAGTCTCTTTCTTATCCATGTAAGTCCTTGACTAGAGGAGCCAAAATTCGCACTTGGTAATAGAGGTCAGGTTAAGAATTTCCTCAAGCTAGGTGCACAACTATAATCCAATGAGTTAGGAGAATGAGTCGGGAGTTAAAGGCTATCCTCAGTTTCATACATAGCAGGCCCAGCCTGAACAACATGAGAACCTGTCTCAAAAATAAAACCCATATAAGTCAACTTAAATTATTTTTCTAAGATTTATATGTATGTGTGTCTGTATGCCATATATATATGTGTTTGTCAGAATCTCTAGAGCTGGAACGCAGTTGTAAGCAGTCCAGTGTGGATGCTGGAATCAAGGTTTCTGTAAGAGCATTTCATGTTCTTAACTGCTGAGCCATCTCTCCTTATAAACCAGTTTTCTTTTTTTAAACTATTTTATGAGTGGTTTGGTTTGTAGGTATATGTGTGCAGTATTCACAGAGGCCAGATGAGGGCATCAGATCTCCTTGGGACTGGAGTTACAGATAGTTGTGAGACACCATGTGGGTAATAGGAATTAAACCCAGATCCTCTGGAAGAGTAGTCAGTCTTCCTAACCACTGAATCAGCTTTGTAGCTTACAAGTCAATTTTTTTGTTTGTTTGTTTTTAGACAGGGTCTCACTATGTATACCAGGCTGGCCTCAAACTTAGAGAGGCTCACCTCTGCCACAGCCAGAGATCAAAGGCTTGTACCACACTACAAACCAGTTACAAACCACTTTTTAAATGTGAATTTTGGAGTGATACCTCTCCCCTTTTAGCAGATTGAAAGAAAAAATTTCTAGAGAAAGGACTTTTTTAGATCAATGATTTTAAAGTTTTTTAAAGTGTGCATATACTATATTTGAATAATATATGACATCTTTTAATATTATAAACTGCTGGGTGTAGTTGTACACACATACACCTTAAATCCCAGGCAGACAGATTTCTGAGTTTTAAAATCAGCCTGGTCTATATGCTAAACATCAAGTTTCAGGCCAGCCAGGGCTACAGAGTAAAACTGTGGGGGACAGTATACTACAAAGTTATGGGGCTTAGGATGTAGCTCATGATAGGGTGGAACTCTCATCTAATGTACATGTTTCTAGGTTCAGTTTCCATTACAGGAAGAAAAAGGTTAAAATTATAAAACTAAACAGTCTCAAAGAACGTGTAGAAAGTAAAGTCCTTCCCACCTCAACTAGCCATTCAATTTTCATTCTTCAAAGTAGTCAATAATCTTTTTCTTTCAATAAATTTATATCATATCGATAGTTTTTACAACTTTGTAAAAGCACAAAGATACTGAATATGGCTCTGAAAACTATAGCAGAAACTTTGTAGGGATTTTTTTTCCTCTCTGAAAATTACTTTCAGATTCAAAAATCTGAAAGCATAGGTTGGAGAGGTAGAGCTGTAGTTAAGAGTCAGAAGTACAGACCATGTAGTGTTGAATTTTTCTTCCAGTGGCAAAAGAGCTAGTTAATTTCCTTTATAGTTATTTGTTATGTAATATAGAACAGAGTTTTCATTAGTATATTGACATGTTGGGCCAGATAATTTTTTGTTGTGAGGGCTTTCCCATGCATTAGTAGTATCTGTATCTACCCACTAGATGCCAGTGGAAACTACCTAACTGAGATAGACTCAAATAGACTCAAGTTCTTATATGATGCCTCACGGGGAACAAAGTTGCTCTTGCTTGACAAACACTCACTGGTTTAGAGGCCACTCTTGTCAGAGATGGCAATTTTGTCATGAATACTCTATTCAAACTTGAGGTAAACAAGGTGATTCACTGTTTTTAATAGCATCCCAGGGCTTACACATAACAAGAGAGAAATAGAAGGTACTAATAAGTTTAATGTAAAACTAGTCAGAAATGTTTTAAATTTTCTAAAGTAAGTTTATCAGTTAAAAGAACTTTCATTTAAAATATTTTCAAAAAGTTTACCTGGTTTTCATGAAAATAAAATATACAGCAATTGTTATGGGAACTAAAACAGAAAGGGTTTTATTATATAAATATCAGTGATAAAATAGGAAATATAACTTTGTAGTCTAATATGTAAACTTTGGAGATGTTGGAAATATTAAACAAAGGAAGGCTATGTGCTGTTACTATAACTTAAAATCTTCAGTATCAATCTTGGACAGTATCATTGTGTAAAGCGGTAGGACAGCATATAAATTAATGCATTGATTGTTATTATATGAATTTAGAGCAGTGCAGAATTGGTTAGTGTTAGTGGAAAAAGACTTCATTGTGAAATTTGAAGAACGAGAGAGTTTTTGTTTTTAAGGGGTTTTGTTAAGTGTTAAAAGCATCTTTAAACATTTAACATGTAGTTCATAAATTTAATAAAAAAAAAGTAATGAACTCCTTTTTTTCATCTTTTATGTTCCTTTAAAAAATTGTGTGAGAGTGTGTGGAGGGAAGAAGGGAGGGACAGAGGTGAGCATGGAAGTACATGACCCATTACCTGAATGTGAAGGTCAGAGGACAACTTTTGGAAGTTAGTTGTCTCCTTCCACTTGTGGATCTGGAGAGCCAATGCAGGTTGTTAGGTTTTTGTGACAGTGCTTTTATCTGCAGAGCCATCTTTGTTGTGTCCCTCCCCCACCTTTGAGACTCAGTCTCATACAGCTCAGGTTGGCCTAGAACTCAGCAGGATCTTTGTGCTTTTAATTTGAAAGTGCTGGGATTACTGGTGTCTATCCATTTCCCTCCTTCCTTCAGTTCCTTTCTTTCATTCTCTTGTGTGTGTATTTTGAGGTGGGATCTTATAAAGCCCAAGCTGGCCTCAAACTGGCTATGTAGCTTAGGGTGATCTTGAAATAATCACCCACTCTAGTTTTGGAGAAAATTCAGGGTTTTGTTTTGTAGCCCATGCTGGCTTTGTTCTTTTGGTAATTGTAAATGATGCTGTGGTGAACATAGGTGGACAAATATCTCTTAGATCCTATGTTCTATTCTAATTATATGTCTGTGTGGAACTATGTGTGGAGTCTATGTGTGAGTGCTTAATAGCATCACATTAATAGCATCACATTCTGATGGAGCTGGAGTTAGAGGTGGGTGATGGGCATAGGACTCTAGTCCTCTGTAAGAGTAGTATGTGTGCTTAACTACTAAGTCATCTCTCTAGTCCTACTGTTTATTCATTCTTTACAGAAGAAACTGTTTAGTGAGTAGAACTTCTTCATGAATTTATCTTTCATATAAAATTTCATAGTTCCAGGCTGGGAATGTAGCTTAGTTGGTAGAGTGTTCGCTTAGTACAACAGGAAAATCTAGGTTCTCTTCCATCATAGCATAAAACCAAGCTTGATGGTGTAAGACTATGGGAGGTAGAGTCAGGAAGATCAGAAGTTGAAGGTTGTCTGTCCTCAGTGCATACTGAGTTAAGAGATAGAAGACAGCCTGGGCTACAATGGAGCCGATCTCAAAAGAAAGAAACATAAAAATGAAATAATTCTAAAGGTCCCTACCTATGTGTCAGAATAAAGCTACCTTGGGATCCCTGGGCCAGCCTGACCTATACATTAAGGAATCAAAGGATAGCTGGAGAGAGTTCAGACCTGAGATCACCAACATCCACATAAAAAGTAAAAAGCCAGGAGTGGCAGTGCATGTGTGTAATTCTACCTTGGGGAGGCCAAGACAGATAAGTCCCCTAGAGCTTGCTGGCTGCTAGCTAGCCAGCCTAGCCTAGCCTAGCCTAGCCTAGCCTAACCTAACCTAACCTAACCTAACCTAATTACCTATTCCTGGGCCTCAGTGAGAGACCTTGTCTCAGAAAACAAGGTGCATGATGCCTGAGCAGGAAGGGAATCCAAGATTGCCCTCTAGCCTCCACCTCTTTCCCCCGTCCATAGCAGCAGAGGCTATATAGCTCATTTGGTAGAGTGCTAACCTAGTGTTGACGGATCTTGAGTTTATCTCCATATAAACTAGACTTGGTGGTGTGCACCTGTAATCTTGGCTCACATAGGGGTAGAGGTAGAAGGATCAGAAATTCAAGGTTGTTCTTAGCTTCACAGTGAATTGCACATGACTGTCTCAAGCTAAAACAAAACAAGAATTGGTGATGGTGGCTTAACAATAGAGGACTTTCCTATCCTGTACAAGGCCCAAGGATCTATCCCCAGCACTTGCAAAAAGAAAACAAAAAAGGTTGTTCAGAGGTTTTAGTCCTTAGAACCTATACAGTGGAACGAGGGAACTGGTTCTTACAAGTTGTCTTCTGACCTGCATATGCATGTGCACACAAAATAGCAAAAAAAAAAAAAAAAAAAAAAAAAAGAGTTTTGGTTGGTTGATTGTTCATTCATTCATTTATTCATCCACGCTGAGGATTAAAACCCACGTTTTTGGACATCCCAGGAGAGTGCTCTGTGGCTGAGCCATATTATATTCCTGGTCATTTTTTTCAAGATATTATTTCATATTGTAATATAATCCAAGCTGTCTCAAGCTGTCTTATAATTTACTATGTGTAGCCCAGGCTGCCCTGGAATTTATAGCAACCCTACTTCAGTTTTCCAAGTTGTAGGATGATAGGCATGAGCAGTGATGCCTGGCTCCCAGCTTCTTTGTGGTGCTAAAGATTCTGGCCCTCTTTTTATTTGAGACAAAGTCTCAGTAAATTACTGGCCTTGAACTCAGTTCTAGTAGGCTTTGAACTTCTTGCCTTGACTTCCTATGTAGTTGGGATTACAGGGTAATACCACAGATCTAGCCTGATTGGTATTTTGGAATAGAGTTATTTATTTAGAATCTACTATTTGTTAAGCTGTATGCTAGGCTTTAGATGATGGGGAAAAAAATGTTTTCTGCTCTCAAAGATACTAGTTTTTTTTTTTTTTTTCAGTAATAACATTTCAAGGAATGAGAAAAATGTATATATCCTTTTAAACTTCTTTCAATATTAATGAATTATATTGCATGTCCCAGGCATGCTGCAATTGAATTACCTCATCATATTTAATTTTGTTATAGTTCTGTGGCAATCCAAGATACCAGAATCAATGCATAAACTCTTGGTGTGCATTAATTGGATGATATAGGTAGTGTTTGAGTCTTTACTTGAGGTCATGGATGAGCCATAAGAGGTAGGCTTACATTGGTAATAATTTAAAATAAAAGCATTCCTATTCAGCCATCATGGATTCCTGTGTCTTGTGCTCATGGTTTTTTGTGTTTTTTTTTTTTTTTTTTTTTTTTTTTTTTTTTTTTTTTTAAGATTTATTTATTTGTGTTATGTATGTGAGCACACTGTTGCTGTCAGAAGAGGACATTGAATCCCATTACAGATGGTTGTGAGCCACCATTGGGAATTGAACTCGGGACCTCTGGAAGAGCAGTCAGTGCTCTTAACCACTGAGTCATCTATCCAGCTCTTGTGCTCATGTTTTAGCAAAACTCCAACTTTATCTTATAAACTCATATATTTATTTACTTATTTAGTGTGTGCAGGCAGTTGCATGCCATGGCATGTGTATGACAGTCAGAGGACAAATTTGGGGAGGGAGCTCTCACTTTCTACCTTGTCATAAGCCGGGCAGTGGTGGCACACACCTTTAATCCCAGCACTTGGGAGGCAGAGGCAGGTGGATTTCTGAGTTCGAGGCCAGCCTGGTCTACAGAGTGAGTTCCAGGACAGCCAGGACTACACAGAAAAACCCTGTCTTGGGGGGTTGGGGGGGAGATGAGATGCTCTACCTTGTCATCCTTGTCATGACAGGATCTCTTGTTTCTGCTGCTGCAAGGTGGCTGTCCAATGAGATCCTGGGTAATTCTTCTGTCTCTGCCTTCTATCGCATGTCTGGAGTTTCACTTGGGTTCAGGGAATTAAACCCCAGTTGGCAGACTTTCATGGCCAAGTTCAGTTAAGCCCTTTTGTCTGCCGAGCTGCTCCCTGGCCTAATAATGTCTTACATACTCTATCAGCATGTTCTACTTCTAGGCCTTTGCCATTTTCAGGTCCTTCTGATAAGAACATTCTCCTTTAAGATACTCATGTGGCTTCTTTTTCTCTTAATTTTTTATCTTATTTTAAATAATTTTAGGGGACAGGGTCTTGCTGGGTATCCTTGGCCCATTGATTTGTATGTTTCATGTAGCATTGACTTGACTACTTTTTAACACTGAACTACACCAGCAGCCTGATACCTCCATTTCTTTAATCTTATTAAAGTCTTTTCTATGTAGACTTTGACTGGCCTGGTACTCCCTATGGATCCCAGGCTAGTCTCACATTCTAATACCTTAATACCTGATGCTGGGATTACAGGCATGTGCTACTATTCCCAGATTCTTTTAATAGACCTTCCAACTACCTATTGCTTCTTTTCTGTAAATATCTCAAGCTCTCCAATTTTAAAACTGAAATGATCATTTTCTTTTGTCTACTCCATCTCTTCTTACCCCATTTGTGTGTGTGTGTGTATGTGTGTGTGTGGTGGTGGTGGTGGTGGTGGTGGTGGTGGTGGGGTACTGGACATTAAATCCAAGGCTTTGGGTATGATCTTAGGCAAGTACTTTAGCACTGAACTAAATATTGACTGACCCTTGTCATCTTTGTAAGTAGCATTGCCCTAAAACTAGTAACTCTACTCAGAGACCTCATAGCTTACTCTGTTGCTATTTCTCATCGTAGACATCTAATTCATTTCTTTTTCTGTGTTGTTCTGCTGTAAATGAAACTATCTTTCACCTATGCTATTGCTGTCTGTCTGCCTCTAATCTTGTATCTCCAGCTCTTTACCCTGCCATTAGAGTAAATTCTCTTTTACCAAAGTGTTACTCATTTCAGCTTACATTTGTTGTCCTGGAACTTTGGAGACAGAGATAGTAGGATTGTTGCTAGCCTAGGCTATAAAGTAGTTCCCCACCCCCCAAAAGAAAATGTTTTCATAGTATACAAGATTATTTAGGATTTTGCTTTTTTTTTATGTCCTAATTCTCACTGACCTCCATTTGATTTTTATATTTGAGCCATACCAAATTGCTGTAGTTCTGAAGATTAAGCTATTATTGTATGTCCTGATATATATGCTTTCATTGCTATGGCTTCTGGAATCATAGTTATAACATGTTGAGTGCTCATTGTCCACTGAACTAAAAGGCTTGTTTATATATTCTAAAAATAAATCTTAAGTATCATAGAAGGAAAAGTATATGATTACCAATATGTATATGATATATAACATACACAGAGTTATATTCAGATAGAGCTAGGTTTCTTCCTTTTTTTCTTTATTTTGGAGGCTGGATTTCTATACCACAGCATAGGCTAGCCTTGAACTTGACATTTACTTTCTTAGCTTTGGGGTAGGATTATAGATGTGTACTCCCATATCCAGCAAGAGTCAGGATTTGAAATCAGACCTTTGGGTTTTAAGATTGGTTTATGTCCTTATCTTTTTGTGCTGACACAGGGTCACTGCAAAGCCCTATCTGTCTTGGAACTTGAAAATCCAGGTTGACCTTGAATTCAAGAGATATGCCTTCCTTTGCCTCCTGATGCTGGAATTAAAGGCATATGCCACCATGCTTAACGTGCATTTGATCTTAGCCAGCAGACTAAAGAAAGATAAACCTACGTTTATAGCTGCTGTTTGCTTTTTGTTTATTGAGATAGGTTGCCCAGGCTATGTTGCCCAGGCTAGTCTTCAGCCTGTGGCCTCATTAATCATTCTATGTCAGCCTCCCAAGTAGCTGAAATTACAGGAATACACCATGCCATAACCATTTTTTTTTTTTTTTGAGACTAGGTTATGTTATATAGCTAGCTAGCCTCAAAACCCTCATGATCTTCCTATATTAGTCTATGTATTTCTGTCTCTCTCTGTCTGTCTCTGTGCCCCCCCCATCTCTGTCTGTCTCTGTCTGTCTCTCTCTCCAGGACAGGGTTTCTGTGTGTAGCTTTGGCTGTCCTGGACCTTGCTCTGTAGACTCAAAGATCAGCCTGCCTCTGCCTCCCAAGTGCTGAGATTAAAGACATGTGCCACCACTGCCTGACTTAATTGAGAGTTTAGATTCAAATGTTTTTATACTTTTATGAGATAGGAAGCAGAACAATAGATAGAAAAAAATAAAATAGACTTAACTATTAAGATGGCTTAATGTTCTTGCAGAATACTAGATGCCCAGCCATGTATGTCAGACAGCTCAAAACCACCCTGTGATTCTAGTTTTAGGGATCTGATGGTTTCTTTGTTTCTGGCTTCTGAGGGTACCTGTGTGCATGTTAACACACACATTCATAGGCACATGCATATACAAATAATTAAAAATAAATCTTAATACATTCCAAGAAAGCTGTACACTTTAATTTTTTAAAATTCAATTAAAATTAACTTGATTTAAAATTGGAGGGTTCCATGTATTTTGTAATTGATTTTTATTCTATCATTTATTAATTTCAGCAGAGTGTACATCAAATACTTGCTAGGTATGATGTATTGGGCATGCACCACCACACCCAGCAGTTGGTTAAAACTGACTTTTTTTTTTTAGAGTCAGAATAAATTATTTAGAAAAGAGGAGAATTATCTTATAATGGCCTAACAATGCTGTTATCTATTTTTCAATATTGGAGATTGAGCCTAGTTTTGCACATGCTAGACAAGTGTTCTAATATAAGACACACACCCAGCTTCTCCCCTTACACTTATTTGTCTGTGTGTGTATATGTGTTTTTCTCTGTGTGTGCACATATGGGTGTCAGTGTAGAAGATAACTTGCAGAATTTACTTCTCTCTTACAATGTGGGTTTCTGTGATCAAACTCAAGACTGTCAGGCTTGGCAGCAAGTACTTTTATTCTTAGCCACCCATTGGCCCACTTAGCCCTTTTTTGTTTTACTTAGAACAAGGGATGTGTTAACTTGCCTTGTACTTCTTGAGAAGCTAGGATTGCAGGTCTGCACTAGGAGGCTGAGATGTGTGCACTTTGCGATCTAGGTCTGTGTACAGCTTTCTAAAAGGTTAGGTGTATATACTTCATATATGAATATAGATTTTTATGCTCTGTGCTAGGAACATAAAGATACAGTGCTCTCCAAGAAACTTACTTAATGTGTCTTTTATACCTGCCATCATGCTTAAAGATTAACAGAATACTCCCTCAAAGTTCTGTTCTCATAATTGATGTTTATATAATTATCTGGTTATATTTAAATTTCAAATAATGCTGACAGATTATAGTTATTGTAATCACATTGGCATTAGCTTTATCATTATTCTATCTTTAATTCATAAACAGGTTGAATCATTTATTTTGGACCAAGAAGATTTGGATAACCCAGTCCTTAAAACGTCAGAGATATTCTTATCAAGTACAGCAGAAGGAACAGATTTGCGCACAGTGGATCCAGAGACCCAAGCGAGACTGGAAGCATTGCTAGAAGCAGCAGGTACTCTGTTGATTTTCTCTTTAAAAGCAGATCTTACCAGAAGTGATAGCACATTCCTTTAATTCTGGCAGAGGCAGAGGCAGAGGCAGGCTGGCCTCTGTAGGACCACCCTGGTTTACATGAAGAGACCCTATCTCACAACAATGACAATAGATAGTATAGTTCTCTCTAAGATGTCATACAAGATTATCCGGCTGGAGAAATGGCTCAGTGATTAAGAACACTGACTGATCTTCCAGAGGTCCTGAATTCAAGCCTTAGCAACCACATGGTGGCTCATAGCCACCTGCAATGGGGTCTTATGCCCTCTTCTGGTGTGTCTGAAGAGAGCAATGGTGGGTACATAAAATAAATAAATAAATCTTTAAAAAATAACCCAAAAAACAAACAAACAAACCAAACAAGATTATCTCAGAAATATTTAACATCCCAAATTTACAATCTCTGTGATAATTTTTTATTTATATTTCCTAAAAAAGTTCACATTCTATATTTTTAAAATTCTTGGTTGAATGCAATGAATAATTTTTTGACTCAAATTTTAAGGTAAGGATAGCTAGTTATCAAGGAAATTTTCTGGGCATAAAAACATAGCAGTAATTGTAGTTTATCACATTTTTACTGTATTTGAATTGATTCAGGGAATTCTAATGTTTACTTATTCATTTTAATTGATGCTTACCATAATTATAAATAGCTATTTTTATTTTAAATGAGCACAAACTTGAAATATATCAAGGTGTGCCAAACTACTGGTTTTGAAGTATCAGCAAAAAAAAAAAAAAAAAAAAAAAAAAACAAAAAAAAAAAACAAAAAACAAAAAAAAAAACTTTGATGGGCCTAATGTGGTACCTCACACCTATAATACTAGCCCTCTACAGGCTGAGGCATTGTTGTCTAGAGAGCCTGGACTACATAGTGATTTCCAAGCCAGCTGGAGCTATGGTATGAGACTCTGTCTCAAAAACTGATTCAGGGGCTGGAGAAATGGCTCAGCAATTAAGAGCACTGACTTTTCTTCCATAGGACCTGGGTTCAATGCCCAGCACTCACATGGCTGCTCATGACATACATAAAACTAAAATACCTATACACAAAAAAAGCTGATCTAAATATGTGATTAACATACTTGCTCACTAGGTGTTGTAAACATGTATAAGGGAAGGTGAGGAAAACAGAACATGAGTTACAAGTTGTAGATGATTTTTAAAAAGAAACAAAGCACATGTACAGTCATACTTATTATTTTATAATGTATACTCTACTCATTATTTACTGTACAAAGTTTCCATTGCATTATAATTAAAGTATTTCACTTCTCTAAAATACAGAAATCTAGAGCAGGGTGTGGTAGCACAACCTAGATTCTATCACCTGGGACACTGAGTCTAGAGGATTGCCTTAAATTCAGACTAGTTTAGCCTCCATAGCAAGACTTTGTCTCACAAAGACAAAATAAAAGAAGGAAGTCTAGCTAATTGTTGGGGCACATGCTTAAATTCTGTCACTCAGGAAGCCAAGGCAGAAAGATTACTGCAAATCTGTGGCCACCCTGGCCTGTAAAGTGAAAATCTGTCATTTCCTTTTTTTCTTGAGTATATATGTAGGTATGTATGGGGGCTCATACCTGTGCTTCCAGCACCTGGGAGGCTAAGGATCAGGAGTTGATAGCTAGCCTTGGCTACATATTGACCCTTTCTCAAAATTTTTTAAAAAAGAGATTAATAAAGATAAATAAAATTATTATTTATTTAAATTTATTTAATTTTTATTATGTGGGTTTTTTGTTTTTTTTGTTTTTGGTTTTTTTTTTTTTTGTGTGCATATGTATGTGTGTGGGTGCTTGTGCCGCATCATGAGCTTGGAGGTCAAAGGATAACTTTCAAGAGTTAGTTTTCTCTTATTACCTTGTGCAACACTGAGGTTGAACTCAGGTCATCAGGCTTGGCAGCATTTTACTTGATGCTTTTACTTGATGAGCCATCTTATTTCCATATATATAAAATATATATTTATTTGACACCTACTGTTTTTAAAGGTTTATTTAGTTATTTTATGTGTATGAGTATTCTATCCGCATGTACACCTGCATGCCAGAAGGGGGCATCAGATCCCGTTGTAGATGGTTGTGAGCCACCATGTGGCTGCTGGGAAATGAACTCAGGACCTCTGAAAGAGCAGCTAGTGCTCTTAACCACTGAGCCATCTCTCCAGCTCCTTCCTCATATATCTTATATATAGTACCTAAAGCCAGGCATGATAGCACCTTCCTTTAATCCCAGCATTCAGGAGGCAGTGGCAGGTGGATCTCTTAGTTTGTGGCTAGCCTAATCTACATATTAAGTTCCAGGGCAGCCAGGACAACAAAAGAGACCCTGTTCCAAAAAAAAAACAAAAACAAATAAATGAATACGAGGACAACAAAGAAGAGAGGCCTGCTATGTAGCTGTACATTAAGCGCCATACTTTTACCTCATCTGTTAGCCTCCATTGTGTTGCACACCTGTAATCTTGGGAGCTGGAGGCAAAAGAAGCAGAAGCTTACAGCCAGCTTCAGCTGTATATTAGCTTTGAGGCCAACCTAGACAATATAAAAACGAGGGGATAAAGACTACTAAAATGCTGAAAATTCAAAATAAAACTCTTTTTTTTTTTTTTTTTTTTTTGTTTTTTTTTTTTTTTTTTTTTTTTTTTTTCGAGACAGGGTTTCTCTGTGTAGCCCTGGCTGTCCTGGAACTCACTCTGTAGACCAGGCTGGCCTCGAACTCAGAAATCCGCCTGCCTCTGCCTCCCAAGTGCTGGGATTAAAGGTGTGCACCACTACTGCCTGGCAAAATAAAACTCTTAAAGCACGTAAGTTAACTCACCTTCCTAGTACTACTAACCAGATGTGTGTTAAACACCTATGATCCTAGTACTCAGGAAACTCAAGGCAAGAAGATCCGAAGTTTAAGACCAGCCTGGGCTACGTTATAAATTCTTATCTTAAAAAAACAAAAAAAAACCCAAAAAACCAAGGTGTTGGATAGATATCTCCATCGTTAAGAGTGCTTGCTGTACAAGCATGAGGACATTAGTTTGGATCCCACAACCATGTAAAAAGTCAGGTGTGGCAAGTTTGTGAACCAGTGCTCTGGGGGAAGCAGACAGGAGATTCCCTGGGGCTTGCTGGCTGTCAATCTAGCTCCTGGTTTAGTGAGAGACTTTAGTTTAGAAGGACTAAGGTAGAATTTGACGAAGGCATGTGATGTCCTCCTGTGTGCTAAATGAAGCATGTGCACCTTCACACACATGCATATACTGCATAACATTTACTGTATTCTCAAATACATACATGAACATATATTCAAAATAATAATATTAAAAAGCAAAACCTCAAACTATACTGTTAGAGATTCAGAAAGATCATTAATAGTCTTTTAATATCTTTTATATCAAAGGAAGGAAAATTTATATTTCACCTATTAATGACAAAGATACAAAAAGAAAATTATAGAGCTTATTTATAAAATTACATAAATTCATTGGGTGTTGGATATTTTGCTTTCTGTTTTGAGTCTGATAGACTAAACTTAAAAACGTTACCCCAGAAGATATTAAGTGTATATGTGAATAAAAGGAGGAAAAATAATTGCATTTTTATTATAAATTAGAGTCTCTCCATTGCTACTCAAAACAGAATGGGCCAGGGTCCTGTACTAGAGATTTTATTGATATGGCAATTCTTTAAGTGAAATAGTATTCATTTGGCATAATGATGGTCATATTAAATCAAATTCAGAATTAAGTATAGGAAAAACTAATATTTATATTGTAAAGATGGAAGTTCTAAAACATCGGTGGTTATGCCATGGCTTATGATGTTAGTGGTAGAACTAAACTGATCAAACTTACCTGTCTTCTGTCAGTTTCATATATGGGGACTATATTGTTTCTTTGGCGTATATAATGACGTTTAAAACATAATTTCAATCTTCACTTCAGTTTTTTGCTTTTTCTTTCCCGGCACTGCCTCATTGACTAAGGAATTGGCAAATTGTCAACTGCTGATGGTAAAGCTTTTGCAGATCCTGAAGTACTCCGGAGACTGACATCTTCAGTTAGCTGTGCGCTGGACGAAGCTGCTGCTGCATTGACACGGATGAGAGCAGAGAACACACACAGTACTGGACAAGTGGATACGTAGGTGTTCAATATTTTGCTAGTATTGAATGTTTTCTTGAAAAACATAAGCCAACTAGTTATTTGAAACAATGTTAAAGTGGATATATGAATCTATACATACTATACAAATATAAAAATAGATATATGTATTTATTCTTTTTGTTGTCGTTGTTGTTTTGGTTTTGGGTTTTTGAGGTAGTCTATATAGCCCTGGCTATCCTCAATTCAGAGCTCTGTCTGCCTTTGCTTCACAAATGCCAAGTGCTGGAATTAAAGGCATGTGCCACCATGTTTGGATACATGTATGCTCATTACATGTGCATCTCCTTCCACCTCCCCCCCAAATACTGCATTGACCAGGAAATGTTTGTTTTGGTTTTTGAGACAGGGTCTCACTATGTGGTTTCATAGGGCCTCACCTGGCTAGTCTGAAATGCTTTACATATTCTGGAACATCCCAAATAGACCAGGCTAGACTCAAATTCACAGAAATCTACTTGTCTCTGCCTCCTGAGTGCTGGGATTAAAGATGTGTGCCACCATGTTGGGTTCTGGTTTTATTTTTGACACAGGATCTCACTCTGTAGCCTAGGCAGCCCTTGAATTCTCAGGAGTCCTACCTCAGCTTTCTTGAGTGCTGCTGTTAAGTGTGAGTCATCATACCTGACTTTGTATTCATTTTCTAGTAAACATTTTTATGGGTGTTCAGTATTACAGTATATAAGAAATCCAAGTTGAATAAGACCTAGTTTCTATTTTAAAATAAGTTACATAGTCTAAAGGTTACAGTTAAGTCTAGCCTGACTACTTAAATAGTCATAAGTGGAATGGACTTAAAAGACTCCATCTTTTTTTTTACTCCATCTTACAAGGAAAAAAAATAATTAATGGATTCAGTGGATTCAGTTAGTTATTTTATAGTGATTGGGTTTTTTTTGTTGTTTTGTTTTTTGTTTTTAGATTTTTTTTAACCAAGATAAGACTTTTGTCATAGGCTCATGCTCAAAAATATCTTCTTTTTTTTTTTTTTTTTTTTTTTTTTTTTTTTGTGAATCAGTATGATGGTACCTTTAAAAGCTTGTCCATCTAATGCTTCAAAAGACAATTTTTTTTTACAAAGGCAAAAAAAATATCTTAGCAAAAGATCAGTTAATCCAACTCATTCAGGAGACAGAGGGACAGACAGATCTCTTAAGTTCAAAGTCAGCCTGATCTGCATAACAAGTTCTAGAACAGCCAGATACACATAGTGAGGGTCTTGTTGGGGATTTAGCTCAGTGGTAGAATGCTTGCCTAGCAAGCACAAGGCCCTGGGTTCGGTCCTCAGCTCTAAAAAAAAAAAAAAAAAAGATGAGACCCTGTCTCAAAGAAGCACAGGCCAGTTAATTAGACTCACCATAGGTGGCTTTTATATAGTCTGTTACAGTAGTGTCTGTTAACACAAATAGGAGAGCCTAAACTGTGATGTCACCTTTCAGTTTACAAGAACTCTGGATTCATTTGTAGATTATGATTACTATGAGTTAATGCTTTGAGAAAAGCTAAGCTTCAACCCATACCAGAAAACAGGTAGTGTCTTTGTACTACATCAGTTAATGGTTTTTAATCATTTTTTGCATGTGCACATTTGCATCATATTATATGCCTGGTGCTTGTAGGTTAGAGAAGGGTTTCATTTCAGGTCCTCTGTAATGAAGTTACAGACAGTTGTGAACTCAAGTGCTGAGAACTGAACCCAGCTCCTCTGCATGAGCAGCAAGTTCTCTTAACCACTGAGCTATCTCTCTTTTCTTGCTGACGTTTGGAATTTGAAATTAATGGCTCTGGCCCAGAAAGATGGCTCCGGTGGTAAAAGGTCTTACTGCAAAGCCTAACAATCTCGGTTTGATTCCAGGGATAGAAAGATAAAATGTTAGAAAGAGAAAATGAACTCATATGAACTGTTCTTTGAACTCCACATACTGATACTGTGGCAGAGGTTTATATACAATTAAATAGATGTTTTTAAAAAGGAAAAAGCTGATGACTCACCCCAAGAGCCTATTGTTTTCTGTTAAGGGACCCACTGCAGAGCTAGTGCTGGTATTTTCACTGTTGTTGTTCTATGAGTCTACTGTCTAAAAGTGATTTTGGATAAAATAACTTTCAAATTAAGCTTATGTAAAACTTTCAAAATCTTAAATTGCTAAAATGACACAGTGGCACAGTACTTGGGAAGCTGAGGCAAGTGGATCTATAAGTTCAAGGCTGGCCTGGTCTAATGTAGTGAGTTCCAGAACAGCCAGGGCTACATAGAAAAAGACCTTGTCTTTTTAAAACTATTACTCAAATATTCTTTCTAGGACCTCACGTATTATATTTAATAAAGAATATTCATGTTTCATAAACTTTTGGCTACAAAGACTGAAGGCCAATGAGGGCTGAAACTTGAGTTGTCAGGCTTGGCAGCATTTTGCCTTTCCCCACTCAGCCAGCCATCTTGCTGATCTTCAGTCACTTTGTGCATAGCTGGTATAGTATGATCAAATGTGATTGTAATCCCAGCATTACATAGAGTTTGGGGACATTCAGGACTATCTTATATTAGACCCATGTCAATAAATAAACACAACTTACTTTAGTTATAGACCCTAAAATCTAAGAGTGATTGTGTTAATTGCCTTTGAGTCTGTAAGCTTTGAGGATTGCTATTTTGTTAGGTCAATTTCAGATATAAAAACAGTTTACCAGAAAGATTTTGAAAAATAAAAATAGCAGTTATTGGGACAGTGATTGAGAAAACAGTGTAGGAAGAGAATCAACAGAAATGAAATATGTATAAAAATCTGGTAATGAAACCCATACTGTGCAGACTGTTTAAAAAATAAAAATAGGGCAGAAGAGATGGTTCAGTAGTTAGGACCACTTGCTGTTCTTACAGAGGACCCAGGTTTAGTTCCCATTCACATGGCAGCTAACAATTGCCTATAACTGCTAAAAATATAATAACAAATAATAATAATAATAATAATAATAATAATAATAATAATAATAATAATAATAAATGTTATTTTCAAATTTATAATTTTGCCTAGTTAAAGTTTATATATAATTACAGTTGCTGTAGGATGCTTGGCACATAAAATATTTATGCCAATTTATGTTAGTGAAATTTTTATATGTGTCTTAGCTATTTAATGTAATTTTATATCATAGGATCATGAGTCTTCGCATCACTTAATTTCGTGTAATCTTTAATTTTAGTCGCAGTCTGGCAGAAGCTTGTTCAGATGGAGATGTGAATGCTGTTCGTAAATTACTAGATGAAGGCAGAAGTGTAAATGAACATACAGAAGAAGGAGAAAGCCTGCTGTGTTTGGCTTGTTCAGCAGGATATTATGAACTAGCACAAGTAAGCAGAAATAATCTTTATTAATTTTAGTAGTGCGGGGATCATCAAATTCAGGGCCTTGTGTATGTGAGGTAAGTGCTTTACCCCTGAGCTACATTCTTAGCCCCAAAATAATCTTTAGTGTTTAAAATTATAGAGTGGCCTTAGGTGTTTTATTTGTTTTTATTATTTGTAGAAGGAACTATAATTGGAAGTCAGAGACCCTCCCTTTTTCCTTTAGAAACATACACAATTCACTTTTTTTGTATATATGTAGTTAGGCATTGTTTATTTTTATAGCATGTATTCAAAGCTAATGTATTCAAAGCTAATCATATTAAATAAAAATTGCTTAATCATATTTTAAGCTTTTAAAAATTTTTATGTACATATGTATGTTTGGATATGTGTGTGGGTACATATATAGGCTGGAAGTAGATGTTGGGTGTGTCTTTCTTAACCATTCTCTATTTTATTTATTGACACAAGGGTCTCTTACCTTGGTGAATCTGAGTTCACCAATTTGCTACTCTAGATCTGTATCTGCTTCTCAACATCTGGCTACTCCAGCCCTCAGGTTTTCATGGTAAACCCTATTCACTGACCCATATTCTCATATGTCTCTTAAAAATAGTATATAAGCTGGTCAGTAGTGGCACCAGGTAGTGGTGGTGCATGCCTTTAATCCCCAGCACTTGGGAGGCAGAGGCAGGCAGCCTAGTCTATGGAGTGAGTTCTATGACAGCCAGGGCCACACAGAGAAACCCTGTTTCCAATAAAAAGAAAAGAAATGGTATGTAACTGGGGCTTCAGAGATGGCTTTAGTTGTTAAGAGCAGTGGCCATTCTTTAAGAGAACTCGTTTTTGAGTCCCAGCACCTACATGGCAACTCACAATCATCTGTAACTCCATTTCCAGAGGATCTGATGCCTTATGGCCTCTGCAGGCACCAGACATACAGGCAGGCAAAGCACCGATACAAAATAATTTTAAAAAGAAAGTAGAGTAGGTGACTGGTCTAGTGAGGACTTGAGTTTGAGTTTGATTACTGGGGCCCATGTAGTAAAAGGGGAGAGATCCAGCTCTCACAAGTTGTCCTCTGACTCCCATATGTGTGCTGTGATCCTTGCATGCCCTCTCTTACATACAGAATTAATAAAATGTAATTAAAATAAAGGGAAGAGGAACAGCATGTAACTAAGGTGGTGGTGCCCACCTATAATTCTAGTACTTAGAAGACTGGGGCAAGCAAACATTGAGTTCATGGCCACGCTGACTTACATAGTGAGTCCCCATATCAAAATAACCTTAACAAATAAAAGTATAAGGTAAAATAGGAGTTTATTTTTTCTCCATTCAGATGCTCCTAGTTCTAATGTTTTTCCTTCTATATGGAACAATATTGGAAATTAACCTTTTTATTGTTCTCTTGCTAGATTATCTTAAACATGGCACAAATTCTTTCACAAGAGTAGACTTATATAATAGGATTGCTAATAAGAGTTTTATTTAAAGATTAATATGTAATTGCTAGAAGTGGTGGTGCATGCCTATAATGGCATTTGGGTTGGGGAGACAGGAGGATCTAGGATGCCGGGTTGTCCTTGGTTGCCTGGTTAGTTTGAGACCAGCCTCTCAATAGTACTGTAAAAATATAACATCTTGGGCTGGAGAGGTGGTTCAGTGGTTAAGAGCACTGACTGCTCTTCCAGAGGTTCTGAGTTCAATTCCCAGTAACCACGTGATAGCTCATATCCATCTATAATGAGATCTGGTGCCTTCTGACATGCAGGAGGAATGCTGATTATGTAAAAAATAAATCTTTAAAAAAAAAGTCTCAGATGTAGGGGTAGAAAAATATAGCATCTGACCTGTCATCCTGACCAGAAAATTGAATTTTCCTCAAAGGTGAATATTTTTATTTATTTTTTATCCTTATCTCAAAATATTATTTTCTCAGATTAAGTAGTTTCTCTGTGAGTACGATTAATAGTAAGCAACAACTTCTTTGTGTTTTTTTTAAAGGTACTACTAGCTATGCATGCTAATGTTGAAGATAGAGGGAATAAAGGAGATATAACCCCTCTTATGGCAGCTTCCAGTGGAGGTTATTTAGATATTGTGAAATTATTACTTCTCCATGATGCAGATGTCAACTCTCAGTCAGCAACAGGTATGTAGAAATTGAAGGAAATATTGGCATAAATTATTTTAACATGATGAATAAAAATTGATTACTAGAGCATTGGTGAGATGGCATGATAAGTAAGACACTTGCTGCCAGGCTTAATGACCTGAGTTCAGTTCCTAGGATCCACATGTCAGAAGAGAACCAACTCTTGAAAGTTGATCTTTTACTTCCACACTTTGGCCATTCATATACATATCCTACCTCATGCATACACAAAACAAACAAATGTAATTAAAAAATAGATTATTAGGGAAAATGAATGGAAACCTTCTGAAAATAATTATGACTTTGATATCTTTAAAAAATCTTTGTTGTAGTTGTTGAGTTATGGTCTCAATGGGTGGACCAGGATGGCCCTTGTTCTAAAAATCACTTTTTCAGTCTCCAAACTGTTGGGAGTATAGCATGTACTACCATGCCGGCTGAAAAGTCTTTAAGCCACTGTGCAGCCTTCCTGAATTCCTAGCAGTCAGTAGGTTGAAGTAGGGAGTGCTTGAGTTTAAGGGTGGTCTGGGGTTGATAGTAAGAGCCAGCAACAAATCTTTAACGTAAACTTGGACCAGGCATAGTGGCACTTGCCTATAATCTTAGCATTTAGGAAACCGAGGCAGGAGGATTTCTGTGTGTTTGAGATACAGCTTGGATACCTAGGAAAGTCTACATAGTAAAACAATATCAAAAACAGTATAGATTGTGTTTGGTCAAGATGAACAGTTTTTCTGCTAAAAACAATCTTTTCTTTTGTCCCAGTGATATATAATGTATAAAGAAAAAGTTATGTGCTATATTTCCTGTAGTTTTTTATTTCATTTAAGTAGATAGCTCTTTTGACTTTGAATATGTTTACCATGTCAGATTTTTCATTTATAGTATGCTGAATACATGTATTAATAAGAGAATGCTACTCATCCCCAACTTACCTTCCCCTCCTCTTTTTTTTTAATGCCATAAGTTTGAGTAGACTAACTACTAATATATATCAAAAGTATGATTTAAATTTAGAGCTGGTGCTGGGAATCGTTGTTATAGTACTTGCCAAGCATACTTGAAATGCTGGTTCAATTCCCAGCACCACATAAACCACATGTCCTCTGTTGCTGTGACAAAATACCATGACCCAAGCAACTTATAAAAGAAAACATTGCCGGGCGGTGGTGGCGCACGCCTTTAATCCCAGCACTTGGGAGACAGAGGCAGGTGGATTTCTGAGTTCGAGGCCAGCCTGGTCTACAAAGTGAGTTCCAGGACAGCCAGGACTACACAGAGAGACTGTCTCGAAAAACCAAAAAAAAAAAAAAAAAAAAAAAGAAAAAAAAGAAAAAAGAAAAAGAAAAAAAAAAGAAAGAAAACATTAAATTGGGGTTATAGTTTGAGAGTGTTAGAGACTGGTGGTGGAGCAAAGGCATGGTGCAGGGAATAGCTGAGAGCTCACATCTTCATCTCTAAGCAGGAGACATAAAGAGAGAGCACACTGGAAATGGCAGAAGTCTTTTGAACCCCAAAGCCTATCTTTAATAACATACTTCCTCCAAGATCATACCTCCCAATCCTTCCCAAACAGTTCCACCAACTGAGGACTACATATTCAATTTTATGAGCCATGGGGGACCTTCTAATTCAAACCACTACATTTCACTCCCTGACTCTAAGTAGGCTTGTGGCCATGTCATAATATAAAATACATTTATTCCAACTTTGAAAGTCCCTGTAGTCTTTCACAGTCTCAATACTGTTTTAAAAATTAAGTCTTTTTCTGAGACTCAAGGCCAGCAGTTCTCAATCTGTGTGTTTTGTCCCCTTTGGGGATTGAACAACTCTTTCATAGGAGTCATCTTAGATCATTGGAAAACACAGATATTTACATTATAGTTTGTAACAGTAGCAAGATTACAGGTAAGAAGTAGCCATGAAAATAATTTTATGGTTAGGGTCATTATAACATGAGGAACTATATATATGAAAGGGTTTCAGCATTAGGAATGTTGAGAACCACTACTTAGGCAATCTCTTAGTTGGAACCCCTTTAAAATCAAAAAGCAAATTATGTGCTTCCAACATACAATGTAATACAGAATATGTATTACCATTCCAAAAGGAAGGGATGGGGTGCAAAGACAAAGTACTAGACTAAAACAAGCTGGAAACCCAGAAGAGCAAACTGCACTCCATGTGTTATATCAGAGGGCTTAGATTGTTCTTCCTTCCAGCTTTGCAGTCCGCTTCACACTTCTTTCTCCCTGTGTGCAGGATAGTTCCACTCCCTGTATGCAGCTCTCACTGGCAGACATCCCACAACTCTGGCACCTGTAATATCTTGAGATCTCCAATGAAATCCAGCTGTCACCCACAGCTTTATGAAATGGCTTTTCAGAGCCTCCATGCAGGGAGGACCCCTGCTACACACTTGACCTCAGCAGCTCTCCTTAACCATGGAGGAAGATTCTACAATCCCTTTACTCCTGTATTCTTCACTGATTCTAAAGCAATAACCACATAGACAACGTTGCTAAGTTCAGCTGCCTGCTTGGGTGGAGTCTGGCCCCCTTCAATCACATTTACACAGCAGCTTTCATTTGTTGTTGGTTTCTAGGAACAGAAAATTCCTTATGCCTTTTAATAAGTTGGAGACTTAACTAGGTGTAGTCTTTATTCCTCTCTTTATTTTTATGTGGATCAGGTCTCACCTTGATCTCTTTACCTGTTTCACACAAGCCTTGACTCCAACATTGAATTTCCTGCTGTTCTTTTTTTCTTTAAACTGTATAAATTCTATTTATTTTTATCCTACTTACTGATTTTCATTGTAGTTGTAAGAGTAATTACTAATACAGAGTCAGTATTAGACTGTCTTTAAAATCTCTGACAAAGAAGTTATTTGTCTGTTATTTGTCAATTTAGCCTCAGGCAAGTTCTTAGCCCAAGAACAGAAAGATGCCATTTTCTTTGCCAAAAAAAATCACAAAAATGGTCTCTAGCTCAGTTGCTATTTGTTTCTCTGAAACCTCCTAAGCTAGACCTCCGTAGTCCACAGTTTTCAGCACTACTTACTGTCTTCCAAGCTCCTATTAGAATGGTTCATTAAACTCTGCTTACATCATTCAACTATTTATCTTGCCCAAAATCCCAAACTCTTTTACATTCATCCAAAAAACCCCACATGGTCAGGTCTGTCACATCAACAGCCCGCTCTTTGGTACTAACATCTGTATTAGTTAGAGTTTCTATTGCTATGATAAAACACTATGACTAAGGCAAATATAAAAGGAAATTATTTAATTGACCTTACAGTTTCAGGGGGTTAGAGCAAGACCATGGTAACAGGAATAACTGAGAACTCATATCTTGGTCCCTAAGCAGGAGGCAGACTAGAACTGGCTCAAGACTCAAGGCCCACCTCAGTGACAGACTTCTTCTTACAAAGACACACTTAATACTAACAGTTCCACCAGCTGCTGACTACATATTTAAATAGGAGCCTATGGGAGCCATTCCTGTTCAAACCAGGTTTGGTGGTACATGTCTATAATCTCAGAATTTTCAAGCCTGAAGCAAGAGAAGAATTCTCATACAGTGAAAAAACTGTATAGGTTAAAAAAAAAAAAGTAAATAAATAAATAAATAAAATTCTTTTGAAGGTGTTAAACTGAGAGGAATATATACATATCTTGCTGTGACATTTTGTGAATGTAGATATGAGTTATTTATCTTTGGGCAGGAGAGATTATATACCATTTAAGATCACATTCTGCTGTTGCAGAGGACCCAAGATTATTTCCCAGCCCTGACTCAGGGGGTTCAGAGACACCTGTTACTGTAGCACTGTAGCTGTAGGAGGATCTAATAGCTCTGTCTCTGCCAGCACCTGCATGCATCCACATTCATGTATGTGTAATAAAGATAAAATTTTTAAGAAAAGATACATGTCTGGGGGAAAATGTACCCAAAAGCAGTGAGTTGCCTTTTGAATGGATCTGTTAAAAACATTAAAAAAAAAAAAAATCAATGGATAGATAAATAAGGTGTTAAATGTTCTAAGTTATACAGTATTCATAGTAAAGGAGTAATTTTGAATAATATTTTAGCATTTTATTTTCATTTTGTTTATTTAGGTTTGGGGGCTGAGACGGGGCCTCAACTATATAGCTTGGTTGACCTGGAACTCATAATTTAGACTAAGCTGGTCTCAAACTCAAATCTACTTGCCTCTGCTTTTTGAGTGCTGAAAATATAGAAAGAAACCTGGTTATGTATAAGGCAGTAGGTATATGCCAATGGTATTGTAGTTTACAAATAGCTAATGAAAGTACCTTACACCTAAAACATTTTCACTCAGTGGTTTTTAACTCATATTTAATTGAAAACCAGAGAAATTAAAAAAGAAGTTGATTTATCTTCCCATAAGTAAATTCCCAATCAAATAATTTTTAAAAAATTCATTGACTCATTTACTTACTTGTGTATGCTCTTGTGAACACATTTCCATGTGTTCCAGAATTGGCCATCAGGTGTCCTCCTGTCACTGTCTCCCTCCTCCCTTGAGGCAAGGTCTCTTTCTGACCCAGGACTCTTGTTTTCTTGAGTAAGCCAATAGCCTGCAACCTGTATCCACCAAGGTATGTACAGGATGTCTGGCTTGTTTTGTGGGTGTAGTGATCTAAACTTCAATTTTATGGTTTTTGTGGCAAGTGCTTTTAACCAGTGAACCATCTCTTTAGCCCCTAATTTAGTCTTTTTTTTTTTTTTCAGTAGACTCTACCTCCTATTATATGCCAGAATCATTTAGGGTGATTATTAAAAATATAGGTTCCCAGTCTGATGAGATGGGTCAGCTGGTAAAAAGTACATATTCAAGCCTGATGACTCAAGTTGATCCCCTGAAACCCACATAAGTATGGAAGGAGAGAACCAGCTCTGAAAAATTGACTTCTGAGTTCTATATGTATGCACACCATGGTACATATATGCCTGCACACTCTCAAACACAGTACTCATAACTAAATACATTTTTGTTTTTAAAGGCTTCTAGGATACTTCCTTTTATACGTCAGAGCTGTCCAGTTTTAGAGACAGAGCTAAAGACCATAGCACTGTACTTTGGCTACATCTGAGGAGGTGCTCAGCAATCTTGTTACCTGGTTTTAGGTGGTTTTTACTTGGTACCAGATACTGTATTTACCTACTCACTATCTGAGGCTCAACACAAATATAGCTATTTTGTTTTTGTGGGGGAAAAAAAAAAACAACCAAAAACTAGGTAGCTGTGGTAGTTTGTACCTGTAGTTCCAGCTTAGACAAGCAGGTGGAGAGTTTGAGGCAAGTCTAGGCTGCAAAGCTGTACCACCTCCAAAATAAAACAAACAAACCTCCTTCACTTTATTGATGACTTATACTGTGAAATTAAATGTTTTAAATGTGCAGTGCTAAGTTGTACAATTTACTTTTGGGTTAATTCTGTTACTATTGAAAAATCTCTGTAGATGACCTGGGTTACAGTCAAAACCACCTGTAATTACAGAGCCAGGGAATCTGATGCCCTTTCTTCTGACTTCCTCGAACAGTAGCTACACATTTGGTGCACATACATACACATACATACATACATACATACATACATACATACATACATACATGTATACAGGCAAAATACTTATAAATAAATAAATCTAAAGTAAATAAAGGATTTTTACCCATTTGAAGATGTTTAAGCAACCACTATTCTGGTTTTTGTGTTTAGATTTTTCTTTTCTACATCTTTTATATTGTCTAGACAGCTAAAATATATAGTATTTTGTATTGGGCTTTGAAGAAGTTCTGTCAGAAAATAAAGTTATGTTTTAAATTGATGACAGTTTAAAAAAAGAACTTGAGCTGGGAATGATGTTTTACACTTGTAATTTCAGCTACTCATGAAGTTGAGGCAAGAGAATTTTGAATTGAGACTAGTGTGGGTGATGTGGAAAGACTGCTGGGTTGGGAGTAGAAGGAGAACGTGTTTGTGTACCATGTGTGAGAGACCCTAGGTTGAATTTCTAGTGCATATAAAAAAACAACAAACAAACATATAACTTGAGATAGAAGTTGTGATTTATGCTAAGGAATTGGAGAGAGATAACTAGAATAGTAGTAGTATACCCATCTATTGTCTCATAATTTTGAAATTTTTTTTTTTTTATTTGTTAGGGAACACTGCACTGACTTATGCTTGTGCTGGAGGATTTATTGACATTGTAAAAGTGCTTCTTAATGAGGGTGCAAATATAGAAGACCATAATGAAAATGGACACACTCCCCTAATGGAAGCAGCCAGTGCAGGTCATGTGGAAGTTGCCAGAGTTCTTCTAGATCACGGTGCAGGCATCAACACTCATTCTAATGAGTTTAAAGAAAGTGCTCTGACACTTGCCTGCTACAAAGGTACTTTTTATGTCAAAATATTTATAATTGTTTTTATAACAGCCTCAGATATTTGAATATTGAATATTTGGATAACTTTTTATTCCTTTTTCACCTGAGTATTTGAATGAACTTTATATTGTTATATTCTTGTGGTGTAAACTTAATAAGACATAAAGGCCATTATAACCTGTATTTTCTGTACTATTCCTATATGTATTTCTTTATTATTTTTGTTCATTTAGCTATGATGTTAACCAAACAACTTACAGATTTTAGGATTTCTATTATTTAATACCCTTCACTCTATAGAATTTTTCCTTTAAAGAATTATACACAGATCTACTGATAAACAGTTGATGTAGAAAACCAGAAAAATATGGTGGACCACAAAGAAAAATTTAAATGACCTGTAATGTTATTGTCTAAAGATTAAAAAGCATAAAAAAGTATTTTAGTATATGTCTAGTATATTTTCAAGTAAGTGTTTAAAAAATATATGTGAAATAAAATGACTTAATAGTTTTATATTCTGTTTATTTAGTAGGTATCATGAATATGCACTCATCTTAATAAATGTTTTTGTAACATAATTTTTGATGATTGCATAGTATTTCAGTTAATTTTCTAGACTTGTTTGCTTGCGTATACCACAAAACAATGATTTGTACAGAAGAGAAACCCAAAAGTTAACTTACTTGTTCTAGTATTGCAATTTAATTTTGTCCTCAATATCAGGGTGTTATTTTTCTGTTGTACCTCCTAGTATATGGGTTCTGTCCTTAATGTTACTATTATCTGTAGTCCAGGAGGCAGCTAGAGCTCAGTAGTCTGTCCTGTAAGATGAAGAGGGTAAGAGCAAAGTAGCAACTGCCTTCCAATTTAGTAAGTTCCTTTCAGAAGTCTTTCTAGAAGCTTCACTTTGTAACTCTCACTGCATTTTCCTGACTTCCCTCTGCTACAAGGAAGGCAGGAAATAGTTTTTTAAAAGTTAGGCATATTGCCACCTAGATAAAATTAAAGTCCTATTTCTCAAGAATAATAAGTAAGAATAAATGTTGAGTAGGGAACTCAATCTCTGCTGAATTCATGAAATGAATACACCAGCATTTCCTATTGTTGGAGACTAATTGCTTCCAGTTTCTTTTTATTTTTTAAAAATTTATTTATTTATTATTGTTTTTATTATGTAAAAACACTGATAATATCTTTGTGTAGATATGCCTAATCCTCTTATTTTCTTAGGATAAATTCTAGAAGTGAAATTGCTGCGTCAAAGAGTATGGACATTTTTAAAGCTTTTGATACATACTTCCAGACTGCCTTCTAGAAAGGTTGAACCAGTTTACTAAGTGTCTCAGACCTCACTAGATGTCTGAGAACCCCTTTATCTACCTTACACCCTCTCCAGTACTGGGCATTATCATTCTCTTTACTCTTTGCTGTTTGGGTGGCTAAAATAATGGTGTTTTATTTCATTTCTCCTCTATCAGCTTAGTGTCTATTTGTGCATTTTTTGAATTACTATTTTATATTCTTCATGTGTTTTTACAGTGGAATGTTGGTATTTTTATTGGCTATTAACATTTTTTAAAATTAAATGTATCAAGGGGATTGTAATTATTTTTAAATGGAGTTTTTGTGTGTCTGCTTATTGTCATTGTTATGGTGATTTTCAATGTTTTTCTAGAAAATATGTTATAATATACTTTATCTGGCTTTCTATTTGATTCTAGTGTTTTGATAGTTTATATAAACTAAATCAGAGAACAAGCATGATTACTTAAAGTAGAAATATGTGCTTTAGAAAGTCAGTCTTTAAAACTTAATATGACCTTGTTGAAAGTGCACCTACTTAATTGTTTACAGTTGGCTTCCTAGTGTCATTGACTGATTGATTAATTAAATTCAAGATAAAACTTTATAAATTGTATCTAGACATTTGAAAATAAAACCATTTAATTGATAGTCAATCCTCTAACTTTATTTTTAAGGCCATTTGGATATGGTTCGATTTCTGCTTGAAGCTGGTGCAGATCAAGAGCACAAAACTGATGAGATGCACACTGCCTTAATGGAGGCTTGCATGGTAATTTAATTATCTTCATTTGAAATCTTGTAGGGGAAAATTTGAGAATTGTTATTGTTGTTACTGTTGCATGTGTGTCTCTGTTCTTGTGTGTGTGCAGGTACATATACATGCCTTTAGAAGCCCAGAGGACAGACAACCTTGGGTGTTCTTCTTGAGACTCATCCTCCTTACTTGTTAAGGCAGAGTCTCTCACTGGCCTGAAACCTCATAAGCACAAAACGCAGTCTGGCTTTGAGCTTTAGTGATCTAAATGTCTACCTCACTGTTGTATACCAAAACACCTAGTTTTTTTCTCCTCCCTCTGGTTTCTGGTGACCAAACTTATGTCCTCGTGCTTACAAGGCAACCACTTCAACTGAGCCCAGTCTCTAGTTAACGTTTTGCTTGTATTTTTAACCAAATTCTAAGTAAAAAACAGGTAATGCTTTAATATATGGACTTTTAGAGGATAATAGCAACTTGTAATCTTGATGTAGTGTTTTTAGTTTTAAAGTTAATGTTTCTTTTAATTTTTTACATTAAATTTTTTCCTTTTTTGTGTGTATTATATATATAAAAATTAAATCCTAAACATTGAATTTCAGTATTCATCTATTATATGCGTCCATGGGTTTGAACTTAAGGTTTGAATATTGTGTATGTGTGTGTGTGTGTCCATTTGTGTCTGTATGATATACTTATAACAAGTATTAAAGCCAATATAAAGTGTGAAGTCAAGAATTTAGACCTGAGAACTGAGAATCTGCAGAGACAGCTCAGAGGTTAAGAGTGTCACTGTTCTATTACTGTAAAGAGATACTATAACCAAGGCAACTATTATGAAAGAAAGCTTTTAATTTGGGGGCTTGCTTATAGTTTCAGAGGGTTAGACCACTATCATCATGGCAGGAGTATGGTGGCATGCATGGCACCAGGGCAGTAGCTAAGAGCTACATCCTGATCCATAGGCAATGGGCAGAGAAAGACTCTGGGCCTGGTGTGGGTTTTTGAAATCTCAGAGCCCAACTCCAGTGACACACTTTCTCCAATGAGGCTGCACCTCTTAATCCTACTCAAACATTTCACCTACTAAGGACTAGACATTCAAATATATGTCTATGGAAGTCAGTCTTATCCAAGCAACCAGAATGCTTAGTGCTCATGCAAAGGACCTAAGTTCATATCTCAGCACCCATGTGGTAGCTCACATCTGCTCTTTGAGATCCAGTGCCCTCTGGCATCCTGGCATGAGGTATTCATAAACTTATAGGCATACAAATATGCACATAAATAAAAATAAATCTTTAAAACCAAAAAAATCTGAGGACTAGAGTGGAGCTCAGTGGTTAAAATGTGGGCTTAGCATTTGTTAGACCCTGATAAATAATTTACACATAAATAAAATCTTTATTTTATAAATTTAAAATATCTTTGCCTTAGTCAACAAGTTGATGAAACAAAGACAAAAAAGTACTAATCCATAGGGACTTCCCTAAGTGACATAATCCCAAGTGATAATGACTTCACAATTTCTTATGTCTTGTCTGTTTTTGTCTCTTTGTCAAGTTTTTGTTTCTAAGGAAGAGCTAATACAATTTCTACATTTGGAAGCAGGATCCCTCTAAATTTGAGAGTATGGTTATATTTGACCTGACAATTGTTTGAACAGTAATTCTTTTTGAGGTTGTTGACTGGATTTGGTTGGTTTTCTTTTCTTTTTTTAACTTCAAAGAATATAAAAATTCAAAGTTATTGGAATTATGACTATTTGTTACCAGGTTAGATTTGTTTTAGAAAATTTTGCAGTTTGTGAAAATTGAGGAAATTTAAACATTTATTTTTATTCTTTATTTTTTGTTCATTCGTGTTTTGCCTACATGAATGTCTGTGTGAGGTTGTTGGGTCCCTTGGAACTGGAGTTACAGACAGTTGTGAGCTGCCATGTGGGCTCTGGGAATTGAATCTAGGTTCTCTGGAAGAGATGTCAGTGATTTTAAGAACTGAACTATCTTTCCAGCCCCTTAAACAATTTAAAAAATAGTATTAATAGGTGTTAAGTAGGGTTCAAGTAGTTTGATAATAATGTATAATATCTAAGCCATATTGGCTTTCTTTAGTCCCTTGTTTGCCTTCCACTTAAAAAAAAAAAAAATCTCAAATTCTGTCTTTGTTTTACCTCTGATCATCTACAGGATGGACATGTAGAGGTGGCACGTTTGCTTTTAGACAGTGGTGCTCAAGTGAATATGCCCGCGGATTCCTTTGAGTCTCCATTGACTCTAGCTGCCTGTGGTGGACATGTTGAATTGGCAGCACTGCTTATTGAAAGAGGAGCAAATCTTGAAGAAGTTAATGATGAAGGATACACGCCCTTGATGGAAGCTGCTCGAGAAGGACATGAAGAGATGGTGGCACTTCTGTTGGCACAAGGTAAAGCCATTGTACTTTATTAAAATTAACCTCTTGTGTGTTTTGCATATGAGTTGAAATCGATACTGTTTTTGGACTGATGAGAAAATAAATTTTCTATAGCTTAGGTAGGCCTTGAATTTCAATCATATAAAAGTTTCAGTACTCTAGAAGGAATAGCCTAAGCAGAGATGGTAGGCAATTATCATCTATTTGCATACAGTATATAATTCTCTTACAGCTAGTTCTGTCTTTGGTTGCGCTTTCAGGTGCAAATATAAATGCCCAGACAGAAGAAACTCAAGAAACTGCTCTTACCTTGGCTTGCTGTGGAGGCTTTTCTGAAGTTGCAGATTTCCTGATAAAGGCGGGAGCTGACATAGAGCTCGGCTGTTCTACACCTCTCATGGAGGCTTCTCAGGAGGGACACCTGGAGTTGGTTAAATATTTGCTGGCTGCTGGTACGTGTCTTTAAAAATGCCTTTACCACAGAAAGAAAAATACAAACAATACTTTACTAATGTCTCAAATCTAAAAACATTGAACTAAGAAACAGAGAGTGCAGTGGTAGTTACCAGAGTCTAGGGATAGTATAAAGGCATAAAAAAATCTACAGCAAAAAAAGGGGAATGTTGGCAGACTGCCAGGGTTTAGTGACTTACCTTCTGCACAGAAAGATAACCCAGTTAGGGGTATAGAGTGTTTTACTATTCTTTTAAATTTTTATTTAGAGAGAGAGAGAATATGAGGATGTAAATGCAAGCATGCATGTGTCACAGCACATACATTGAAGTGAGAGGACAACCTTGAAGACTTGATTTTGTTTTTCCACTGTGAATTTCAGGAGTCAAATTCAGGTCATCGGGCTTGTGCCATAAATGTTTTCACTTGCTAAGCCATCTTATCTCCCAATTCAAAATTTCTACTATGACCAGACCGTGGATATTTTTATCTCCAAGAAATATATATAGGCGAGGTGATAGATAATAATTCATGTGATCTGATTATTTCAATGTGTTCATAACGTAACACTGAGCCCTATAAGTATATACAAGTATTATCTGTCTATTAAAAATAAAATTGGGGTTACGGATATAGCTCAGTGTTCAAGGGTTTCTTAGTATGCATTAAGCTCTGGGTTTGTTAGTTTGTCATACTTGCATCAGGTACTAGGGAATTCCACTAATCAGGAAGATCACCTGAGCAATATTCCAAGACCTGGTCTTTAACAGACTTGTTACTATTGTTGGCTTTTGTTTTGTAATTTGCTTATAAACTGTTCATTTTTTTGTTTTTTGGAAGGTTAATTCTTCCTGCTTAGTCTTTGATGATAAGAGGAGATGGCTGTGGCATGATACTTTAAGGCTGTTAATTTCTTGACATTTTAAGTTGCCTCAAAAAAATAAATAAATAAATAAAGGTGTTTGGGAGAGATGACTCTGCTGGCATATCCTTGTCATGCAAGCATGAAGGTCATACCTATGTAAAAGCTGGGTGGGCATGATGGCCACCATGTAATCCCAGGGACAGGGAATCTGCAGAGCAAGCTGGCTAGCTAGACTGTGGCATGCTTCAGATTCAGAGAAAGACTCTACATCAATATATAAGAGGATCATCAAAGAAGACACCAATGCCACCCTTTAGCCTTTATAAACATTTGCAAATATGCTCTACATATATGTGTAATACACATAGACACCTATACACAGCAATGCACACAGCAGTCATACATAGACCCAAAAAGTGGGAAATAATTTTACAGGCAAAATGTTTCTTTCAAATATTTGTGCATTATTCTTTATTAAGTAATATCAAGAAATAAGTACATTTTTAGAATATATGTTGTCTGTAGGATATGCCAGAAAAAGTATTGATAAAAACATAAACTTTTGTCTTTTAGGAGTAATAGTGAATTTCTCATTTTATCAAGGTTTTTCCTTTTTTTGTTGTTTGTTTTGTTTTCAAGACAGGGTTTCTCTGTGTGTAGCCCTGCTGTCTAGAACTTACTCTGTAGATCAAGTTAGCCTTGAACTCACAGAGATCTGTCTGCTGGAACTAAAGGCCTGTGTTCTCTTTGCCACCAACACCAGCCCTGATACATTGTTTTAAAGCTAAATTCTAAAATGGTGGCGCATGCCTATAATCTCAGCACTGGAGAGGCAGAAGAAGCAGGATCCAGCTTCTTCTATATAAATTGAGTTCTAGGCCAGCCAGGGCTACATACTGAAACCTTGTCTTATACAAAACAAAACAAAACGAACTTCATATAGGTGGAAGCAGGAGGATCAGGACTTCAAGTTGGTCACATAAGAGCATACCTAAGCTACATGAGACCATGTATTCACAAACCAAAACAAAATGAGAGAACTTACCAAATACTAGATATTTCTACTCAGATTTTGTATTACTTCTATTAATTGCCTTTAGTCATTGTGTTATAAAAAATATTAGCTGAGTGTGGTAGTGCATGCTTTTAATCTGAGTACTCAGGAGGCTAATGTAGGTGAATCTCTGATTTCAAAGTCAACCTGGTTTACACGAAAGTTGCAAACCCTGTGTAAAAAAGTGAAACCCTGTGTGAAAAAGAAAAAAATAAATATTATTAAACTCATTCTGTTTCTATTTTTTGTTTTTTTGATCCTGGGTCCTAATATATATCCCTATTGGCTCTTACTGCAGCCTTCTGGGAAGGATACCTGGCTTTATTATTTTTTTTAAGTCTTGAAACTTAACTGATGCAAAGTTGCTACATAGTATCATCAATATAACCTTGCTGGTGTTCAGTAATCAACCCTGGAGCCCCTGGCATCACTTTCTGTTGTGTCTCAGTTGACTCTCATATTTGTTCCTACTGCTGACTTGAAGGATATAGTTCCCAGGGTTTTCTGATTAGAATGATGACTCCAACATTAACCAATCTTTTTCTTTTTGCCTTTGGTATGAGCATGTTTTTGGATTTTTGTTTGTTTTTGTTTTTTTCTGTGACAGCCTTCTGTAGCACAGGCTGGTCTTGACTCAAACTCCTGTTGTTTTTCCTGCCTTCACATCCCAATTTGGAGTAACAGGTATGTCCTATCATGCTCAATTTGTTACCCACCCAATTTTAATTCATGGTCAATCTCATTTCATGTATATACTTCCCACTTCCCCTATTTATTTTTATAATTTTTTATTTAAAATAAACATTTATACTTTTAATTTTATTATTTATTTAAAGTTTTATGCATCAGGTATAGTTGTGCACACTTTTGATCGCAGCACGTGGGAGGCAGAGGCAGACAGATCTCAAGTTCAAGGCCAGCCTGGTCTACACAGCAAGTTCCAGACCTACACTGAGAAACTCTGTTTCAAAAACAAACAAAACAAAAACAAAGTTTTTTTTTATTTAAATATGTATGTATTCCTGAGTGTGCACCATGTATATGCAGTGTCCATAGAGGCCAGAAGAGGGTGAAAGATCTCTAGAACTGAAGTTGGGTGATTGTGAGCTGCCATGTGGGTACTGAGGGCTGAAACCAGCTCCTCTGCAAGAGCAGCAGGTATTCTTACCTCTGACCTCTCTGCAGCTCCTAACTATAATGTGTAAAGCTTTAAAAATTAGATTTTAAAAAGATATATAATGATTTTAGTATACCTATACAAAATGAAATTAGGACTAGAGAGATGGCTCAGTGGTTAAGGGCACTGGCTGCTCATCCAGAGGTCCTGAGTTCAATTCCCAGCAACCAAATGGTAGCTCACAACCATCTGTAATGAGTTCTGATCCCCTCTTCTGGCATGCAGGTATACATGCACATAGAGTACTCATATACATAAAATAAAATTTAAAAATCTTCAAAAGAAGGATAAAAAATAAAATTAAAAATAGCCACAGTACTTTTTTCCTGCTTCTAAAAAGCAAGGTAGACTGTTTGTGGTAACACACCTTTAATGCCAGCATTCAGAGAGGAGGATGCAAAAGGCTCTCTCTGACTTTAAGGCTAGCCTGGTGTACCTAGCCAGCTACCAGAAAGCTGAAATTACATAGAGAAACCCTGTCTCAAAATACCAATAAAATAAAACAAAATAGAATAGAAATAAGGTTAATGACTCACCGTATAGACTAACTAGGCTGGCCTCCAACTCACAGAAGTCTTCCTGTGTCTGCCTACATTGTGTTGGGATTGGAGGTATGTACTACCATGCTTGGCATCCATAAAAAAATTTTAATTTGCAGGATCTCTGTAGGTTTTTATACTTTTTCCTTGTGAATTTTGGTGGTGTTGTTGATTCCTTAAGCTTCCCAGTAATTTCTGTAATCATACTTGTCATTTTTTTCCTTATATTTTCATAAATTAATGGTTAACTCTAGAGGGAAACTTGGTTGTATTTAGGTAGAATTTTTAAAAATAGGAAGACATTATCAATAATATTTCTATAACTTCATCAGTAGTTATCTGGCTTTTCAGTTATCTGGTTTTCTCTCTTTTTTAAAAATAGTATCATTAGTTAGCCATTATCATAATTTAGGTCACTTAGATTATAAGAGGTTGCAAAGTAGAAGTATTCTAGCAATCTGTTACTCTGTTCTTGTTCATTAGCTGGGATTTTCTGTAAAAAGAAGTCTACTCATATTCAAAATTTGGTAGAAATTCATGTAGATATTGTAGGATAACATTTGGCTTGACTTTCCTCTCCTTTTATGTATCCATTTCTAGAAACGAGATGATCCCCTAGTATCCTTCAAAAGTAGGCAGTGTAGTGGGGAAGAGGAGTGTTTTAAATTACTACTCTGTGTACATGTCTGTATGCATGTGCATGCATACTTGCATATATGTACGTGCATGGCCATAAGTTCACCACAGTGTGGATGTGGAGGTCAGAGGACAACTTTGTGAAGTCAGTTTTCTTCTTTCTCCTCCTACCTTTCTGTAGATTCCACCAATCAAACACATGTTGTCAGACTTGGGTAGCACTGCAGAGCTGCCTTATCAGGCTTTAATTTAAGGTCCTTTGGGCTCCAGGACCCAAAGGTCAGGGATAAGAAATAATATATTTTTCTTAAACATTTAAAAGAAATGCCATAAATTCATGTTTGTACTTCCAATTTAGAACCATGAGGTTTTTATTTAACTTAAATAATTAATGTGGTTTTCTTAATGAGATTTTTTCTTTCATTTTTACCAAATATTTACTTGATTTGTACCGTATTACCCATAGAGCTGTTTGAGAATTCCCTGTTTAAATGTTTTGCTTTTGTATCTAGTACTTAAGGTATATTTTGTGAGATATTCAGGTAAATTTCTCTGCTTTAAAATCATTTAGTTTATTGCTTTGTTGTAAGGCAAAACACTTTTATGAAATGTATTTAAAGGAAATAAAACAAAAAGGGAAAACAGGAATACTTAACTGTATTTTGATAGCATTTTCACATTTTGAATTCTTCAGTTTCACCTTATTGCAAAATTGGACTAATGTAATTCTTCAACTTCAGGGTAAATGTGTGGTTGTATTTTTTTTTTTTTTCTAGGTGCTAATGTGCATGCTACCACAGCAACAGGAGACACAGCTCTAACCTATGCTTGTGAAAATGGACATACGGATGTTGCAGATATTCTACTTCAAGCAGGGTCCCATTTAGTAAGATTTTTTTAAATTTCAAATATTTATGCATGAATGTTAATATTTATTCACATCTATCATTTAGAAAACATTTGTAATGATCAGTAATTTACACATTTTCAATAAAATAGGGATTGGTAGTATGGCATACACATCTTGCTGCCAAGACATGAGTTTAATTCCCAGAACCCACATGGTAGAAGACGATAACCAGCTCTCAGTTGTCCTTAAACCTCATGTGTACATGTGGTTGAACATACACATTGCACATACACACTAAGATTTAATTGAATAAAATAAGCCTCTGGTCACTTGTAAGCGATTATATGTATTAAATGTTTTTAAAATATGTTTAATAGAAAATACTTTTTTTTTTTTTTTTTTTTTGGTTTTTCGAGACAGGGTTTCTCTGTGTAGTCCTGGCTGTCCTGGAACTCACTCTGTAGACCAGGCTGGCCTCAAACTCAGAAATCCACCTGCCTCTGCCTCCCAAGTGCTGGGATTAAAGGCGTGCACCACCACTGCCCGGCCGAAAATACTATTTCTTTTCCTAGGTAAAACTATTAGTTTCTCATCTTATCCTCATTTAACCTGTACTTTCTAAAGTGCTATTTATTACATATATCATAAAATTCAGTGATGTATTCACAGAATAAAATAACTTGTCAGTTCGTTTTGGGACGGGGGGTAGAGGAGCTGACTTTCTCTGCATTTAGAAGCAAGGTTACTTCTGAAGATGTAGTTGATCAGTAGAGGGCCTGCCTGACATGTGCACAGCCCCAGGTCGAGCTCCAGTATGACAAAAGAAGGAGTCTAACTGTTAACCATCTTTCTAACAACATCACCATGTTCTGTTTTTTTTCTATCCTTTTGTATTTGACTTTTTATAATATCAAATTATGTGGCAAGTTCATATGTATTATAATGCTTATTATTATATTATTATTATATATTATTATTATAATGCAGTATGTGTTAATGGTGCTGGTGTGTGGATGGAGGCTAGAGGTTGGTGGTGGTGTCTTCCTCCATCATTCTCTACCCTTTATCTTGAGGTAAGAGTCTCTCAATTAAACCTAGAACTTAGCAATTTGGTTAGTCTTGCTAAGTGGCTTCTCCTGTCTCTCTCCCACATGCTGACCGAATAGGCGGGTCATACAAAACACCATACAAAACTGGCATATATGTGGGTGCTCTGGATCTGAACTCTGGTCCTTATGATTGCACACCAGACCTTTTCCCTGTTACGGCGTCTATCAACCCTAGAATTTGTTTTTACTAAGCAGGATCTGCTGTATCAGTTAACATTTCTGCAAGATTTATGACAATAGATCTCAGTATGCTCCCTTTCTGTTTATTTTTCTTTTCCTCCTTTATTTTTGTGTGGTGTATGTGAATATACACATGCATGTGTGCTAAATGTAACATACATGTCTGCACAAAGGCCCGAGGAGAAGTCAGTTATTTACTCTAATTCCTTGCTAGAGTAATATCAAATTATGTGGCAAGTTCATATGTATTATAATGTTTAGAGCTATGGAAAATTATAAATAATACAACGAATAATTATAATACTTACATGTGTGATATTTCACTAAATCTGGAGCTAAACTGGCAACTAGCAAGCACCAGCAATCTCCTGTCTCTGTTCCCATAGCAATGGGACCACATGCAGCTTTTAAAAAGGAGAGAGAGAGAGAGAGAGAGAGAGAGAGAGAGAGAGAGAGAGAGAGAGAGAGAGAACGCTTCATTCTTTCTGGGGGAAGGTATACTGCAGCATACCTATGGAAGTCAGAGGACAATTGGCAGGAAGCATTCTCTTGTTCCATCCTGTTGGTTCTAGGAATTGACCTTGGATAGTAAGCCTTGGTGGCAAACAAGCCCAAGCATCTCATGCTCACTAATCCATCTTCTATGCAGGAAAATTTTTAAAAATATATTCCAAATGTTCTGGCGTCACATTATTCCAGGCTGTTTTCTCAAATACTGCAGGAACTTTACAGCAGAAAACTGAATTTTAATATATTATAGTATACCAGTATTAAGGGTTAATTTGCACGCTAGAAATGATACCACTAGACTATATACCCAGCCTTACTTGTTTAAATTTTGAGACAGTGTCTCATTAAGTGGTCAGGTCAACCTTGTATTTATTCTATAACCCATACAAGCCTTGAACTTGAAAGTCTTCTGCCTCAGCCTCCCAAATAGCTTGAATTACAAGTTTGTGTCACCAGGCACAGTTACTCTTCTTTGCCAAAGCATATATGACTTGGCTTCTTTTACTATAGTCCTTTAGTTCTTACTCACTATTAGTTTCAAGTTAAAAGTAGAGAACTTGCAAAGGTTTTTTTTTTTTTCTTTTTTTTTTTTTAATTATTTATTTTATGTATATGAGTACACTGTTGCTGTCTTCAGACACACCAGAAGAGGGCATCAGATCCCATTGCAGATGATTGTGAGTCACCATGTGGTTGCTGGGAATTGAACTCAGGACCTCTGGAAGAGCAGTCGGTGCTCTTAACCCCTGAGCCATCTCTCCAGCCCTAGGTGGTGGTTTTAAGTCATAATTTCCAAAGGTCTTAAGAGATAGTCACTTCATATGTAGCTAAGTATGTTGTATCAGCTAACATACTTAGAGATGTTTTGATTTGCTAAGTGTCTTATATATTCAAACTATTTGTGAAGATAATTCTCTTTGTCTTCATTGTAGCATCATGTTGATTCCAGCACTAAAACAGTACTCATTATGGTAAAGGAACTATGCATTGCTGTAGAACTTCTCTCACATGAGTTTTCCAACAGAACTAACATGGAGTAGGACAAAGAACAATACATAAATTTGATAAATATTACATTCTTGTTCCTTGTTCCTTTGCTTGTCATTTATTTCAAGATCTATATTATGTTATGCTATACTATACTGTTCTATACTATACTACTGATATAGAGTTTCTGTACTTAAGGATTTTATCCCATAGTGAACAACTTATGTAGATATTAGAAATACATTAATTTCCTATTCATTTAATGAGATTTTGTGATTCAGTATTTCATTTCATTTGCCTGTCTTGTCATTCTAAATTAGTCTGCTAAAAGGAAGAAATACCCATGGAAGGCATCCTGTAAGCCTATATATTAAACATTGGTAAATTAACTTAAATTTTAATCATTTCATTAAGTCACTAATTTGATATGAATCGTTAGAAAGGTTCATGCATGTAACTCTAGTGCTCTGGAGACTGAGACAGAAAGATTGTTCAGAGTTCCAAGCTATCCAGGGTTCATACTGCATTACATCTTACCTCGGCTATTCTGTGAGACTGTCTCATAAAACAGAATCAAAGCAAAACAAAAAGCCACATCTGCCTCATTATTCTTATTTGTAAAATAAGATGTAATATTATCTTCTAGACTATCTTATTATGATCATGTAAGTTTTACTATGGTCATTAAGAATTCCAAAGGGAGACAATACAGTGTAATAAATATGCCTTTTCTTATGCTAACAGTAAACTTGGGTCATGTTTTTTTTTTCTTGTTTGTGAAATGATCTCATTAACCCAGGCTTCCCCTGAACTTGCTATGTAGTAGATAAGGATTACCTTGAAGCTCTGATGCTCTTGCCTTCACTTCTGTGTGAGTGATCTAGTCCAGTTGGTAGAATAAGTATACCTAGGGCACCTGAGGCTTCAAGTTTGCTTGAGCAGAGCATCGTGGCAGAAGCATGAGGTGGAGGGTGTTCTTTGATTCTTGGCAGATATTAAATGAATAGGAGCTTTATTTTTATATCCATATTATTGTATATCTATACCTAATATACTTTGTTTATTTGCATTAATGTTATACATAGGAAAGCAGGAGAGATGGCTCAGTGGTTAAGAGGATGGCTGTTCTTCCAAAGGACCAGGGTTCAATTCCCAGCACCCACATGATAGCTCACAACTGCCTGTAATTCCAGTTCCAAGGGATCTGACACCCTCTCACAGACATAACTGTAGGCAAAACACCAATGCACATCAAATAAAAATAAATTATTTTTAAAAATACTGTATCAGATCAGTGTTTAGTATATGGCTTTCTAAAACTTTTTTATCTGATATTTTTATTTTATTAGCATACATTGTACACAATAGTGAGTTTAATGGTGACATTTTCACACTCACATATAATGTATTTTGATCATGTTTACTCTCCCTTTCTCCCGCTTTTCACTGATTTCCTTCTCTCCAAGTAATCTCTCTTCTACTTCCATGGGCTTTGTTGTTTTTTGTGACCCAGTGAGTTTAGTTAAGGTTGCTTATAGGAGCTTTGGTGAGGTTGTTTATGGGAGTATGGGCAACTTACCAGTAACTACACCAGAAGAAAATGTCTCTCCCTCACCCAGCAACCATTAACTGCCTCTAGGTCCTCAGGGAGGGATGGGGCCTTGTGAGGCCCTACCCCCAAGCAACTGTTAACTGCCCCTCCCCCTTCCGTGAGGGAATGTTGACAACTCAATCATGTGTAGATCTTATGCAGGTAAGCACAGCTGCTCTGAGTTAATGAGTGTGATGATCTTGTCATGCCCCAGAAGACAGCATTCCATAAGACTCTACACCTTCCTCCAATTCTTCCATTCTTTCTACTCCCTCTTCTGTGATAGTCCCTGAGCCTTGGGGTTGGGAGGAAGGGTGGTAGGGATATCATTTAGGACTAAGCATTGAACAGTCACTTATTCTCAGCACTTTGCAGTAACACTAACTACAGCAGAATGAAGTATCTTTGACCAGAGCTGGCAGAACAGCACTTACCTATTGACATAAATGTAGTTTTTATTTTGTAAAATGTGTATGCTGTGTGTGTAGGTGCCCCTGGAGGCCAGAAGAGGTTGTCAAAAACTCCTGGAGCTTGAGTTACAGACCTGGTGTGGGTGATGAGAGAACTCTGGTCTGAAAGATCAGGTAGCCCTTTTAACCACTAAGCCATTTCTCCAGTTTCTGAACATAAATATTTACAGACTATTTTGACGATCTACAACATGTCCATTTAGTAAAACAACAGTAATTGCTTCTTCTCTAGGGCTTGTGGCCAGCATGTTCAAAAGAACATGGGCTGTTCTTTTGAAGTTATTTGATGAACAGAAATAGCTTAAATTTTTGTTTCATTTCTATTTTTATAGGAGCATCATAATAGGTTCCATGACAGATACTTTGTACTTATTATTTGTTTGAATTTGGGTTGCTGTTAGTTGAGATTAATAGGAGAGGGAACAGGACAGAAATTGAATACTTGAAAGTCACTTTCAAATCATATGATTATCTCAATACCTTCTTACTAAATTTATATCATAGGAATGTGTCCCAATCACTAAGGAACTTGGAGTTATTCTAAGTGAACCCTTTACAAATCTACATTTCTTAATTTTTTGGTGGGGATTCCAATGACTCTAGTCAATGACTAAAAAGCATTAAACACATTTATGAGAGACGAGAAAGCTACATAACTAATTACCTTAAATAGTATTTTTCTTGCCATCTTCAATATTCTTGGTTAGATATTTTAAAATGTTATTCCTGCTTGTGGCTTTAGCTTTCTTTAGCGACCAAGGCATAAGTGTCTATAGTTTAGCATAATTACTTTCTTTCAAGATTTCTATTAACATTTTATTGAAAGATCATTATCATGTCCTTAAAAAAAAAAACTATATTCAAGTAGATCTCTGTTAGAGGCTTGCCTGTTCTACATATAGAGTTCTAGGCCAACCATCGCTACTCAGTGATAATCCTGTCTCAAAAACAATACCACTCATAGGGGTGTGGTGACACGCAACTTTAATCCCAGCACTCTGGAGGCAGAGGCAGGGATTCAAGGCTAGCCTAGTCTACAGTGTAAGTTCCAGAACAACTAGGACAACATAGAATGACTTTGTCTTAAAAATAAAGAAAAACCCTATGCTCATAAGATTATGGTCTTTATTAATTAGGATTGTTTTACTTATAATTGTAACTGCTAGTGAGGTCTTCTACAAGTTCTTCACGGCCAAATGTGATTCTCATTTTTTTAGGATGAGATCTATAGTTTCTTTTTTCTTTCTCAGGATGATAAGCAGGAGGACATGAAAACTATTTTGAAGAGCACAGTTCCAAGCCAAAGATTAGATCACAGTGGCTTTTGATGCTTATAAACTGATACCATATAGAATAGATTGGGATATCTGAATTGAAGCTAAGAAATTAAAGGACTTTGTTGACAAAGAAAATCCTCTTTAATTTGTAAATATGATGATGTCTTGGTGAAGAGATTTGCATTGTTAGTGATTTATTTCCTTAGTATTATTTATATATGGCATTCTTTTTAAAAAATCTCCCAGAAGTATAAACTTAAGTTATTTTTAGTGAATTTCATATTTAACTGAACAACCTTCTACTCATTAATGTCTTGATCAAATATCACAAGCAAAGTAAATGAAGTAAGAGAAGTCTAGCTGGTAAGTGACTCAGCTCAAATATAAGAATATTTTCATAGCTGGGTGTAGTGGAAATCCCAGTACTGGGAAGGCAGGGGTAGGTGGGTCTCTGTGAGTTTGAGGCTAGCCTGGTCTACATAGTTAGTTACATGGTATACATAGTGAGACAATGTCTCAACAAAACCAACTATATATATATATATATATGTATATGTATATGTATATGTATATATACACAATATATATATATATATATATATATATATAATTAGGATTGTTTTACTTATACTTGTAAGTGCCAGTGAGGTCTTCTACAAGTTCTTCACGGCCAAATGTGATTCTCATTTATATTTATATGGAGAAATAGGAGACAAAATGCAGCATTTTTTTTTTTTTTTCTCTTGTTAAGGTACTATCATTTATAACTGAAACTGGAATGTTGAAAATAAAATTCAGTGTTGTATGGCAAGAAGTGTCAGGTGGCAGTGGAAATGTATATTTCTGACAAGTTAAAAAGAAGGAAAACAACAGTGACACAGTTTGTCCATCTTAGTGAAGGAGCTATAATTTAAATTATTTAAAGTAGTGGATACAATAAATATTGTCACAAATTGTGTTAATTTTTTTAAACAGATTCGGGTGCTGCCTACTAATAGCATCAAAAGTCTATTCAAGCTAGGCATGGGAGCTTAATTCTGCAATCCCAGTATTAAGGGAGCTGGGGCAAGAGGACTGCTGTCAATTCAAGGCTAATTTGGGATCTACAGAGTGAACTCAAGGCCAAGTTGGGCTATAATGTGAGATTTTCTCTCAACAAAAACAAATAATAATAAAAATACTATGCTCAAGATTGTTTTGATTATCTGTGTTTGTAATAAGACAGGGAGCTGCTGATGAATTTGTGCTGAAAGCTGTTCTGGTATGTTACATATAATAAATATTTATATAGCCTTGTTTAATAAACCATACATTTTAAGTTTAAATGAAGCCAACAAGCCGGGCAGTGGTGGCGCACACCTTTGATCCCAGCACTTGGGAGGCAGAGGCAGGCGGATTTCTGAGTTCAAGGCCAGCCTGGTCTACAGAGTGAGTTCCAGGACAGCCAGGGCTACACAGAGAAACCATGTCTCGGAAAAAAAAAAAAAAAAAAAAATGAAGCCAACAAAAGGAAATAGGTGCATAGGTGATTTTTTTTCTCTTATTGTTGTTTTGTTTTGCTTCAATTTTTTTCACATTTATTTCTTGTGTGTATGCATACATGCACATTGCTCCGATTGTGGAGATCAGAGGACAACCAGAATCAGTTGTCTGCTTCCACCATGTGGTTCCAGGAGTTGAACTCAGCTCATCAGGTTAGGCTAGCACCTTTACCTACTGAATCATGCATGTCACTGGCCTTTTGTTGTTTATTTTGTTTTTGTTTTGGTTCGGTTTGTTTGAGATGGAGTCTCAGGTAGCCAAGACTTACCTTAGGTTCTATATTTAGTTGAAGATAGCTTTGAACTGTTTATGATGTGCCTCTACTTCCTGAGTGCTAGGATGACAAGCATGAACCATGGATACATAGCTTTGAAATTAAAGTTAGACTTAAAAGATAGTAAGTAAAATGAAATATAGGAAAATGTGAAAACAGTCTGGATAGAAAGCCTAGACAAAGTCCCCTAAGCCATTTGATATCTTTGTTGTGTATATATATTTTAATCTAGATTGCCAGAAATGCTAGTTGGTTACACATAAATTTCAAAATCCATTCTTTTTTTTTTTTTTTTTTTTTTTTTTACTGAAAATCCAGTTTATTTTCCATGTTGTAAACAGATCTAGTCAGTGATCAGGTTTTCTTCATGTGTAATAATTTATCAAAATAAGTTTTCCCACAACTCTTTCAATCACCTTTGAAAATCCTGATCTGACAGTACACCAAATAAAGCTCTTGACAAGCATCTCCTAAAGCTTGGAAGAATGCTTGGCACGTCTCCGCTCTCATATTCACTGCACTATGAAAGACCAAAGAGAAATTTGTTTTGAAAAGTGACTTAATACATGAGTTGAGTTCAAGAAGTTAATGTTTTCAAAATCCATTCTAAAAAACAGATTATTTTAGCATTATCTATAGTTACTCGTTCTCTCATAACTCAGAGTTAGTAAAGATTATTACCTAATCAATATGTGTAATAATTAAGAAGTTAAAGTAAACAAAATTTTATTAGTAGTTGAGGAACAGTATATACAACCTGGACTTTATAGCCACTTGTTTATCAGATTCAGTAGGGTGCACTTGTAGACTCCTGGGGGCTGAGACAGAAAAATTGTGATTTTTAAGGCCTATACACCGTGCCTCAAAATAAAATTTAAAAGAAAAAAGTCCTTCTAGATTGGAATTCTTCTAGTTTAAACTTTTCAATAGGCTGATAATCCACACTTAATTTTTTTGAGTTTTTATTTACTTGATGTGTATATGTGTTCTCTGTGTGTGTTTGGTACCTTGGGAAGCCAGTAGAGGGCATTAGATTTCTGGACCTGGAGTCACAGAAGCTTGTGTAGGTGCTGGAAATCAAACTTGGGCCCTCTGGCAGAACTTCAAGAACTCTTAACTGATGAGCCATCTCTTTAGCCCCAACTATTTCTTTGCCCCCCCCCCCCTTAATTTATAACGTAGATTAAAGTTTTTTGTTATGTTCTGTTGACAAAGCACCTTTTGAATTGAATGTATGACAGCTAAGTAACTTTCTAAGTTAATTTAAAAGAATGGTGAAATAAAAACTGTCATTACCAATTTGTCTACTTTTTCCTAATAAAAATCAACTGGAACAACAGAATTCACATTTACATACTTAGTATAATTTAAACATGAACCTGGAGGATAGGTAAGAAAACTCTTCATGGAAACAAAGTTATCAACAACAATTCCCGTACTTAGGTGTATGTAGTAAGAGTTTGTACACTAACCATACTAAGACTACTAATCATACAAGAGAGTTCAGTTGGGTGCTATTCGATAATAAGACCTGGTTAGAGGCCGGGCAGTGGTGGCACACGCCTTTAATCCCAGTACTTGGGAGGCAGAGGCAGGTGGATTTCTGAGTTCAAGGCCAGCCTGGTCTACAGAGTGAGTTCCAGGACAGCCAAGGCTATACAGAGAAACCCTGTCTTGAAAAACAAAACAAAACAAAACAAAAACAAAAACAAAACAAAAAAAAAGACCTGGTTAGAAGCTTTTTTATCACTCATTCTTTTATCTGGCAAACTTCCTGGAGAAGAACAGTGGTTTTGCTGCTAAAACTATGTCTTTTGCCTTTAACTTTTCAAGTATTTAATTTCTATTCTAAAACATTCTGTTCATTGATATATTCTTGTTTCCCTTTATTCATAAAATACTATGAATTTTTTTTTTAGTGCTGTTTTCATCTTTTGGTAGAAATCCTTTAAATTGTGTATGTGTGTTCATGTATGTGTATGCATGTGCATGCATGCCACTACACATATGGAGGTCAGAGGACAACTGCAGAAGTCTGTTCTCAACTTTTACCGTTTGGTAAAATTTTTAATGGATTTTAATAAAATATCAGGATTTTAAAAATCATCTTAGGGACTTAAGTCTGTCCCCCACCCCGAAACAGTTCACATGAATAGTTAAGAAAAATACCTTCTTAATTGTGACTAGAAAATTTAATTTATTGGGAACCAAACTAAACATTAGTTTTATTATCTTTAAAGGTTATTGTTGGGTATGCAGGGTTGAAACTTGCCCATGATAGGTCATGCTATCTAGTGTAGCTGAAATGAATTTGTATATTAGAGGAATTGAAGTCGGTAGTGTAAGTGTCCACATGAGTAAGTACTAAATCCTCACTGTTAATCATATCAGTACTAAGTTCTTAAATGTTTAGTTAGTTGATTGATTTATTTTCTGTTTCTTTAATAGGAACATGAATCTGAAGGTGGAAGAACACCTTTGATGAAAGCTGCAAGAGCTGGTCATTTATGCACAGTTCAGTTTCTTATTAGCAAAGGTAAAGCAAGTTCAGAAAGTGGTTGTTTCCAAAAGCCTTCTATCTCTGAGAAAAACACTTAGTGGTTAAAAATAATCAGACTTTTTTCAGGTGTATTTTATGTAGTAAACAGCAAACGGTTTTTGAGATGATTACTGGAAATTTTCTATTAGTCTTGAGTTTTTTTTTTTTTTTTTTTCCATCAAACTGTATATGATTGGTCCTGAAAACTGGAGAGGGTAAAAGTAAATAACCACTGTTCTCCAGTAAATACTGAACACATTCAAGGCAGTTTTACTGCAGATATAGGTGAGAGACGCTATACTTTTTGTCATACAGTTGAATTAACAGTATACAAAGATCTTTTTAAAAATATGTCTTGAGGCCTTGTGCATAGGTATGATGCTGCATACCTATTCCAGCATGCAGAAGCAAGTAGATGGATCTCAGTGAGTTTTAGGCTGGCCTAGACTGGCTGGCCTGGTCTGGCTGGCCTGTAAGTTCCAGTGCAACCAGAGCTACACTGTGAGATCCTATATCAAACAAATAAATATTCCTTGAAACAGTATGGTTGCATAAACAAGACCTATACAGTGACACTACCAATAGGCATTCCAACATGGAAGGTAAATCTTACAAGGCCCAACCCCTTAAGATTAAGAGCTACAGTTAATGGCTGCTGGGGTAAGAGGGTGATTAATGAAGCAGATAGATAACTTCTGGAGTTCTCTTATGCTTGTATAATTAAACAGAATGCCTAAGTCATACCCACCAACAACCTTCCAAGAATATAATAAGAATTACCAAGAATAGGGACACATTGAATGATGCCTTTCTAAATAATTGCATTGTCTAAATTTATTGTTAAACAGCTTAAAAAATAATCTCATATTGTAATAGACGATCATTATATTGTCTTATCTTTCTTAAAAGATTGTTTTATACAATTTGAGATTATGTTTACTTGAAGATTAAATAAAATACAATAGTACTTTGTTTTTGTTTTACATGATACCATTTGGAGTCAAAGTTAAGAGTTACCATGGTTTGGAGTATCTGAAAAGGGAGCACTTGCTAGGGCTTTTGGTTTGTAAATAATGTTCTATTTCTTGATCTGATTCTAGTGACACAGGTGTGTTCACTTTGTGAACGTTTTAAGCTATACACACCTATGATTTACACTGTTTTAAATTTGTATTATACTTGGAAAAAAATCTTTAAATGATATTGTAAATTGGCTTGATTTTTACCTTTGTTAAGATTACTGTTTTTCTTTAAAGGTGCCAATGTGAATAGGGCTACAGCCAATAATGATCACACAGTAGTGTCACTAGCATGTGCAGGAGGCCATTTGGCAGTGGTTGAACTACTCTTGGCTCATGGAGCTGACCCTACTCATCGACTCAAGGTATTCTACTTTTTGTTTCATTTTTGCTTTTTTAAAGCAGTGTTTCTCTATGCAATTCTGGCTGTCTATGGAACTCACTATGTATGCCAGGCTGGTCTCAAACTCCCAGAGATCCTCCTGCCTCTGCCTCAACAGGTGCTGATATTGAAAGCATGCACAACCACACCCAGCTCAAGGTATTCTACTTAATATAGTGTATAAGTAAAACTAGCTGGGTATGGGCATATGCCTATAATATTGTCAGTAGGTATTCCAAAGCAGTACTTATGTCAGTTCAAAGTCAGCATGGGGTACATATTGAGACTGATTTGAGAAAAAAATAAACCAGCAAACAAAACCTACCAAATAATAAGATATATTATTATTAAAAGTTTGCTTGATCTTTTAATGCTTAATATTTGCTACTATTAATGGGATTTGAGCTGCATATGGGAGCATAGCCAAAGCAGCATGATTACCTTGAATCCAAAGTAAGTTTTGGGCTAAATAGCAGGACTGTATTTCAAAACCTGAAAGTAAAATTAAATTGATACATTTGATTTTATATGCCACTCAAAAACAACAAACAAACAAAAAAAACCATGGATACCGAAAGAATGACAAATCAGTGGAGCTGACATGTATGGAATAAAGTGAATACCACTAAAAAAAAAAAAAAAAAAAAAAAAAAAAAAACCATGGATACTGATTTTTATATGAATTACTAAGTAATTTTATCAGAGTTTAAGAATAAGTTTATAAAGAATTAACTATGATCAATTTTTTCTTAGGATGGATCAACAATGCTTATTGAAGCTGCAAAAGGTGGCCATACTAATGTTGTTTCTTATCTGTTGGATTATCCAAATAATGTTCTATCGGTTCCCACCACAGATGTGTCTCAACTTACCTCTCCGTCACAAGATGAATCTCAGGTATAAATAAAATAGACGATTTCTTGATACAAGTATTCTTTGAAAGTTTTTGTTTAATGAAAACAATAGTTCTTGGGGTTGGGGATTTAGCTCAGTGGTAGAGTACTTGCCTAGCAAGCGCAAAGCCCTGGGTTCAGTCCTCAGCTCTGATTTAAAAGAAAGGAAAAAAAAAAAAAAAAAAAAAAAAAAAACAATAGTTCTTTTCAATTCAATTATCCTGGAAGTTCATAGTCTACTCCAATTCAATAAATATGTTGGAATTTTACTTTCTCTTTTACTCAAATAAAATTTGAACAAGAGTAAATTGGCCAGTACATAGTGAGTATATGACTTATACTTCTCACTATAATTGGAGCTGTAAGGCTTTCACTTGAGCAAAAGACAATAATATTATTTAACCTAAATCATCAAACACATAGATTGTTGTCAGTCTTTTTATTTAATATTCCCAGAAATTATTCCTTGGTGAAGGCTGAAGAAAAAATTTTAAGCTCTAATAAATAAATGAGGGGGAGGGCGAGATGGTTCATCAGTCAAAAGCACTACTCTTACAGAGGACCTACTTAGCTTTTGTTCCCAGCACCTACATGGTGGTTCACAATCATCTATAACTCCAATTCCAGGGGATCCTATGCCTTCTTCTGACTTCCAAGAGTACCAGACTCACATGTGGCTCACATACACACATTCAGGCAAACATTTATATACATAAAATAAATCTAAAAAAGAAAGAAGTGAATGTTATATGAAGAAAACATAAAGCAAGATATGTTTTATTTATGGAACTTTGTTTTCTTCTGTGATCTGAGATGACTTTTTTCTGAGTTGATATTTTAGGTCCCACGAGTACCCATACACACACTTGCCATGGTTGTGCCTCCCCAGGAACCTGACAGAACTTCCCAGGAGACATCTACTGCCCTTTTAGGAGTACAAAAAGGTTAGTTGTTGAATTATTTTTCTTAAAACTACTATTTTTTCAACTAGTTAATAAATTTTATTTAATGGTACAGAGATATTTAATATACCTGTGTCTAATTGAGATACATAACTCTGACAAATGTCGGTACTATTAGAGGATGTTTAAAATAGGAAAGTCCTAAAAACTAGAAAAATGCCTTTCTATTTTCCTGTTAACATACTGCTAGATGTAGTTTTCCATTGGCCAAAAGTAAAATTACTTAAGAAATAAATTAAGCTTTTTATTATACTAAAGCAAAAAAATTTGCCAAACTTTGTTTTTCCTACCTGGTAGCTCTTGTTTTGTTTTTCAAGACAGGCTCTTTCTATGTACCTGTCTATTGCCTGGAACTCAGTAGTTACAGCAGGCTGGGCCTGATCTTGTGGCAGTCTTTTGCCTCTGCCTTAGTGATAGAAGTATGAGTATGTGCTATGACACCCAGCTTCTATTTGACAATATTTTAGCCAAACTGTAGTATAATAATAAAAGTATGTGTTGGCTACCTAGTAAATCTTTATAGCATCAATTTAATTCATGAGAAGGAGGTTGAAGAGTTGCATTCACTTTATGTAACACTGGAATATAGTGGTTGAGTTAAAGAAATAATTATCAGTCTGTGAACTTGGATGAATAAATCAACCTGACCTGGAACTCTCTATGAAGCCCAGGCTACCCTAACTCATGTTTATGGCAATCCTCTTGCCTCAGCTTCCTGAGTACTAGGATTATAGGCCTGAACCCCAAATAATTATTAAGAGGAGTATACACTGTTTGAAGGAGTCAAGCTTATTAGCTCTGGTTTAGTTTTCCTCTTTTCATTCGTAGATATAAAGTGTCTTCTCTCGATAATTATATGTTATAATATCTGCGTTTGCTGAAGTAATGTCTACGATATTATAAATTGCATAGGAGTTGGAACTATTGGATAGTACTGAAACACTTATAGCATATATGAGGCCCTGGTTTTTACGACCAATAGCATCTGTCCAAAAAGCTTAACATAAAAAATTTTATGAATATATCTTATTTAGTGTATTGTAAATAGAAGACTATTGAAAACTAAATAAGTATATGTTAATATAGCCACCATGCCTGGCTTCCTGCTATTTTTAATCTTAGTAAATAAAAATATACATTGTTAACATCTGAGCAGCGTAACCAACTAACACCCTTTTCTAAAATATTTTAAAGTACCTCTTGTTTTGTTTTTATCAGGTTAAAAAACTTATTATTGTGTTTATGTGTTTACATGATAAGTGTATGGGAATGCATGTGCCATAGTACATGTATGGAGGTCAGAGGACAACTTTATGGAATGGGTTCTCTCCTTCCAGCTTTACTTGGATTCTAGGGATCAAACTCAGGTCACCAGACTTGGAGCAGGAGCCTTTCCCTTCTGGGCTACTTTACTGATTCTGTTTTTCTGGTTTGTTTGAGATAGAATCTCATTGCAAAACAACTCCACTATCTTCATGTCTTTGCTTCCCAGTACTGGGATTACAGGCTCATACCCTATACCTGATCTTTTTTTATGTTTGAATGGTTAAACCCTATAAAAGACTGTAAGAATTTGGGCTTCAGAAATTTAATACTTAACAGGAAATCGCTTTTAAAAGTTCACATAAGGGACTGAAAAGATGGCTTAGCAGAGGACCTGGGTTCTATTCCCAGTACCCACATGGCAGCTCACAACCATCTGTAACTCTAAGATCTGATACCCTCACACAGATGTACATGCAGACATAGCTATCACCAATGCACATAAAACAAATAATTATTTTAAAAAAATCACACAAACCACAAAATAACCAAAAACCAATCTAGACAAGAGTTCAGAGAAGAATTAGAACATTTTAAATACTGAGCTAATATGTAAGCAACAGAAAACCTTGAGATTTCTTTATGTTGATATTCATGAGTAATGATTTTGCTTAGAAACTGTCTGATACTAGGAATCAACTTATTTCCTTCTCTCTAGTTTACTATTTTACTCAATGATATAAAAATTAACCTTCTAAAGACACTTTTTACTAAATTATTAAGAAAGGAAAATAGTTAACATTTGTATCTAAATACTTGAGAAGTTCCTCTTAGCTATTTAACAATTATAAAGGATCAAATTGTGATAATTTATTGGATTAAGCTGTCAGGTTAGTTAAAGAAAATTGGACTCTTCCTAGAGTGTATGTCCCTGTAAATTCTGTCTTATTTTGTTTTTTAAGTTACCTGAGGGCTGGGAAGTAGCTTTGTGGTTAAGATTGCTGCTCTTCCAGAGAACTAGAGTTTGATTTCCAAGACCTATGTTAGGCAGCCCACAAATACTTATAACTACAATTCCAGGATATCTGGTACCCTTTTTGACATGCGTGGGCACATATATACATAAATAAAAATAAAATCTTTCAGAATGAAAAAGTCACTTGGGATGGGTGTAGTAATGCAAGTCTTTATTCCTCTCTTGGGAGGCAGAGGCAGGCAGATCTCTGTGAGTTCAAGGCCAACCTAATCTTCATAGCAAGATCTAGCCTAACCAGGACTACATAACAAAAGTCTGTCTTGGAAAAAAAAAGAAAGGATACGGATATTCATTTTAGATATAAAATTCCATCTTAAAGATGTATTAAGCTTTTAAAATTAAATCGTGTTTATCTTGTGTATATGTGTGTAGTTATACACATGGTATGTTGGGGAAGATGGGAGATCATATTGCTGGGTTGCCCTAGTATGTAGAACCTGGGTTCAATTGCTAACACTGCAAGTTTGAATTTTATCTTTCCTTCTTTTCTTTGTGGTACTGAGTATTGAACTCAGGACCTCACACACAGTAGGCAAACTCTTTACAACTGAAGTGTATACCCTTAGCCCAACATATCTTTTGTATAATTCAGACCTTTTTGAGAAGTACTTTCTTTTCTGAGAACTTTGTAGTACTTCATTGCCTCTTCCTTCTCTTGTCATTTCCTTCAGACTTGAAATGTAGGGTTGAATTAATCACCCAATTCCTAGTAGTTTGTCTTTATGACTCTTCTGTTTTATTTTCTTGTATCATTTTTACCTTCCATTATCCTCCCAGTGTGTCTTATAAGTTCTTATAAAATAGTGAGTATTTTATAAGAACTATTGTTCTTTGTGTGTGTGCATGTGTGCATTTAAGGAGGCAAGAGGTTGATGTCAGATTTCTTCCTGTATCATTTTTTTGAGATAGAATCAGTCACTGAACTTAGAGCTCACCAGTTTGACTAGTCTAGCTGACCAGTGATCCTCCTGTCTCCCTCCCCATTGATGAGATTACTAGCCTAAGCTTTCTTACACAGGTCTTAATTACTATCCAAATCATCTTCCTAGCCCTACTGTGTGTGTGTGTGTGCACGCATGTGCATGTGTGCGTGCGTGCGTGCGTATGTGTGTGTGTGTGTGTGTGTGTGTGTGTGTGTGTGTGCACGCACGCGCGCGCATGCTTGTCAGCCAGGGTTGCACACTGAGACCCTGTCTTTATTTAAAATAGCAATTTTAAAAGTTGTATTTCAGAGTGATGGTGTTTATAAAGTTCCAAACAGGTAAAATATATGCCACCTCACCTCCAGTGTTGTTTGTTAGAGTCAGTGTCATGAACACTCACATTTTTATGGGAAATATTAAACTATATAGAAAAACTTGTGTATGTTGTAGTTAAAATGGAATGTTCTGTAAACTTTACTAATATCACTACTAATTTTTAATCATGTAATCATGCTTATGTAAGTTTATGCATGCCCAAACCTAATAATGTGCTTTTACATATAACTGCTTTTAGTAAAAAGAGATAGCTTGGATGAATATGTTACTGTGTAACACAGATGGTCTATCTTTGGATATTTTGGTTAAGAGATTTCCATGTTAAAACTCTAGATAATGAATATTTTCCTTTGATCATTTTTTGCACATTATACTAATTAATCAATACAGACTTGAAAATAATAGGGTTAAGTTCATTTCAGAGAGCTAAATATTTAGCAGATGCATACCTCACCTACCTATTACTCATAAAAATAAATAAGTTAGTTAATGTATATCAGTGATGGGGGAATGTAGCTCAGTGGTGAAACATCTACCATTCACAAGACCCTGAATTCCCTCTCCAACACTTCAACAAAAGAAAAAGATCTGAGGATGTAAATAACTCAATGACAGAATGCTCACCTGTCATGCTCACAACCCTCGGTTAATCTCCAGCAGCAAAACAGCAGTAAAGGTGGTTTTAAACTGCTGTAGACCACAATTTCTAGTGTTTACTGTTTTTCAGTTTTGTTACTAGGAAGGGAGAAAGCTTAGAGGGAGCAAAAACTGTAAGATAGAAGCCAAACCAAAAGAGATGATGACTACTCTTAATTGTACTCAACATGTCAACTGTATGATATCCTTGTACAGATTTCTCTCTTTCTCTCTCTCTCTCTCTCTCTCTCTCTCTCTCTCTCTCTCTCTGTGTGTGTGTGTGTGTTTGTGAAAGAGAGAGAAAGTGTGTGTGTGAAAGAGAGAGAGAGTGTGTGTGTATGTGTGTGTAAGTGTATGTGTGTTCCACTATTAGGTATTTCTGTTATATAATGTATATCAGAAAAATATATATCTAACAGTGGGAAATGTTTGAAGGACTTGGAAATCTTATTTTCTGTCATCCTTTAGTACTTATTTTATATTAAAATTTTATTGTCAATGAGCTTTTGTCAAGATTTCTACCTATTAACTGGTATTTCTACAGTTTCAGATAACATTCTGTTTTTACCACCTTTGATTTATTGAGATATAAATTGTGTTAATGGCTTTGATGTACCCCTATCTAGACAGTTCTAAGTTTCTAACTTTGGATAGTTTAACTATTGACTATTTGAAGGAAAAAACTTTCATGCATTACATTTTAAATTTTTATGTTTTCATGTTTTTAATGTATGTGTAAGTGTGCACATGTACACTTGATGACATATGTGGGAATCAAAGGACAATTTGAGAAAATTGATTCTCTTTTTCCAACATGTAGGCCCCAAAATTCAACTCAGGTTTCAGGTGTGCAGCAGTGTCATTTTGCTGGCCCATTGTTTTTATTCATATATATATATATATATATATATATATATATATATTAAACTTTATAAATTTAATGTGTATTCATATGCACTGAGTATATTTATGTGTACCATGTGCATGCAGTGCCCATGAATGTCAGAAGAGGTGTTGGATCCCTGGAACCAGAATTACATACAGTTATGGGGTACCTAAAACGGGCGCTGGGAACTGAACCTAGGTCCTCTGAAGAGCAGCCACATCCTACCCTTTTAATGTTCTATATGTACCTCTCTGTTCTATGAAACATCACGTGTAGTTCCATGTACTGTTTCTAATATGGTTGAGCATGTCATTACTGTATCTTTCTGTCCTTAGTATTTTTCTCTACTGTGGATCATCATCTAGGCAGCTTTATCCTAGTACAGGAACAGCTACAGTTAGGAAAGTTTCCAGGAGAATTCAGTCTCTGCTAAGCCTTTATACTTACTCTGCTTATGTCATTGCATTTATTCATGAAGCTGACATTTTTACTTGTATTGTGATAAGAATTTATATATTGCTCTTTGTGACAGTTTCACCTTCTTTTTCTTTCCTGTTAATTGTTAAAATGTTTGGCTTCTGTAAGGTCTTATGAAAGTAATAATCAAATAATCTCTCAAATCTAATGGCTTTTGCTCTGAAAGAATAGTCTTTTCCCACCATTTTGCTCAAGTAGGAATATGAAATTAAATATGACATGCTTTTCAGATTTTGCATTAGGGAGTAAATAGGCCTCTGAAAGTAATTGCATTGTGGTACTAAAACTGGTCTTCTGACCTTGATAAAAATAATATCCAGGGGAAACCTTGTATTGTTTTCATAGTTAAAACATATATGTATATGTTTGAACTACCTAAAGTTTTTAATTTAATTTTTTAGAGACATGGTCTTAATTGTTTTGGCTTTGAATTCCTCTTCCTGCAGTTTGCTAAGGAACTTTAGTTTTAAGGAATTTTAGTTGTGTGCCACCAGGTCTGGCATGTAGTTCTAAGATCTCTGATTTACTTTCTTTTAGTATGTGAGTCTTTTAAGCTTGAGAATGATTTAAACTTAGAGATGTTTTTTTCTTTTAAAATTTCTTATGTTGGGGCTGGCAAAATTGCTCAGAGGAAAAAGGCATTTGTCTCCTAGCCTGATGACTTAAATTTGATCCCTGGGTCCTACATGGTAGAAGGAAGAAAACTGACTTCTGCAAGTTGTCCTCTGACCTCCACAATATTATGTGACATGTGAGCACACACACATCCTTTCTCTCTTCTTCTCTCACTTTCTAAACAAACAAGTAACCTGTTAGAAAGAAAAAAAATCCTTAAATGTGGTCGTGTATACTTGTAACTCCAGCACTGAAGATAATGGAGCCCTGGGACTGTGAGTTTAAGACCAGCCAACTGAGACTCAGTCTCACACAAAACAAACAAACGGATCTTAAAGTGATGATCTGTGTTTTTTAATATGCTAACTACAATTCAGAAGATTAATCAGTTATTTTACCCAGTTTTTTTTTGTTTTACTAGCTTCTTCATTGGGGACTGGAGAGATAGCCCTGCTGTATAGAGCAATTGATGAATACCAGGTTCAACTCTGGTATCCATATAGCTGCTCACAAGCTTTAATAACTCTAGCCCCAATGGATTGGACATCCTCTTCTGGCCTGTATGGGTTCCAGGCATATATAGACATAGTTACAGACAAAATATCCATATACATAAAATAAGTAAATAAAAAATTTAAAAAATAGCTTAAACTTAACTGTCAGGTTCACTCATTTTAAAATATGCAGTACAGTGTGTTTTCGTAAACTGGCCTATTTCCGAGACAGTTGCGACCATCAAGTTTCCTGGGGTCTTCGTTATTGTTACTCTCGAGACGTTGAAACAGTTTTACTGGGTAGCACAGGCTGGTCTCAGAGTCCTGTTTCTTTTGCCTCAGCCTCCTGGTTACTAGGATTTCAGGCATCTGTTGCTCCATACAGTTCTCACTTAGTTTTAATAGTTTTACGACCCTCAAAAGATCTGTGCCTGTTTGCATTTGAACCTTATTCTCATTGCCTCCCCCAAGGCCACTACTTCCTTTTCTATCTGTATATTTGCCTTTTCTCTGTAAACTTTATATTATCTGAGATTTTGCAATATGTAATTTGTATCTGGATCCTTTCACTTAGCAGGGTTTTGAAGTTCATCTACATTTCTAGATGCATTAGTAATTTGTCTCCCTACCCCCACAGTAGGCATAGTTCTTCCTAAATAAGATTCAGCCTTGAATTTGTTCAAACAAATCAAGTATATAAAAATTTTAATTTATCACCTTTGGTTAGGGCTGTTAATACTTACTTTTCAGCAGATTTATTATAAGGAAGGAATAAATATATTTAATAACTTTAAATAATGTTTTCCTTTTAAAACATATTATCATTATGAATATTTCTATATGGACTATCCCTATTACTAACACTCATTGTTTCTCTCTTAGGTGGATGTTATTTGTAATGTTTATTTAAAATTAGTTTAAATTGTCCTTTGTGGTATAAGTTTAATATAGTGTTTAGGTACAAAGATACTAGAATTTTTAATAGAGAATTTGATAAAGATATATCTTTGTTTTATTGAGGATAAGGTTCTAGGTAACCTAGTCTAGCCTCGAACTCAGCTATATAACTGAGTATAACCCTTAATCCCTGATTCTTCTACCCTGTACTTTGAGTGCTGACTTTACAGGCATACAGGCTACATGCCTAGCTAAAGAAGACAATATCTTAAGAAACTGATTTCACATTGTATTTTATTTATTTTTATATTTATTTATTTATTTATTTATTTATTTATTTATTTTGGCTTTTCAAGACAGGGTTTCTCTGTGTAGCCCTGGCTGTCCTGGAACTCACTCTGTAGACTTTTTTACCAACTTAAAAAAATATTTGCCCCATTTTGTTCTCTTGGAGTAAACTTTACTTGTATAGTCATTCCTAAAGGAATTGTTCTGAAAGAGCAATTAAACTAATATTAATATTCTGAATGCCATTTTGATTCTGATTTACATTTGATACATTTATTTATTTATTTATTTATTTATTTTGTTGTTTTCTTGAAACAAGATACTCACTATGTGGTCCTGGATAATTTACAGAATTTTATATTTTATAAATTTAAATTATAAAATTATAAATTTTATAGAATTTACTATGTAGACCAGGCTGGCCTGGAACTCAGATCTCTCTGCCTGCCTCTGCTTCTGAGTGTTGTGATTAAAGGCATGTACTAGCATACTCAACTAGATTTTTAAATTCTGAGGTTCTTTTATTCCTACTTTTTTCATTGTACTGTCATAATTTCCAAATTCCTACACTGAAAAGTATAGTTTTTAATTTTTGAGTTGATAACATTCCAGTTTATGCTGTGTGAAAACAGATGAGATAGTACAGGTTTAATGTATTTCACACTGGTGTAACTTTTGAATCATTCTATAGCATTACGTATAATTGGGGAAGTAAGTCTGGGAGAGGGGAGGGATATGGGTTTTTTTGTGTGTTTTTGTTTTGGGGAATCTTTGGGGGTTTTGGGTTTTTTGTGTGTGTTTTATTTCCTTCTTTCTTTCTCTCTATCTCTGTATCTCTCTCTCTTTCTCTTCCTTTCTCTCTTTCTCTCTCTCCTCTTAGCATGGCACATTTTCAAACATTTTTCATGTGCTTAGGTGCATCCAAGCAGAAGTCCAGTTCTCTGCAGGTAGCAGATCAGGACCTACTATCACCTTTTCACCCATACCAGCCTTTGGAGTGCATAGTAGAAGAGACTGAAGGCAAGCTGAATGAACTGGGGCAAAGAATTAGTGCTATTGAGAAAGCACAGCTTAAGTCATTGGAGTTAATTCAAGGTGAGCCTTTAAACAAGGATAAGATAGAAGAACTTAAAAAGAACAGAGAAGAACAAGTCCAGAAGAAGAAGAAAATACTGAAAGAACTACAGAAAGTGGAAAGGCAATTACAGATGAAAACACAGCAGCAATTTACCAAAGAATACTTGGAAACCAAAGGTCAGAGAGACACAGAGTCTCCACACCAGCAATGTTCTCATAGAGGAGTCTTCATGACAGGGGAAGACGATGGCAATCTTCCACAGGATCACTCTTCAGAATCACCCCAAGTTAATACAGTCTTATTTAAGGATCATGGTATTGATGATAAGCAACAGCCTCCATCATCGGCAGAACAAATTGACTTTGTCCCAGTCCAGCCTCTATCATCTCCACAATGTAACTTTTCCGGTGACTTAGGTTCTAATGGGACAAATTCTCTTGTGCTTCAGAAAGTATCAGGTAACCAGCAGCTCTTAGGACAGCCTCAGATTGCGATTGCTGGACATGAGCAGGGGCTATTAGTTCAAGAGCCAGATGGACTCATGGTTGCAACTCCAGCCCAGACGCTTACCGACACTCTTGATGACCTGATAGCAGGTGGGTTAAGAAATATATCTAAAATACTTTCTCTTTAATCTGTGTGTTCAACTTCTTTAATGCCCCTTCAAAAACACAAGACTTTTTACTTCTGTATTTGAATTTGTAAAATTATTCTGATTTCAGGAGTGAATTTAAGTAAACCCAATAGCACTAGCACTTTATGGGTGTTTCCCTTTTGTATTTAAAAAACAAAATGCATTTCAAAGACAAATAAAGTTATAATCCTTTGGAAATTTTCTATCAAAGCCATTCTGTTACTTCCTTGGTAGGAGCATTTAGTAGACTCTCTTGTTAGGGCTTAGAAATATGCAGGTAAGGAGACCCACTTAATTTTCTTGCCAATGAATTTCATGTTTGGGCATCAGAATTTTAAGTGACACTGCTTTTTGTTATCAGACCAATTTAATTATCTCTAATTAAATGGGAAAAGCTGAGCATTACATGGTATAGAGTTTGGGTTCAGAAGATTAAAGTACATTTAAACTATTGTACTTGATGTTTGGAGATTAGAATGTTTGTTAACTCTTGATGAACAGGCATACAGATACACTTAAAAGTGTGCATGCATACATGGCACATTTGTGCACATACACAAAAAAAGAAAAAGGACTGATAATCTTAAAGTTTATGTTTCTGTTTATTGTTGTGTGGAAAATTACAACTAGTTATGAAATGAGGTGCACAAGTTTACTTTCCCTTTCATTGTCCTTGCAGCAGTGGGAAAACAGTGCAATTAATCATTTACCTTCCTAAAGATGGCTGGTGAATGTATCACCTCCATGAGAGCCCAGTTCAGAATTGCAGCCAGAATGGCTGTTGACTGGATGAAGACCAAGAACTAAGATGTAGCTGGAGTGATATTCAAAGGCAGGCCAGTCCTCTGTCTCTTGATTGCAACATTTTTTTCCTTATTGTTGTCTGTTTCCTCTTGTCATATTCTCCTCCCCTTCCCACCCCAATTATACTATCCCATTTCCTTTCTTCTTTTGTGAGCCTTTAGTCTTCCTGATCTTTACTAAATCTTTTAAAATGTGGAATAAGATTAAGTCAGGAATTTTTGTTGAGTATATGTGTTATTTCCATTGGTAATAGATGTAATTTTGCCATTGAGGCTTTTCTGCCATGTAACAGATAGTATTGTGAAGAAGAAAAATGTCTAGTTTTCTTACAATTCAAATGCTGGGAAATATTTTAAGGAGTTAGGATTATTATTCTTTAATTTGAATTTTTATATTTTTTGGTTTATAGTTCTTCTTAAGTCAAGTTTATTTTAACCAAAACAGTTCTAAAGGAATCTTGTAGTTAACTTTATGGTAATTTTTACAGATCATTCTTGAAAGTGTTTATTTTACTAAAGTGTTTTAAAATAGAAAAAATCTTTTACAGAGTTCACACGAAACTTAAAAATTACCTTAGAAAACATTTTTTAGTGTTGTATGTTAATTGACCTAATAAAACTTAGGCCTTAATGCTCATCACATTCTAAATAACTTAAATTGCCAAATAAAGTTCTATTTTATGAAGTTTATCTGTTTTGAAATGCATGGTGATAATTGTATTCTCTGTTCAAGATGATGACATGTCTCACTTAAAATTATTTTTCCCAAGTCTAATTTTCTTAATTCATGGTGACAAAAATTACACAGGTTAATAGCTAACTATATTGTAAAACATTCAAGCATATCAGTAGGGTTATGGAGCAAGCCATAGGCACAATTAATTCTACTTCAGTTTATTTTCATTAGTGAAAGAGAAAATAGTATGTATCTTAAAAGAAGTTTCACTTGAAGAAAAACACACACATACATGTCCCTCCAAAGGGAATATAAATTTCCCTCTTTAAGATGTTCTACTCTCAAAATATTTTCATTATTAATGAATTGTTTATATATATATAACTTATTAATGTCATAATTCATGTCATTTACTCAGCCTATAGCATGTAATCTTAGATATGTTAAATTCTATACAGTCCTAAACAGAATATTTAATCTTGATTAGGAACATGCTACCTCAAATCTTTCTTTTGAAAGGATTAGGCTTTTATCAGTTATAATAGTAAGTGATCTTAAAAGTAAAATGTTTATCAAATTTATATGAAAGTATATGATATACTCATAGAAGCAGTTATTACAACATTTATTTCTAATATTTTTATATTTTGTTAATTTTCCTTAGTTTTAATAGCCATTTATATATTTCCTTGAATTTAAAAAAAAAAAATTTCCTTCTTGGTTGACACCTGTAATCCTAGTACCTGGGAAATAGTCACAGGAGGATCAGGGGTTCAGAGTCATCCTTACTACATGTCAAGTTCAAAGCCAATCTGGGCTATATTGTCTCAATTTAATAGAAAGGAAAGGAAGGAAAATATACTCAGAATAGAAACAAACTGAGAAAATCTCTAGAAATTTAGAGCAATTCAAAGAAATTCAACATAGCTTTGACTGTTGAGCAGTTGTAGAAAACATTCAATAAAATTTCATTAATATATAAAGAGCATTGTTTAAAAATCAGCATCAATTTATCATCTATGGAGCACTAACCATGTACCAAGCTTAGTGTTAGTTACTTTATTTAAACCATCTTAGATTGTTTAAACTCTTTCCACAAAATAGATGTTCCTATCTCCAGTTCTGATGGAAACTAAAGCTTTGAGAAGAGAAGTAGAGGATACTTCCCTGTACATTTTCCTAACTCTGGGAGTTCCTTGTCACCTTTCTTTAATAAATCTACATCCATCTGCAACAGGAGTAATAAAAGAAGCTGCTAGTTAGTATAAAATTTTTACTCAGTTCAGCCATATTTAAGAACCTTAGTTCAAGCTGGGCATGGTGGTGCAGGCCTTAAGTTTGGGAACTCATGAAGCAGAGGGAGGGCAGATCCCTGAGTTCCTGGCCAGCCAGAGCTACATAGTGAGGCCCTGTCTGTAAAGAGAAAGAAAAGAAAAGAAAGAGAGAAAGGGAGAAGGAAAGAAAGAGGGAGAAAGAAAGAGAAAAAGAGAAAGAAAAGAACTGTGTTATGCATTTGATTTTAATAAAAGTTCTGCATTTATCTTAAAAATACTGTTTCTTATACTTTTAAATCCTATTACAATAGGTCAGTCTTGTTTTTATATTAAAATTTGGTATGTATGTGAGTTAATATGGTTTTGTGTCTAATATGGTATTGCTGTTGGCACTTTGGTGCACTTGTTTATATTACACTTTTAAGAGGGTTGGAACGATGGCTCAACAGTCAAGAGCACTGACTGCTCTTCCAGAGGTCCCGAGTTCAATTCCCAGCAACCACATGTTGGCTCACAACCATCAGTAATGGGATCTAATGCCTTCTTCTGGTGTGTCCGAAGACAGGGACACATACATAAAATAAATAAATCTTTTTTTAAAAATCAAGTTTTAATATATTTGTTTTAAGTGACACTGTAGTGATCATTGTGAAGTTTAAACATAAAAAAATAGGGCTGGAAAAATGGCTCAGAAATTAAGAGCATGTATTGTCCTTGCAGAGGATCCAAGTTCAGTTCACAGCACATGTCAGGTAGCTCATAATCACCAGTGCATATGCCTTTAACCCTAGCTTTCAGGACACAAAGGCAGATGGCTATGTGAATTTAAGGCCAACCTTGTCTACATAAAGAGTTCCAGGTTAGCCAGGGCTACATAATGTGACCTTGTTTCTCACACACATACATATACAAAGATCAACCACTCCAGTTTTATGGGTACCCCAACATATAAGTGATACACACATATACAACATACATACAGTAATTAAAAATAAAATAAGTGTGTGTGTGTGTGTGTTTTAAAGAATTTGGAGATCCTCTTATGGGGGAGATTTTTAAGATATTTTAAATAATAATTACCTCTAATGTTAATATTTTACTTTTAAGCTTTAATTTTTGTTTTGTTTTGTTTTGTTTTTCAAGACAGGGTTTATCTGTATAGCCCAGGCTGTCCTGGAACTTGCTCTGTAGACCAGGCTGGCCTCTCCCAAAGAAGCAGAGGCTGATAGGTCTCTGAGGTCTACCTGCTTGAGTGCTGGGGTTAGAAGTGTGCCACCACCACCTAGCTTAGGCTTTAATTAAATGAGAGTGTTTTATCACTACTATGACATATACCAAATGATAACATTTCTATTTTGTCACAAATGTTAGGGAAGTCCTTTAACACAACCCAGTTTGTTTTTTATTATTTGAGATAGGATTTCACTCAGTTGCTCAGTCCTTAAATTTAGCCTGTAACTAGGCAGGCCTTGAACTTGTAATCTTCCTGCCTTGGCCTGTGGAACAGCTGGGTTATACACTTGTATGACCATGCCTGGGACTTTTTTGGGGGCTGGTGGGGATGGGGTTGGGAACAGGGTCTCATGTAGTCTAGGCTAGCCTTAAACTCCTAATGTTCCGTGTTCTGTCTCCCACGTACTATGACTTACAGGTGAGTAGCACCATATCTATTAAGTGATTAAAACCTTACAACATATTTTATCTCTCTAGTAGCAATAAAATTTTATGTTAAGATTTGTTATTATTCCATACTACATACAAAATTTTGCTTGGTGTCTTAAAAAGTCAGGTCAAAATGTTACACTTGGTTCTTCTATTGCCCTACTTTTGAACAGTGTAAAATTTTTAATTTGAATTGTATATTGATTTTTTGTTGTAGTTTTCTGCTTCTGTTATTTTAAGCGACATTTTGTTCAGAGATAGGAAATGTTTTAAAAATTGATGAAAATGTCATGGTTCTAAAGTATGTTCTTATAATACAACCTTTATAAACCTTCATTTGTAATTAATCCTATTAAAGTCACTTTCCATGGAATGGTTCTGATTGTCATTATTACAGAGAAAATATCTTAGAATAATGTAGCATACCATGTTTTGGGTAGTAGGGCTGTTAAATACACAGGAAATGTGTATATTTTAAGTAAGTCCTATAAGGGAGTCTTTCATAACATCAGAATTTAGCTTTCTACTCTAGTCAAATACTTTTAAAATGTTTAAGATACCTTGCTTTTTACATTTACTGAAAAAGATAACAGGAATAAACTGATAGAAATATAATTCTTTTCTAAGGTGTATGTTATGTTAATAATTATAAGACCCACCACTGAAAAAATAAGTTACTAAGATGTTACATATCAATCTAGTATGTTGAGAGGGGTTGGTTTTTGGAGCTGTCTTCTGAACATATAGATGTTTTGGGATGTAACAACATTATTCTGCCACTTTCATTGAATGACAAAAAGTTTTAAAGCTTTAAATAATCATTCCTATTTATAGCCAGATAATTAAATGTTATTTTTGTGGTGAATAAAGTTGTTGGAATTTATGTTGCCAATATGTTTTATATATTGGTGGGGAGAAGAAGAAAGGATGACTTATGGAGAAGCAAATCCAGGCATCTTAGATTTTGCTGAGTTATTTTAGCGTCTACATTAAACTGAGAGTAGCACATAATCCCAGCACTTGAAAGGTGGAGTGGGAGGATGAATAGTTCAAAGCCGTCTTTAGCTACACTTCAGGTTTGAGGCCAGCCTGGACTAGACATTATCTCACAAATTACTAACATCTTTTTAAGATTAGCCCTACTTAACCCTTTGTGAGTCAAAACTCCATCCTCTGTGAAACAAAGATATAACAGACGTAAAATAATTTTCAACTCTTGTTTTCAAACACCACATTTTGGGTTTGGCCTTGTAATTGCACAGTAGGTAGGGTTGAGCTTGAACTCCTGACTTTCCTGCCTGCACCCCCCACCCCACCCCCCAGTACTAGAATTACAAGCATTTATCACTGTTCTAAACTGCAAACTAGAAATTTTTGAGATCTCAAATATAAATTCCATTTTTAAAGTAGTTTGACTTTCAGAAATAGAATTTTACCTAAACTTAAAAGTAAATAGTAGCTGGGCATGGTGGTGCATGCCTTTAATCCCAGCAGGTGTGTTTGGGCTTAAGGCCAGCATAGGCATAGGGAGTTCCAGAAAAAGCCAGGGCTATATAGTGAGATTGTAAGTAAAAAAAAAAAAAGTAAATGCTGAATTTTTAAAACACATTCCTTGCTGTTTGTTTATGTGAGAAATTATCTAACTTATTGCCCCAACCCTTTTCATTATTTACAGAATATTTTTGTCTAATTTTTGCAAATTAAGATAAACGTTCTTTTTTGGTTGTTGTTTGGTTTTTGAGGGGTGTTCCACTCTAGCCTTAACCTTGTGATCCTCTTGCCGTAGACTTTTGAGTCCTGAGATTACAAGTATGGATCACCATATCTGGCTAAAAACTTAAATTGTGAAATGTTATACTTCCTTAATGGTTGTGTAAAATGCCACTAACAGGCCCTGTACTCAATTACACTTATTATCTTAAGTGATCTTCCCAAAAAAATTTTCAAGGCAGGTATTGTTATTATCCTTATTGTACATATAAATAGAGGCTAAATGTGTTAAATAAATTGCATGAGTTCAGAAAGTCATTCAGTATAGGTTCTTCTGACTCCAAAGCTTAGTGATTTCACTATAGTATGTTACTCAAATGGACATTTTGTTTTACATGTTTTTCTGTGTACAAACAATATTATTCATTAAAGTAGAATTTAGCAATATAAATATTATTTTTCAGCTGTGAGTACCAGAGTACCTGTTGGTTCAAACAATCCCTCTCAGACCACAGAATGTCCTACACCTGAATCCTGTTGTCCGACTCCAAGCAATATGGTTACCCCATCCATTCCCCCTGTGTATCCTTCGGTTGACATTGATGCACATGTGAGTAGATTTTATAAATTTACTTTACGTGTTTTAATTTATTATAAAAGAGAAAATTGTCATTGTACATTTATGAGGAAAAGAAATACTTTTTATTGAGCACTCTTTTTTATAAATACATAAATAATTGTTTTTCCTCCTCTTTAGACGGAAAGCAATCATGACACAGCTTTAACACTGGCCTGTGCAGGTGGTCATGAAGAACTCGTATCTGTTCTCATTGCTCGGGATGCTAAAATTGAGCATAGAGACAAAAAAGGTAGGAAATATCACTCAGAAATGAAATCTAAGTATTTACACTTCCCAAAATTATAGAATTTTTACTATGAATAAGTGATTCTCAAGATAGTTTCTCTGTATAGCCCTGAATGCCTAGAACTCGCCTTGTAGACCAGGCTGGCCTCGAACTCAGAGATGCACCTACCTCTACCTTCCAAGTGCTGTATTAAAGGCATGCACCACTACCACCTGGTTTTGTTAGTAATAAAATAAATTGGCAGTTTCCAGACTCATTCATCTACTGAACCAAATACTTCTCTAAAAAGAAAAAAGTAAACTAAATTATTAGTGAAGGCGATAGAGTAATAGGGCTGCACTCTTGCCTTGCATGCTTCAGGCCCTAGGCACAAAAAACAAATTGTGAATGTCTTTGTGTTTAATCCTCATGTGGTTTGTGAGTATAAACTTTAATAGCTTTTGTTGATTTAGTGTTTCCTTTTGACAGTTGTTTGTGTTTTTATCATTAACAAATTAGAATTAGAGCATTTTGGTGCTAAATTGTTCATCAGTATCTGCCCTGAACTCATTTAAATTAAAATAAAAAGGAATTGAAAACAGTGACATTAAAGTAAGTAAAAACCACAAATTTTTTAGAATGTTTTATTTTCTAATTTAGGTTTTACCCCACTGATCTTGGCGGCAACAGCAGGGCATGTTGGAGTTGTTGAAATCCTTTTGGATAAAGGTGGAGATATAGAGGCACAATCTGAACGAACTAAAGATACTCCACTTTCTTTGGCGTGTTCTGGTGGACGGCAGGAGGTATGTTAACATTGGTTTTCTTTTGTAAATATTTTGCTTATATATGTATATGGTTAGTACTTTTTGAGATCTTTTTTTAAATACATGTATGCTTATGTGCATGTGGATGCTCATGGAGCTCAAAGAGTTCAGATGCAAAGCTGAAGTTGTGAGCTGCCTGTTTGGGTGCCGGGAATGACTGAAGTTGGGTCCTCTGCACGTGCGGTAGGTTCTCTTAACTGCTGAGCTGTTGCTCCTGCCACGTGCTTAGTATTTTTTAACTACATGTAAATCACATGTGTTTTACAAAGCTTCATAAACCAGTGGGTCTCAACCTTCCTAATGCTGTGACCCTTGAATACAGTTCCTATTCTTGTAGTGACCTCCAACCATAAAATTATTTTATTGCTACTTCCTAACTGTACTTTTGCTACTGCTATGAATCATAATGACATATCTGATATGCAATACTTATGAAAAGGTTTTTTGCCAGGTGGTGGTGGCCCACGCCTTTAATCCCAGCACTTGGGAGGCAGAGGCAGGCGGATTTCTGAGTTCGAGGCCAGCCTGGTCTACCGAGGGAGTTCCAGGACAACCAAGGCTATACAGAGAAACCCTGTCTCAAAAAAAAAAAAAAAAAAAAAAAAAAAAAGGTTTTTCAACCCTCAAAAGGGTCACAAGCCCACATGTTGGGAACTGCTGCTATAGACTTTCTGAGGATTGAAATATGTCTATAAAGTATAATGAAAATAGCACACACCTTTTAAAGGAATGGTTTTAACCATGAAGACAAATACCAGTTGTCTTTATTTCTACATTTATTAACATTCTGTAATATAGTTCTAACATGTATAAATGCAGATTCATTGCTCATTAATTGACAAATGGAAAGTGTCTTATTTCAATATAACTGGGATTTTAAAGCTCTGAATTTCTGGCCTTCAACTCATTATAGCTAAGGCCGGTTTTGAATTCCTCATCTTTCTTCTTTCACCTTACAAGCACGGGAATTACACATGTGTGCTACCATACAGGGCACAACACTAAATTTCTCTGTTTGTTTAAGTTGGGGGGTTTCTTATATAGCTATGGGTAGTCTCAAAGTTGAGATAGTCCTCTGACTGGTGCTCCAGAGAACTGGAATGAGCTGCCACACAGGCTCACAGTTTCTTGATAGGAAATTCAGCTGGACATGGTGGACATACATATTTAAAATTCTAGCACTTAGGAGGCTGAAACAGGAGAATTGTAAGTTCACCACAAAAAAAAGAAATTGAATCCATTTGTCTAATGCTGATATTTTAATACTTAATGCCTAATAAAATAAAATATATCTAAATGTAAGATATTTAGACAAGAAAATTGAAGGTCTTTATTCGTGTTTCCTTCATTTTAAGTTGAGCACTACTGTAAACTTGGTTTCTCTACCCATATTTTCCTTTGTAGGTGGTAGATTTGCTGCTGGCCCGAGGAGCCAATAAAGAACATAGGAATGTGTCTGATTATACACCACTGAGTCTGGCTGCATCTGGAGGATACGTGAATATTATTAAGATTTTGCTTAATGCTGGGGCAGAAATTAATTCAAGGTATCACCTGTTCACTTATCATTCATGACTGCTGAGTTTTTACTGTTACTTAAATGTCTTTAGTAGGAATTATATTTTAAATTATGGGATTTTTGCCATTCCTGAGTTAGATGGTCTGTTCATCAATGTTAGAAATCTTTCTTTACTGACACTTTCATCTATCATGCTTTTTGCTTTAAAAAAAAACAAAAACAAAAAACACAAACAAGGCACCATACTAATTCTCTGAGCACATTTCTTCCTTAGGACTGGAAGTAAACTAGGTATTTCTCCATTGATGTTGGCTGCAATGAATGGACATGTTCCTGCAGTGAAATTGCTGCTTGATATGGGTTCAGACATTAATGCACAAATAGAGACCAACCGGAACACAGCTCTCACCCTGGCCTGTTTCCAGGGCCGAGCAGAAGTAGTGAGTTTGCTTTTGGACCGAAAAGCCAATGTTGAACACAGGGCTAAGGTAAGATTTTTATAACTTGTAAACTTTTTCAGTTTTTAGTTCTATAGAAACAATATGTTATTTCAGCTCATCTCCAATGAAGGTTTAGGAAACTAAATATTCCTGGTGATGCACACTATTAACATTTTAAATTTTTTCTGTAATGAGACATATACTTATCATTGATAAAATCCCTAAACTAAAAAAAGTTCATGGGTTATAAAATTTTAGACAACTAAAATCTGGTTAACATGACAAATTCTGAGAGATTCATGACTCTTTGGGATTTATAAATAACAGTAGTACATGAGTACTTTGAATTTCTTTACCTTAAATTATTAGGTATTTACATATAGGTAGGTGGAGTGGAAGAGTTGGGTTTTTTAGATTTTTTTTTTTGTTTTTGTTTTTGTGTGGTTTTTGTTGTTGTTGTTTTGTTTTGAGACAGGGTTTTCTGTGAAACAGAGCCCTGGCTGTCCTGGACTCACTTTGTAGATCAGGCTAGCCTTGAACCCACCTGCTTTTTTACCTCCTATGTGTTAGGAGTAAAGGTGGGTGCCACCAGGTATGGTAGGTGCAAATTTTTTTACATGAGATGACAGCTGAAACCTTAAGTATTTAAGATTGGAAAAGTTGAATGGAAATTTCATCCCTCGCAATTATAACAGTTAATCTTTTTTTTTCCTCTTTTTTCTTTTCCTTTTTTTTCTCTTTTTTCTTTTTTCTTTTTTTCTTTTTTTGAGATGGGGTCTCTTTATGTAACTATCTTAGAACTTGCTCTCTTTGTAGACCAGGCTGGCCACAGAAATCATCCTGACTCTGCCCTGCCTCTTCAGTACTACTATTAAAGGTGTGTACCACCACTCCCAGCCTTTTAATTTTTTAAAAATAATATGTGACTGAATGTTTGTCTGCATGTATGTGTACCATGTACATATCTAGTCACTGCAGAGGTTAGAAGAACAGGTCAGATTCCCTGGAACTGGAGTTATAGTGGTTGTGAACCATGATGTGGTTGCTAGGAACTGAATTTAGAATGTTTATACAAGGAGCTAGTGCTCCTAATTGCTGATCTGTCTTTTCAGTTCCTCAGTTAATTATTCTTAAAATATATTGCAATACCATGAAACCTTGGTTCAAACAAAAAGTTAGGTTGCGAGAGAGATGGCTTAATGGGTAGGGGTATTTATCTCTTAGCCCAATGACCTGAGATCCCTAGAACCCACATAGTGTAAGGAAAGTCCTCTGACTTCTACATGTATGCCATGGCATGTGCATCCCCCTCAACACATATATAGAATAATATAACTAATACAAACAGACCAACAGTTTATAGAAGGTTACATGAGCAATCAAACATTTCCCCAAAATAAAAGCCCAGAATTGATAGTTACACTGGTGGACTCTACAAAGAAATTGAGGGCTAATTCTTTTGTACTTTAATACATACATACACACAAACACACACACACACACACACACACACACACACACACACACACACACTTTGCCTTGACCATGTTTGCTTCCTGGATACCTTTTTCCCCACGGTCCCTAACCTATTTTCTTTTTAAACATTTTTTATTACATTTGTTTTGTTTATTTTTGTGTGTATGTTCCTGTGTATACAAGTGCATGCCAGGGTAATATGTGGAAGTCAGAGGATAACCTGAGAGTGTTAGTTTTCTCCTTTTACCTTGTGGATATTAGACTCAAATTAAGGTGGCCAGGCTTGGCATCATGTGCCTTTATCTTCCAAGCCATCTCAATGTACATACATACACACAAACACACACACACAAACACACACACACACACACACGTATACACGTACACACGGACACACGTACACATGTATGTATGTATGTATGTACATTTTCATGAGCATGGATGGATGGTTTGCTGGAGCAAGGACACTTTACCTACAAGTAGTTACATCACTGAGGAAAAGGATTTTCTCTCTTCTAGCAACCATTAACTATAAATAGCCCCTCTCAGGAACGGGTGGATTAGAATCTCCTCTGCCATCCATGATGGAGTGTTGAGTGTTCAGTCTTGTATTGCTAGCCATTGGTGTTGTGATTTTATGGGTGCAGTGGCCATACGATACCTAGAAGATAATCCGCTGCTTTTCAATTTCAAATATTAATTGTGTTCTGTTCACCTATTAAAAGACCTGGAATGATGCACACTGTTTGGGGATTAGTGCCAGTGGTAGTATTGTTTGTTTTGTTTCATTTTGGCTTGAGTTTTGTTTTTGATGTTGTTGATGGTTTTTGTTTGTTTGTTTTGGTTTTTGAGATAGTAACCCAGGCTAGACTTGCACTCAACCGTCTGATTTTACCTCCCTCATACATTGATTGATGGTGCCATGCCTGGCTTAAGAAATAGTTTTTGTTAAAGTCAGCTCAAAGGAACTGGAGAGATGACTCAGTGGTCAAGAGTACTAACTGCTCTTTAAGAGGACCTGGGTTCAATTCCCAATACCCATATGGCAGCTCATAATTGTCTGTAACTTCAATATCTGATACCCTCACACAAGTGTACATGGAGGCCAAACATGAATGCACATAAAATAAAAATAAGTAAATTATTTAAAAAAAAAAAAAAAGAAATTCAAGGGGCTGGAGATATAGCTCAGCAGTTAAGAACACTGACTGCTCTTCCAGAGGCCCTGAGTTCAATTCCCAGCAACCACATGGTGACTCATAGCCATCTGTAATGGGATCTGATGCCCTCTTCTATTGTGTCTGAAGATATTTTATATATATATATATATATATATATATATATATATATATATATATATAATCTTTTTTTTAAAAAAAGAACTTTTAAAAAAAGGAAAAAGAAAAAAATTTATA